>NC_136420.1:13185000-13575000 GCF_052625555.1 Lactuca saligna
AATACACACTTGTATTTTCGGCCACACACAAGCACACACACACTAGTTCACTAGTTACACTTAGGCACCATTTCATGCTCCATAAGCATGCTTATATAGTGTGCATGGTTAGGGTGAAACCCTAATAACCCATGACCTTTCCTGTTCCAAGGATTCATGGGTTAAAAGCTCCATGGGTCATCCATGGACTTCCATATAAGCCTAGCCCATTAACAAAAGAGCATTAGCCCACACTATATAAAACCAATAGCCCATAATCTAATTAGTCTTCCTTTTAATCTCTAAATTAATTCATAATTAATTTAAGACTAAAACTAATTAAATAACATGACTTCATATTAATATATTATAACTTATAATATATTAATAAACATATGTGTATAACTCTCATAAAATTATCCATAAATAGTTTGGATGAGATGCAACCCAAATGGACCATGCCGGGTCGGGTCAAGTATATACCAAATAAGTTATGGACTTAGACACCTTATCCAACAGTATTAACATTATCAATTAGTAAATAAGCCTAATTGAGTGCATATATGTGTGATTATGTGTTCATTAGGATCGTAGTGTGTGTACAAGTCCTCACTTGACACCTAACAATCCTGCATCGTCCAATTCATCCAAACCACCATCTACAGGTGAGTTCATACCCCTAATCAATGTTTTAAATGATTTTAAATGCTTTAATGGGGGGGGGGATACAAGTAGAAAAAAACATGTTATTAAATCATATATATGTATCTTATAACTGTGTTTTCATTCAACAGATTTCACATACTACAAAATGTGATGCATGAAATGGTTTTCTATCTTAAAATACATTGATAACAAAAGTATTGGTTTTGAAATGTTTATTAACATGACATCAAGTCACTCTTAATTATTATTCAAAACTCTTAGATATCTTGCAAAACCATTAACTTTACCTTCTTGAACAACCAATTACCTTTCAGTTAGAAGATATCAAACATTATTCCTATTACAAGGAATCACACAAGAGTCAGTTCATTCATGAGTCTTTACGAGTACATTACCTGATACATGAGTACCTTTACATATGCTTACATGATACATGAATACGCTTACATGAACACACTACATGAATACCTTTACGTAGATACATCTACCTGTGTATACTTACATGAATACTTGAAACTCGATTCGTAAAGATGATTTATTAGTACCTTCAGTAAATCATCCAGCCCATCCCAGTTCAATGGGAGTCAGTTACGGGATTAACCATTCCTGGAACCACTGTTCTCTATAGTGGTTAATTGGACAATCTTCGGATGTTCATTTGGTTGTTATTACTTATATTAGGAGTCAGTTACGGGATTAACCATTCCTGGAACCTACTGTTAGCTACAGAGGTTAATTGAACAATCTTCGGATGTTCATTAGGTTATCTATTTCGCTTACAGCGATGTAGAGTCAGTTACGGGACTAACCATTCCTGGAACCACTGTTCGCTACAGGGGTTAGTTTGACAATCTTCGGATGTTCATTAGGTTATACCTTTCGTTTCGGCGATGTCGTGTTAGTCTTGGTAATCCAGGGATAATACTTACATAATTATACTTTTTCCTGTTTACTTTATTTTGTGCACTACTAGAAAAAAGGCCTTTTACGACGCTCATTGCGCGTCGTAAAACGCTCAGACGACGCGCAAATGCGCGTCAAGGAAGGCCCTGTCATATAGACGACGCGCATTTACGATGCGCATTTATGACGCGCATTTACGATGCGCGGTTATGACACGCAATGCGTATCAAGAAAGGCCCTGTCATAAAGGAAGACGACACGCATTTGCGTGTCGTAACCTTACGACGCGCATGTTTATGACACGCAATGCGTATCAAGGAAGCACCAGTCAAGAAAGGCCATGTCATAAATGAAGACGACACACATTGTTGCGTATCGTAATTTTAATTTTTTTTTTTTAAATATATTTATATATTTATTAATTTATAAATTAAATTTGCATTTAATCTCTCATAATAGAAATAAAATACCATATACAAAAAAAATACAATCCATTGCATAATATAAAATAAAATACCATATACAAAAAATACAATCCATTGCATTCAATTTGTATGTATAACAAAGACACATGTGTTAAACTTGTTACCATTAACATCTAATCGTATGGACTCGAGTGTTAAACTTGTTACCATTAATATCTGATTCATAAGTCCTTTCAACAAGATTGTTACCTGCATAAATGAAAACAAATAGGAACATTAACAGCCCAGCATGCTCAAGCCTCATCAATACAACAAAGGAGACAAAAGTAATGTAATAAGCCAAACATTAAAACCAAACATTAATATAAGAGATGGGAAATCTTTTACCTGAATATAACTAGCACCAAACAAACCACCATTTCCAAGCTGGAATGGAGTCCGATGCAATGTGACTAAAAAAACACAAATCACTCTCAGATTTCACTTACCCCTTTCACTTTCACATAACACCAACCAACCTACTTATAAGTTGCTAATTATCTAGGCTATTTTTCTTTTTCTCTTGATCAAAATAACATGTTTATACCCAAGTCAATTACAGAATTGTATTTCTTAGTATCATGTGGACACAACATTTTACCGAATGTGAATTGAATATGACAAACAAGCATTTATATTCTCATGAAATCAAAGATAATTTATAATATTTTTCTAAATAATTAACAAACTTGATGTGTCAAGACCCATAAGGATAATTTCTGCAACATTATATTCTAACAAACCCTACTTTAATCACAACATTAAACCAAAATCGACCAAAAACTCACATAAACAATCAAATCAAATATAAAGACAGGCTTGATTTCGTATTCAAACAGATTAAGAAAGGCAGCAAACACTGTTTGTGATTTAGAAACTAATAGCTTAATCCTCAATTCATATTAGCATAGTAACAAATGTGCACTTATATCGTTTTTTCCTTTTGAACATTCACTTTCCAACAGATGCTAAAAAAGCTGATACATTCTTAGTGGGTGCAACCTAAACAAAACTGTCACCATACACAACAGATGCTGAAAAAATTGAATAATTTATCTTTTGCTGCAACTGGATCATACAAAGCTAGACACACTTTTATATGGTTCAAACATAAACTTATTGTGTAATGAGGATCCAAATGGAATAATTCAGCCACCCCATACTCCTTTGTTCTATCTCGCCTCTATAATTTATTTCACCGTTCAAGAGAAGGGTATACGGGGTTTCATAGACATTATGAATTAATTTATCCTTTATTCTACTTCCCTTATTTGAAACAATCTCATCATAAAACGTTCAACATTTCAACATATTATACGACCTAATGCACTAAAATTCAAGTGATGTAAAACAATAAAAGTTGCTTTGAAAGTTCATAAATAAAAAAATTACCTTTTCAAATTCTGCATAAACTTCTGCAGGAGCTATGGTCATCAAAGTTGACAAAGCAAGTACTGCAGCTTCTTGTTCCAAATGACTAGTACTCATCAACCCCATTGGTCCAGGCAAACCCTACATATTATACCACAACCAAGGGTTAATAATAATTAATAATATATAAAAGATAAGATAAAAAGTAATCAATAAAAAAATATCAACACTCGGAATCAATGATTCCACAGGTAAAAAAAACTTACATTGGAATCAGAACGCTACAAAGGGCTTCTGGAATCAGCTCTACCATGGGAATAGGGTGATGATGTTGATGCTTTCTCATTTCCTCCTCCTTCAGGGCTTCTGCTTCTAGAAGGTGACATACTCCTACGTGGAGGAGACCTGCTTCTGTGTAATCCATCAGTTTATTGACACATCACATGATAAGGGCATTCTAGTCTTTTCAACACTAGTACTTCTATCTAAGTAACAAACACTATAGAATAGTGAATAGTCCATCAGGTTTCTAATGAAACATCAACTTTAAACAGACAAACAAAACTTTTTACGGATGCTATTTTTAATGATAAGGGCATTTACGTCTTTTTACCTTATAGGAGACCTACTTGGGCTTCTCTCATCATCATAATCATCATCATATCTACCCCTCCTGTTTCTTCTATGATAATCAGGGCTCCTACTCCTACTGCATGAGGGTCCTACTTCTGTAACGATCTTTGTCCCTTCCATAATACCTGTCCCTGCTACTGCTGCGACTTGTCCTCCTGTAGCCCTTGTATTCATCTCTATACCTGGAACTACATTGGGTAAACATCAACTCCAATACAAGGGTAGAATGGTCAAAACTACATTCTCATCATACCTTGGTCTAGGCCTTCGGCTCCTTAATCCACCCTTCAGCTTTTCTACTGGTTCAAGTATCCTTCCCTTGTGACTAAAACAAGAATAAAAACAACCACATTAGTCAAACAACCATATACTTTTTCATATCTGATTCTTGGAATTTAGAAATATATTAGATTATATGTGAATGTGACTCACATTTTTTCAGCATTAGGTCCATATTTGGCAAATTAAACCATCATCTCTCTTCCATCAACAACTCTTCCTGAAAGGTGTAGAACAAAAGTGAAATCATGGTGAAGTGATGATATTGGATAAGTGTTATAGCTATTATATATTATTAAAAGTGATAAAGAAGAATCAGATCTGGAAGTCCAAACACCTAACATGGAATCGATGGCTTAAGGAAGAAATCAAGCGTCGGTGACTTTTCTCCGGATAAAAACAATTTCCCGCCAATTTCACAAATCGGCGTTCCAAAACCAAAATTCTCGATCCCAATCGCGTTTCTTTGCAATCCAATTTGCCAATTTCACGTTTCAGGTATCGATTTAAAGAATTGGTGGGATCGCAAGCATGACGTACCGGAGGGCGTTTCTGTCGGCGATCGGTACGCAATCGTACCCCGTTTGGGATCGAGCCGTTTGGAACGTGGATCGTGACTACTTTGGCGAATCATGTGACTATGGATTGAACCATGCACACCATTGATTTCTATTCAACGAATCTCCAACGAACATAAGCCTCTTGTTCTTCGATTTCTCCACCAACAATTTCCCTATAAACCTTCATTTCATTTCCCCCAAAACACACAATTAAAATCATCAAGAATTCAACAATTAATTCGATTTTAAAAAGTGGAAGAACAGAGTATGCTTACTTTGGCAAATTACAGTCTTTAGGCTGCCACCTCCACTTCTGATATGAAGTCGTCGGTTGCTTTACAGAGAGATATGAAGTCGAGATGAAAAGACGAGATTGACCCATCTGGTAATAAACGGACTCGGGAAGCTGAACAAAATGACCCGAGATTGACCCATCTAGTAACAACGCTATTGATGCCATTCCTTCCATTTTCGACTGTTCATCCTCTACTTCCTCTACTGCTACTTCTTCACCATC
Source organism: Lactuca saligna (assembly GCF_052625555.1). Taxonomy (NCBI): domain Eukaryota; kingdom Viridiplantae; phylum Streptophyta; class Magnoliopsida; order Asterales; family Asteraceae; genus Lactuca; species Lactuca saligna. The sequence goes on from NC_136420.1 coordinate 13,190,373, forward strand.
TTCTATTTTTTCTGTATTTAGACTTGAGAGTATAATTAGGGCTTTTTCTAACAATTTCAACATCAAGTGGGAGATATGGTGGTTCCAGTAGGTAGAAGTGAGGGAAGAAGTAGGCAGCAGTCAATGTCGGGAGGGGGGAGGAAGGAGCGTCCATAATTTGGGCAAGAGGGAAAGGAGAAAAAAAAGGAAGGCGGGATTTTTAATTTTTTCAGAATTTCATTTCCCCCTACTGTTAAAGGATGGAACGCGCGTTCCATTAAAAATTATAAAGCGACATCCTTAGACGACGCGCATTTTATTATAGGTGCCCTCCGTGTTTTTTTTAGACACTGATTTAAGGGCGTGCAATAATGCGTGTCTTCTATCCTTAAATTTTTTGAAGAGATGACATTTTTCTAATGTCACTCTCCTTTGCGTAACATAGATCAATGAGCGTCGTATTTTGCGCGTCGTAAAAGGCCTTTTTTCTAGTAGTGGTGATACTTTCACATAAACGATAAGTTAGACTAAGTACTTTAGTACTAGTCTATAGAAGGAAAAACTATCATTTTACTTACAAAACATTCGGGTCTTAGTAGAAGACTACATTTCATACTAGTAGGAAATAAGGGATTTCTTAGGGTTTTCATACTTATATCAACTGTCTTACTTAAAGGTTTTACATGACATTCATAACAGTTTATCAAAGCAAGACAATGACACTTAAATACTTATGAATTCACTAGCTTTAAAGCCGATACTCTCTTTCAAAATAACTTGTATTCTCAGGTCATCAGTAGACAGGTACGGTGGCCAGGTTTTGAGAAGACGGAGCAGACAAGTCTCGTCTTTTATTTTGATTATATTTTTGGTGTCTTATTACAATGAAAGAACACACATGTATTAAAACTTTACTTATAATGCAATGGATGATGTTGTTGCTTGTTTACTATTTCACACTGTTGTGATATTGTACATGACGTCCTCCACCCCTGAACGTTTCCGCCGTTCGTGGTTTTGGGGTGTGACAACAACAGCCCATGCTATAGGATATACCTGGTTATTAGCATCTCTACCAATGGCAGTCAACAACTCACCCTTCACCTGTCCTTTCAGGAAGCATCCATCCAAACTAATTAATCTTCTACACCCTAATTTCCATCCATCACTTAGAGCTTTGAAACCTATGTAAAATCTGTGGAAGTAGTTCTTCCCATATGGATTGACAGTGACACTAACTTTGCATGTTGCATCTGGGTTGGACCTTAATAATTCATCAGCATAATCCCATACCCTAGCATAATGTTTAGTTAGTTTTCCTTCAATCAACTCAGTGGCCCATTTTTTTGCCCTACGGACTTGCCCAATGGATACTACACATCTCAACCTTTGTTTGATATCAGCAATCATGTCCCTAAGTTTCATCTTAGGCGTGTTTGCAATTTTAGTAATGTAATGCCTACATATCCATTCAGGGGAAACAAGACTTCCAAATTTGAACTTCCTACTGCAACGATGCTCTCCAACCAAATTTTTGACTTGAAATGATTTTTCATTGTACATCCATCCAACATACAATCTGAAAGGACAATCATTCATCTCTGTCCTCTTCCCACATCTTGCAACTAGTCTAGTTTTATCACATTTTTTCAAAGTATATTTGATATCCATTTGACACCCCATAATTTTGAATACAAAACTTAAGTTGTGCAGGAGACTCAAACATATCACCTACCTTAGGTTCCATCTTATCCCATGGTGTGTTTGGATCATGAATTATGTACTTATTCTTCACCGCCTCTTGTTCACCTTCTTCATCACTTTGCCATTCATTAGCATGATAAACTTGTGCTCTGATTTCATCAGCCATGCTTGAATTCCTTAAGTTTTCATCACTAAGTAGAACATTGAGAAAGATGTCCCTACATTTATCAAGCGCAGTCACGAACTCATGCCTTGGTTCATGATCCATATAAATACCATGGAGCTCATAATCCATCTCATTTAGTCCAGAGAAGGGCTCATATATACTAGCAAAAAGTTCTTTGAAAACGTCATCCGATGAAGCCATTACATTTACCTGCAAAATCAAAAAGATTTTACAAACAAAATCGAAGAATTTTAAATAGATAATTTCTTTAATCATGGATTTGAGAAACTTACTGGTTCAACAACTCAACGAGACTATCACCCAACTATCTTCTTGCTAGAACAACGATACCAACAGTGTAGACCTAATCCTCTTCAAATACCCAAATTTAGTGCTGATTCCCTTCCAAAAGGCCAAGATTTTTCTCAGTAGACTACGATTTACTGAGATTGAGTTGACGCTTCGGAGAGAGGGTGTGGAGCTCTATGTCTAACGTTTACCAAACAGGGTTAATTTCTTCGTTGGTTAAGAAACGGAAGGGAAAGTTGAGGGGTAACCGGTAAACCCTCTTGCAACCGGGTATTTGGCATAAACGCAAAAGGTGAGACAAGTATGCGGTATTAACGACACAAAAACCTGACGGAGGGTAAAACCGACTTTTTTTACAAAATTAAGGCTTTTTATGACATTATCCCTTACAAATTCAAATTTTATTGGAATGGAAGTTATCGTGATTGCTCTGGATATGCAATTTATATATCTCATAGAAAATTCGAGGGAAAGTTTAATCAAATCATTGGTGAATACACTTATGTTTCAGCAACGAAACCATTGTATGGCACCTTCAAGTTGCTTGTTCCTGCAACATGATCTGTTTATCGGAATGGAATCTATCCTAGTGATCTAGTTTCGTATTTGTATCAATTTACCATTGAAAGTTACATAATTTTAACTTTTTTTAATTTAATCCAAATAGGTGGGTGTCAAACTTATTCTACGGTGATATAAGACATTTTCTTGTTGATGAAAGGGTACTACTTGCTTTTCATTCTCATATTTGTATTTTTAATAAACTATTAAAAGTCATAAATTTTAAATTGTATTAATAAACCTCAACAACCATTTACCAAGATGTGATTATGAAGTTGTGAGTTCAAATGTTTAAAAAATAGTATATGGATTTAAATAATGAATAAATGACCATTTAAACAATTTAATATTAGTATATCACAAGTAAAACACATATGAATTATATGTGATTCACATTTAAATCACATGTAATTCACATATGAATCACATTTAATTCACATGTAATTTACATATGAATCATATATGATTTGTATGAATTAGCATAATATTTTAGCAATTAACGTAAAGAAAGATTGTAAGTGTGTAGTGACTTAAATGTAAATCACAAGTGAATCACATATCAGTTACAGGTGATTCATAAGTAAATCATAAAAAAAAAATAAAAAAAATTAAAAAAAAAACTCATTTTTATTTACTGATCTATAAACATAATAGTACAAGTATTTTATTCGATACAAAATGAAATATAAAAAATATAAAATGTTACAAAATTTCAAAGCGTTCATGTCTTTATGACAAAATTTCTATATTTTATTCAATTTATCATTTTTACCTCTACAATATTTTTTCACAAATTCTTCCAAATCATCAAGAAAATACAAGAACACTCACAAAAAACAAAAATGCATATATATATATATATATATATATATATATATATATATATATATATATAATGTAAGATTCATATGTGATTGTTTCATGTAAGATTCACATGTGATTGTATCTTTTAAGATTTAAATGAAAAATTCACAAGAAAAATAAAATAAAATAATTAACGAAGAACACTCGCACAAAATGCATGTGTGCATATAGATGTAATTCATATATGATTTATATGTGATCCATATGTGAATTAAATGTAATCTACATGTGAATCATATAACTCACATATGTAATTGATATGTGAATTACATGTGAATCATGTAATTCATATGTAAGTTACATGTAAAAAATATGTGTATGTGAACTTGAAAAAATATGCATATTTGCTCCTAAAACGTTAATTTCTTAAAATATACAATCACATGCGAATCTTACATGAAATAATCATATGTGAATCTTACATGATATATACATATATATGTTTGTGAGTATGCTTGCATTAATCATTTTTTTTAATTTCCATGTAAATTTGGAAGAATTTGTGGAAATATTGAAGATGTAAAAAATGATAAAAATAAAATATAGAAATCTTGATAGGATGACATAAAAACACTTTGAAATTTTGTATCATTTTTTGTTTTTTTTTATATTTTATTTTTTATTGAATAAAATACTTGTGCTATTGTATTTATAAATTAGTAAATAAACATTGATTTTTTTATGATTTAGTTACGAATATTATACTATATGAAATATGCATATATGCACTTAAAAAATATACATAGATGCTCATAAAATATCAATTTTTTTGGTTAAAAAAATTATATATATAATTTATTAAAAAATACAATCACATGCTAATCTTACATAAAATACTCACATGTGAATCCTACATGATATATATATATGTGTGTGTGTGTGTGTTTGTGAGTATTGTTGTATTAATCATTTTCTTTTATAATTTCCAAGTAGATTTGGAAGAATTTGTGGAAATATTGAAGATATGAAAAATGATAAATCGAATAAAATATAGAAATCTTGACATGAAGACATCAAACACTTTGAAATTTTGTATGATTTTTTATTATTTTTTATTTTCTATTGAATAAAATACTTGTGCTATTGTATTTATCAATTAGTTAATAAACATTGGTTTTTTTTTTAAGATTTACTTACGAATATTATAGTATAAAAAATATGTATATATGCACTTGAATATATATATATATATATATATATATATATATATATATATATATATATATATATATATATATATATATGCTCATAAAATATTAAATTTTTGGTTAAAAAATTATATATATATATATATATATATATATATATATATATATATATATATTCCAGTTTTTATTTTTATTTTTTAAAATTATTGTTTTTAGAAAATTAAATTTTTTTTTCTTTTAAAAAAAATCATGTTTTCTAAAACAATTAGCATTTTTAAAAAAATAAAAAATAATTATTTTTATAAAAAAAAATGCTAATATTTGATTTGTAATATTAGTTTTTAGACCTTTTTATTAACATTTTCAATAATACGAAAAATTAAATGATATTGGTAACATGATAATTATATCCTTAATGGGTTAATTTTGATTTAACGTTTCATATTTAATTCCTGGTTTCGCGAAAAGTATGAGTTCTTAACTCTCTTTCTCTCTCTCTCTCTCTCTCTCTCTCTCTCTATATATATATATATATATATATATATATATATATATATATATATATATATATATATATATCAAAATCATAAGTTAATTGAAATATATAACAAAAATAAATTCTTATGGATAAATTAAAGCTAAAAAACACAAAATGATTTTACTTCGTGAATAATTACTGAAAGTTTTAGATATATATGTGGTAATAATCACATCAGTGGCGGAGCTAGGGTCACAATAAAGGGGTATCCCAAACCGATGCGTTCGGTTTCTCGGTTTTTCAAACTTGGTTTCGGGTTTAAACCCAAACCCATTAGAATGCTTAACTGGTTGAGAATTGAAAATTGAGAAGGTTATGTTGCTTAAGTTGAAAAAAACGATAAACAAAATTAAGTAAACCCATGTAAGGGCAAAGATTAGAAATAGGGACTTCAAATTTTAAAGTTCAACACCTTATCACTTGCATAACTCAATATTTGTTTTTAATTTCTACAATATCATAATATAATAGTTATAATCCATATAAAACTATATAAAAGTAGCTGAGAAAATAAAAGAAGATAAATGCTGAAAAGAAGATTTAAACTTAAAACCTCCAATAACATTCCCTAACACCTTAACCATCTAAATCAACTACAACTTGTGTTATTACCTCGCTAAACTTATTAATATTATGCATAAATAAACTACATAAAATGAAATTTTTCTAAAAAAAAAGTTTAGTACCGAAATATTTTTTAGGGGTATCCGAGGATACCCCGGGATCTATTATAGATTCGCCCATGAATCACATGTGTATTAAATAATAAATTATTAATTGTATTATACATATTAATAACCAAGTTGTTGGGTTTTACAATAATTCTCGTTTTAATAAGGGGCCAATCAGGAGTACTTGAATTTTATAACTTGCATTGGTAAAAGACCGAATAGAAAATATTCAGCCAAGTAATTTGCCAACTCGTGGAGTTCTACAACACTAGTTAATAATTATATTATTAACTCGGCCGAAAGTTATATATCTTTATTATATAATATGAGTGACATAATCTATAATTGATATCTAAATAATAATATGAATCTACGTCCATAAAGACTCAGTGTCAACACAATATATTTGTGTTTATTTATTTTCGAAAAAGAATATACTTATTTTGTGCGTGCTAGCTTCCATTTTTGAGTTTTGGACAATAAGTCTAATTAAGACATCTACAACAAGCTTTCAAAATCTCCTTCTTTCCCTTTCAAAGTAATATGTCGTAATCATCCTAACACCACCCACACATATTGAAAGTATATTTGCAACCACCTCTCTCTCTCTCTCTCTCTCTCTCTCTCTCTCTATATATATATATATATATATATATATATATATATATATATATATATATATATATATATATATATATATATATATATATATATATATATATATATATATATGGAAAAGTGAATATACCCTTAAAGGTATATAAGCTTAGGTACCCAAACTCACCATATTATATCGTTTTATATCATATATACACATTGTAATTATCCAATGTTCTTCTAATTCAACTTTTAACTTGATCTAACTCCAAGATTTTTATAAATTTTACATTTATCTTCATTTTACATAATTTTCATTTTTAACTATAATATATATAGCTTAGTAGATCTTCGGCATACATATGTGATGTAAGATGAAGATAATAGTGAAATTTCAAAAATCTTGAAAGTAAATCAAGTTAGGGGTTGAATTTAAGATATTATAATGATTATATCAAACAAAATGATGTATTATGGTAGGTTTTGGGACCTAAGTTTATATATCCTTAACGGTATATTCACTTTTACCATATATATATATATATATATATATATATATATATATATATATATATATATATATATATATATATATATATATATATATATATATATATATAAGTTTAGGTACTCAAACTCACAATTATACGTCGTTTTACTTGATATATTCATTATAATGTTTTTAAACTTCAACCCGTAACTTGATTTATTTTAAATATTTTTGAAATTTCACTATTATCTTCCACTTACGTCACATCTTTTGGTCGAACACCCACTAAGCTATATATATTATAATTGAAAATGAAAATTATGTAATATTAAGATAAATGTAAAATTAATAAAATTTTTGAAAGTAAATCAAGTTATAAGTTGAATTATAAGAATATTGGACAATTATAATGTATATATGATAGAAAACGACGTAGTTTAATGAGTTTGAGTACCTGAGCTTATATATCCTTAAAGGTATATTCAATTTTCCATATATATATATATATATATATATATATATATATATATATATATATATATATATATATATATATATATATATATATATATAGGGTTAGGTTCATGTGAGACGGCCTAATTTTGTGAGACCGTGAGACGCATTTTTTTTTTAATTTTTTTAGTTAATTCAAGTTCCGAAAATAATATTTAAAAAAAGAATTTTTTGATTTTTCCATTTATTTTGCATTTTAAAATTATTTTTAGAATAAGTACAGTGTAATATTCTATTTAGAATATTTCACGTACTTTTAAAAAAAAAGGATTTTTATTTTTATTTTTTTTAGTTAATTCAAGTTCCGAAAATAATATTTAAAAAAGGAATTTTTAGATTTTTCCATTTATTTTGCATTTTAAAATTATTTTTTTAGAATATGTCAGTGTAATATTCTATTTAAAATATTTCACGTATTTTTCAAAAAAAAACGGGATTTTTTTTATTTATTTATTTATTTTTATTTTTTTAAGTTAATCTAAGTTCCGAAAATAAGATTTAAAAAAAGAATTTTTGGATTTTTCAATTTATTTTGCATTTTAAAATTATTTTTATATTTGGTCTCACGGTCTCACAAAATTAGAATGGTCTCAAATGAACCTGAACCTATATATATATATATATATATATATATATATATATATATATATATATATATATATATATATATATATATATATATATATATATATATATGAGTTATTGTGAAAACTAAAAAAAGCATGTGAACTTTCAAACTTATAATCAGCTCATCATTTTTCAAAACCAAAAACAATAATTATTTTTCCAAATGATGCGTCTAAGTCATATTTAGACTCAAAAGAAAGGACATTTTTTTATTCATTTTGAAAATTTGCATGTATACACAATCAATGGTTATATAGATTGCTGATGAGCTCAATCAACAGTCATATGGACTGTTGATTTTGCTTATCCATTGTGCATGATTGCTGATTGTGCATAAATGTACATTTCCAAAAAAAATCATCAAAACTTTTTTTAGCCTAGATATAGACGCATTATTTTGAGAAGATTAGTGTTTTTGGTTTTGAAAAATGATGAATTGATTATGAATTCACAAATCTTTTAGTTGTTAAAAGAACCTGGCTCTCATATATATATATATATATATATATATATATATATATATATATATATATATATATGATTCATTTTAAATTGAAAATATGGTGCTTGTGGTTTCTTATAGATATAATTCATTGAAATTTCATCTAATAAAACGACATAATTATAAAATCCTCAAAATACTAAATAAAAATACTACAAATAGAATCATTACGACACTCATCAAAGAGGTTGTTCCCTATCCAGATGCTACTTTATCATATTCTGAATTCAACAATTTTAATAAATCATTTACAGTAGTTCGTATTTGATCAAATACAGTATAACACCTGATACTGCTAGATATTATATTTTTAATATTGATTAATTTACATATTATGATGTTTATTAATTAAACCATATACTAAAAGGATATAAATAAGTATTTTTGTTGTGTTGGTGATAACCATTTTTCAAAACATATTGGTACGTATGACACTCGATGTTTGGAATAATGAGAATATGATTTATAGAAGAATATTGATATTGTTATATATAGTATGGATAAGTTAACTACATTCTATCTTTTATTATCATATATATGCACTTTTGCACATATCAATCAAGCGAGCAACATTAATGTTCCGAAACCAATATATAAAAGTAAATCTTAGTTACAACCTATTTAAGTCGTGTTGTTTAAAACAAATATATATATATATATATATATATATATATATATATATATATATATATATATATATATATATATATATATGGTTAGAATCAAATATGAATCATAAGTATTGTGTGAATGTATAACCAAATTGTGACCATTCGATTAAAAGAATTGATTGTTGTGATGTTAGGGTCCATGTTATTATCATGGAATTGCATTTACTACATAATTTGACTTAATTAACTATAAGGGCAAATTTGACATTTTATTAAGAAATGAAAATTTAATATTATCTACATTTTACGCAAGTAATTCAAATTAATTAATAAAAATTAAATGAAATTTTGAATTTTATTCAACATATTCAAATTAGATCATATCCCTATTCTAATAAAAGTATAAGTTTAATCTTCTATTTACAAGTGTCATATAATTAAGAATCATCATTAATGTTGTATATCACATATCATGCCACTTGTCAATCTATTAATTATCCATTTCAAATTTTAAATTTTAAATTTTCACTCTAATTACATTAAATTAATAATTGATTCCTCGTTTTCAATTTCTAAATTTTAATTTTCCCACTTTAATTATATTAATGTAATAACATTAGATTGAAAAATAAAATAAAATTAATATAGATTATAAGGTGATATAACTTCACACATTTATTCAAATCATTGATTATAATTCTCTTTATATAACTAAAAAATATTTCTTAAGTAATAATTTCTTTAAAATAATTGATTAATAAATTTGATTTTTTAATATAAAAATTTAATTAGTTTTATAACCGTGGTTCTCACGGGTTATAAACTAGTTTTTTAGGAATAAGACTTTCAATCAACACGTTCAAATTTATTTTCAAGTTCATTCTCATATATTTTTATTTCATTCAATGGATTCTTTTAGAATCAATATTATTTAAGATATTGAATGCATATTTTCAAGAATAATAATTAAATCAAAATAATAATAATTCTTATTATAAATTATAAATGCGAGGATAGACATTGTTAAAGAATAAACCTAAATTGAATTCACTGTCTACTTAATTTCAACTAGTCATAAAAATGTGATAAGAATATGTTAAGAATGAATGAGAATGGATGAGAAAAATTTGAGAATTATATATAATTTCATAAATCATAAACATTCTTAAAGAATAAATCTAAATTGCATTCATTCTCAAAATATGATACAAGTACAATCTCTAAGAATTAAAAAATAACTTATGCTAGTAATATTTTGAAAGAATATGAGATATTCTTGAAGAGTAAAATGCATTATGAAGGAATACAAATTATAAAAGAATAACCATTCTTAAAGATTATATGCAAAAATAGTGATGAACACTCTTTATATTTTAGTTGTAGTGTTGGCTGGTAATCGGTTGTGTTAGTAGCTGAAGAACCGGCTAGATGGGTTTGTTAGTTGTTTCTTGGTCTAACAAGGAGGGTGTCGATGGTTGCTTCTCCGATTGATACCGATTACCGCATGCATCACCATCATCTCCTGTCGTTTACCTGCATAAAAATTTCACCATTAATATTCATAATCACAAACCACCACCATAGTTCATTGTTAATTCTTTAAGAACCAAAATATAATTCTTTGAGATTATGTTGATTAATAAAAATATTTATCTGTTGTTACATTTCTTGAAATATGGGTTGAACTTGGTCAAATGTTTTTTTATCCATAATGCACGAATGATATTTCCTTTTCCAGTTTCATAAAAGTTAAGAAACATAAATTTTTTTTTTTGAAAAAACATCATTATCGTGAGCCTATTCATATTCAACTTTAGTTTTTAGTTTTTTTTTTTCATGAATGTGGTTATAAAGTCACAAATACCAGCCTTATGAATTTGTAAGGGATTGTTGATCCATTTCTATTTAAAGGTATTGTAAAACAATAGACCATTATGGAATGAGATATCTTTGATGTAATGCTAACAGAATATTGTTAAAAAGCTATTAATTTTGGCAAATAAACAGTTGTAGGTAAGTGAAGCAAAATCAAAATCAAATCGATTCAGTGATTTTAGGAAGAGCAATGTGAAGCAAAATCAAAATGAAAGGAGATCGAATCCAGATAAGTTCTTCGATCAAGATTGCAGATCAGGAAAAAGGATGGTTTTTAGGGTTTGTCGGAGGGTGAGAATTTTCTAGTGTGTGAAGAATAAATGAATCTGTTTGACTCACGATTGCAGATCAATTAAAAACAAAGTTACGAGACTACCCCTCCGTGTCTTTCATTAATCCCAAAGTTTAATATAATTTCAAAAATGCCACCGCCTCTATATTGTTCTAATTTGATTTAATCTCATCCATAGATCATGGTAGATAAATGGTCCAGATTTTGTCCCCATGTCTCACAAATATCATTGTCTCACATGAACTCAACCATATATATATATATATATATATATATATATATATATATATATATATATATATATATATATATATATATATATATATATATATATATATATATATAGGTTCAGGTTCATTTGAGACCATTTTAATTTTGTAACACCGTGAGACCAAATCTAAAAATAATTTTAAAATGCAAGATAAATGGAAAAATCCAAAAATTCTTTTTTTTAAATATTATTTTCGGAACTTGAATTAACTAAAAAAAATAATAATAATAAAAATAAAAATAAAAATAAATCTTGTTTTTTTTTTTTTTTGAAAAATACGTGAAATATTCTAATAGAATATTACACTGACATATTGAAAAAAATAATTTTAAAATGCAAAATAAATGGAAAAATCTAAAAATTCTTTTTTTAAATATTATTTTCGGAATTTGAATTAACTAAAAAAAAATAAAAAAAATTCCATTTTTTTTAGAAATATGTGAAATATTCTAATAGAATATTACACTGTACATATTCTAAAAAATAATTTTAAAATACAAAATAAATGGAAAGATCCAAAAATTCTTTTTTTAAATATTATTTTTGGAACTTGAATTAACTAAAAAAAATAAAAAAATGTGTTTCACGGTCTCACAAAAATGTGTTTCACGGTCTCAAAAAAAAAAATATATATATATATATATATATATATATATATATATATATATATATATATATATATATATATATATATATATATATATAAGAGGTGTAACAAATGAAACCAAAGCGAAGTGATCGAGACCCCCAAAATCATCAAGAGAAAAAGTAACCGCAGGCATGCTTATGAGTTATGACACAATAATCCTTATTTGATTCGATAAGACTAACTAGTTAATCCCCAAAAAACACTAAGGCCTCGTTTGTTTTTCTACAAAAGTACTTTTTGAGCACTTTTCACTTCTGGCGGGTTGACGTTTCGCAAGTGCACGTCTTCTTCCGCAAACTTGGAAAAAGACAAAAGACATTTAACCACTTCCAAAACAAACAGCACCTAACACTTGATCATGTGGTGTGTGTCACAAATATGTATCTTTTCTTTGTAATGTAAGGTATTAAGAAAAATAAAAATGAGAATGAAAGTTGATGTTTCTGGTATTCTGTATACCCAAACCAACCAAAAAAAACATTGCAACCACATAGTTAATTTGTTTGTGGGTGGTGTACTAGAGTTTTAAGTTTTACGTAACCCGGGGTGGGTAGCTACCTACCTAGTTAAAGCTCCGAGATTGATCTTCGGAGTACATGTTACGTCTACCCCAATTACCACTACCATTACTACTACTACTACTATACCCTCCTTGCACATGACCCTCACGTGGTCCCCAAAAGTTATCACTTCGAAATCCTTCTCCTCTTCCTGTTCCTTTCCCCCCCATGTAAATACTATATCCTCCTGCAACAACCCAAACCTCAAATTTCTCAATAACTAAGTAAACAATATAATACTATATATATATATATATATATACTAAGTAAACAATATAATACTATATATATATATATATATATATATATATATATATATATATATATTAACTTAACCTTGATTATTGTTATATCTCTTATACTGAATTTCAGATTCTCTGTCCTCAAACTGGATGAATCGAGCCTGCAACAATGTCCATAAAAGTAACTAATTACAACTCAAAATTATCAAGTATTTATTTATAAATTTTAACAAAACAAAATCCACGTGGACATTGTTGTACCTCTACTGCTGTGCGGGCAGATTTGGGGCTTTCAAATTCGACAAAAGCGTAGCGATATCCGTCCTGAGATAAAATCATCAAATCATCAAATTATCTTACCGAAATTAATATTCAGTTACAGTTAGAAAAGTGAACATAATTAGACCTGTGAGTATTCTTTGATTTGAATGTTCTTATTTTTGACAGGTCCGAATCTTTTCACCACTTCTTGAAGCGATTCCTCAGTCATATGAGATGGTAGATCCTTGATGCGGATCGACTTAACTGCAACAACAAAATGCCAATTAATGTACTTCATTTTCACCCAATGTAAAATAAAATACAGATTTCTCGCTATATACATTTTTTTTATATCAGTAACATAGTTTAAGTATGTTGGTATTATGGATAAAATGATCTTACTTACCATCATACATGCTTTCTAGAACATCATTGCTAGGAAGCAGTAATGGCTTCATAGATTGTTTGGGTATGGTATTGGTATTGGTAACTGACAAAGGCAAACTTGAATGCTTATCACTATTTGGCAATGCTTGTGCACTGGATGATGCTACCGTGCCCTCTTTTGCCACCTACATACGAATGTAATTATAATTTAGTAAATATGTATTAACATTTAAAAAAAGAAACTCACAATTGATGCATAAGACACCCTTTTTGCTTCTTCTTGAATGTTTAAGGATTGGCTTTTCTTGTTTGGTTCTGTAGGAAGTGGATTCTTTCCTTTTGATGAACTCACAACCTTTTTTTCATCCTTTTTGGGTGACTCTTTTTCTAAACAAACAAACAGACAACATTATTATTATTATTATTATTATTATTATTATTATTATTATTATTATTATTATTATTATTATTATTATTATTATTATTAATAAACAAGATATGAAAACAAATTAGAATCATGGGCAAATTACAGGAAATAGCAACTACCTTTATCAATGGCAAGTGGAGTAACTGTTGGGGTTGCAACATCAAGATTAGGAGGTGAAGTGGCTGAGATGTTGTTGATTTCTATAAACTGAAGAAAATCGTTGTGTACATAAAACCCACCACCTTCTTGTGTTGCCAAACAAAAGGTTTGAGCAAAGTGTTTTGTCACATTATCATTATCAATCAAAAATCCAGTTACTCCCACAACCACTGATCCCATTATTGAATCTTGAGCATGAACAGTGGTTAGATTTGGATTCCACTTCTTGATATTTGAACCCTTGAGCTCATTATCAATATCCTGATCCAAATATATATATAAATAAAATTATGGGATAAGTTTTTGCAGTCGAATTGGCTACAATTGAGCCAAAGTTTCTTACCTTTAATGTTGTTGCTGATTTCATTGAACCATCAGGACATGGATGATCTAGGATGCTTGTATCTTTATAGAACTTATGAGCATCTTCTGGAGATTCTTGCAGAATATTGTAGTATTGTTTCACAAAAGCATCAGCAACATCCTGTGCAGAATAGTCATGTATTGTAGAAGAATTGGGCTCATCTTTGGTGGACAAAGATTGAGCTTCATCACCAACATTCCCTTTTTCCATCTATACAAAAAGATTAAAAAAAATAGTAATTTAAGATTTTTGTGGAAGTAATCTATAAAACTTTGTGAAATGAACAAAGGAAAGGAACGTTGGTCCCTTTTGATGTACATTTATTTCACAAGTAACTACAAGATATCATCTTTTTACCAAACAATGATAGATTATAAAGTAACATTACTAACATCAAGTACAATAAGGCATAAGAAACATGATCACATGATATTTCAATGTTGGTTGTTTTTATAGTGATGGGGATTTTTGGTGAATGCAACTCATAATTGAAAAGATTATGACAAGTGATCAAAAGGGTTTTAATTTCCATTTATCTTAATCGTACGATTAATTTACCTTACTAAATCCGTCGGAAAAATATATTTCAACAAATGATTATATAAGAAGAGTGTAATGTAAAGTTCAAATCTGCAAAAGTGTACAAAACTTGAATATCAAGCATTAAAATTTGAAATCAATCATTAAAATTTGATGCATGTATAAGGAATTGATTTGCTATAAAACTAGAATCTTAAGCCGTTACAATCCGAAATCAGACTTAAAAATCTGATCACAGCAGCTAGTATTATTTGTTTTAGGAAAGCCCTCCAACCATAACTGAAAATGATAAAAAGCATTAAAACATATTAAACAAGTTCTTTAAGCCCTAGTTTTCAAAATCAAGTAACATAAACCATCCATTATGAACATTAAATCCACCTCTAAACCACTTTTTACAAAAAAGATCGAACAATCAAAACAACAACTCAACTGCAAGATCCCCAAGATCAAACACTCTAAAACGCAAAACGAGAATCAGAATTCAAGTTTAATATTTGCAATAAATACCATCAAAGCACTAAACCCCAATGCATGCCCCCTTTTTAAACGATCAGTCTAAAGGACTACCAAAAGAACCTAAACGTCGATAAATAATTCGTGCATCAATCGCGATACAAGAATCTAAGTAAACACGTAACAGAAAAAGACCCCAAACTTCAACTTTTATACAACAAAAATTTATATACTCGAAGCATAAAACCTTAATGCATGCCCCTATTTCGACGATAGATCTCTAAGATTAGACATAATCTTGAACTCTTTTAAACACAATTCTACAAATCTACAAAACGGCCATCGATTATACTAAGTAAAAGCAATGAGTTTTTTTGATGATTTTTCTTACACTGACTGCGCGAGAATTGGATTGACGAATATGCCTTCGGTGAACCCTGATCCTAGACCACCGAGAAGATGGTTGTGATTTATACAAACACGAATTTATTGTAGGCGATACTCTCTCTCTCTCTCTTTAAAATCTCTCTAAAAAACACACGGAATCAAATTGGGAGTTTTTTATATCCTACCCCGCCAGCCTACTGTAGTCTTGGAGGGAAGGTTTAACTTGGATAGACAACTCTGATATATGAACTCACAGTGTGGCCCCACGAAAAAGGTTTATTTGATCAACGACTTGGATTTGTTGTTGGAGGGTAAAGCATTTATGGCGAGTGGTAGGATGATTGTTCTCGTGATACGTTGTGATGGGGGGACAGTAGGTGCAAGGATAGAGATATAGCCATCATTGGGTTGATGCCACGTGTGAATGACTGGGACATTTACGGCAGGTTTGACCTTTGTGTCAATATCAGAGAATGGAATGATGTTGATTCTTGATGTTCTATGGCAAATGAAGTCAACATCAAAGAAAAACATATATATATATATATATATATATATATATATATATATATATATATATATATATATATATATTAATATTGTAAAAATAAAAATTGGGACAACATACAAAGGGATTATCGATTTTAAAATTGGTATTATTTAAATCTAAGTTAACCTAAAATTAATCACTTATCATTGAATCATTTTAATTTCAAAATTTATTAATTAGAAAAAAAAAAGTTTCAATTATCCAGATCTCCCCATTTTGAAAGAATAAACAAAAGGTTCGTCTTTAGTGATGATAGTGTATGGAGAATGATTGACTTACAAACTTCCCTTATGGGGTGCGAAAATTATTTTAAAGAAAAAAAATATATATCCGACAATATAACGGCCTACGGAAAATATATCCAATGATGATTCTCTCGACTATCTTTGATTTCGTGCAAAAAAAAAAAAGAAAAAAAAGAAAAACGGCTCATTTACTTTGGAAGTTATCTTTATATGTTTTTCAACGCATTTTCTATATCATTTGTCACGTGTTTATCTTCCAATGAACCCGGATCACACATATGTTCAATAGCTACTTTCTTTTCATATATTTTTCGATTTGCATCTACTTGATGAATCGCTATATTGATAAAAAGAAATTTAAAAAAAAAACTAATTACTTTATTCTTTTATTTACCTGTTATTTGATTATCAAAATTGGTGTAGTAGACTAGTAGGTATGAAAGTGATCGTTTTAATTGTCATTGTAGCCCAACAATGTTTAGTATATTAGTTTAAATGGTCCCTCGTGATTATTTTTTGCCTTTAAAGGGTACTAACTTGTGTTTTACCGGTTAATTTGGTACCTTTACCCATTTTTGAAGGTTACAGTGCCATGTCAACTGCCAACTAGGCAGGTGAGTCAACAATGACTCAGTGGTGAGCCAACTCATCGTTGTCAGGTGTGTTTGTGTGGATTACCAGGTGTGTTGTGTGGTATCTTATAGCAACAAAAACCACCATTGATTTACAACCTCCAAAAATCACAACACAACTACCCCTTATTTGGGTACACATAAATCGATGGGTTCTTGGCGATCATCTTCAACTCCATGAGATATGGGTTTTGACGATGATTACGACGGAGACTAAGATGAAACAGATTTAGATGATAAGATGATTAGAGATGATAATCAGGTGATACCTTGGTCATCTTGGCCGCCTTCACCGACATCCAGTTCCTCGGGAAGAAAAGAGTACTTTAGGAGTTTAGAAACCGATTTCAAGAAAACAATTTGATTTTCAAATTGATTTCAAGCAGACATCTTAGAAAAACGGTTTTAGAAACTGATTTCAAACAAACATTTTGATTTAGAGAATTGATTTTATATGCCGATTTCAAACATACATGTTGATTCCGGAAAACCAATTTCAAGAAACATTTCGACTTAGAAAATCGATTTTAGATACCGATTTCAAACAACCATTTCAATTTTATAAACAAGTTCAGTTCTAATAGACAAAATTACTCATCACAATGGTTCGTGAACCTTTGAAGACGAAGATGGCGATGGTTAGTGAAGGAAAGGAGCGGCGAAATCGATTGGGGTTCGATTTCATCGAGGTAACATCAGTTTCATCTTCAATGATCTTTATCTTCATTAGTTTCTCTCTCTAGATCTATTTAACAACTATTAAACAAGGGATGAACTTGGTTTTTAACCAAAAGATCGATATGGGTTTTTGTTTGAACAAAAAATAATGACGGGCTTTCCTAACCCTGGAAAAGAAGGAATGCATCACATCCACACTAAGCCTTCAATCGATCTTCACCATAACAGACTATGCTTGGTGTTCGATTCTACCGGAGTGAACATCAGGGACACCGCTGGAGCCGAAGAAGACAGCGACGAAGCCAGAGAAGACAACATCAGAGCAGGTGAAGATAGAAGATGGTAAGGGATTTGATCGGATTCGGGTTCTAAAGAAAGCATTAAATTCGGTGTTACACGTGGCAATTGAGTTGGCATTTAAACCTGCTGATTAAGATGGGTGTCACCGGGTGACCCCTTCAAATTTTCCAGAATGACCTTTTAAAACCTAAAAATACAAGTTTGTGCCCTTCAAATGCAAAAAATAATCACAATGGACCGTTTAAACCAATATACTAAAGTTTGTTAGGCAACAATAACAATAACCCTATAATTTTAGTAATCAAATGAGTTGAAAAAAATTCATTATTAGGACTTCCATAAAAACACCTTTTTTTTTTTTTTTTTTTTTTTTTTTTTTTTTTTTTTTTGACTTTAACTTTACATATTTTTTTGTTAAATAGGTTGAAATTCAAGAGATAATAATTGTTGGTCATGGCTTTTCATTCCCAATCAACCATGATCACATGTATATTCAATATATGTTCTTTTAAAAATTATGATTATTATATTTCTCTTATAAATCTAAGTTTAATATACACCATCTTAAACATCAACATTCTATTTTCTAATTATTATATATACTATTAACAAACTTATTATATTTGTCTAAATCCTTAATTTTAATATTTTTAAACATTTTATATTAAATTTAAATCGTTATTTATATCAATTAACTATCATGCTTCTTTATAAATATAAGTTTGAAATATATCTATTTTCATCATTGAAGCTTGAAAAGATAATATTAAAGTATCCTACATCTTTGATGTTTTATGGTATGAACATGAATAAGTCGTAGTTTTACAATGTACCAAATCATCCAACAAATAATTATATTAAGAAATTAAAAAAAAAAAAAAAAAAAAAAAACATTTTATTAAGCAATTAGCAAACTGTTAACGGTGTTTGTCGTTTATCAAGCAATTAGCCAATTGTTTACTGTGTATGTCAATTCTTGAACAAATATATTCCATATCAATCAATAGTAAAAAAAAGGTTTTAAGAGGTTCACGAGAAGAAGGATTAATGGATATAATATTACAACAACAATTTTCATAATTCCAAAACAAAATAATTTACACCAAACATATTAACATATTCCAAATTGATAACATGAGGACAATGTTAGTGAAGTATTACTAAAATAGGAAACAGCAACAACCCATGATTCGTACAAAAATCCATGATAGATATGGGTTGTGAGAAAGAAATGAGACGTGGTGGGGAAGATGATGACTGGAGGTGAAATTGATGAACATGATGATGGAGATGACATGACAAACCCATGTACTTGAGAAAAGACTACAACAAGGGTTTGGGAAATTGATTTTAGATTCCCTTGCTTAAACAATGAACATAGAAACGAAGATAGTGCAAATAAATATTTAAAATAACTATAAAATATTTAAAAATGTTACAAATAAGTATTTAGACATATGATATTTTAAAATTTACCAAAGATAAATGTGATATTTAGAAACTTTAATGTAACAATATATTATTTTAATGTTTATAAAAGATATACGAAATTCTCTTGTAACTTTAAAAATCAAATCATTTTGAAACAAAATTCATTATTATGAATTCAAACAATTTGTTAGTTTGTTTGATACGCTAGAATCAGTTCAACATACTTTTTTATTAAATAAATATAAATTCAAGAGTCAAACAATAGGATTATATATCGAGACATATACAATAGATATTTTAAGATGATACGTATAACTCTTTGAATTTAACTGTCAAATGCAAAATTTTGTATAAATTCATCAAATTCCATCACAAAGTTCTGGTAAGAGGGTGTTTGGATTAATTTATTAGCTTATTAGCTTATTTATTAAAATTAATTTATTTAGTTTATTTTTAACACAATAAACTGGTTTTTAAAATTTTTATCAAAACACTTAAACTTAACTTATTGTTATGGAAAAAACAATAAACACTTTTTGTTTCGATCCAAGCACCCGTAAATTTAATATAGATCTGTCATTAATATTTTTGTTTAGCGACGGAAACGCGTTCAAAAATATATTAATTGTGAATCTTGGTTTCTCTTTTGTGTCCGCCACTAACACCCTTTCTCGGAGACTCTTGATATTTTTTCTCTATTACGAGAAAAATAAAATTACTATTATAGCCCCCGGCGAGGATCGAACTCGCGACCTTTCGCTTACGAAGCGAACGCACTACCACTATGCTACGGAGGCCTAGGACGCTCTGAATCAAGAATCAAGGAATGTATACTGAATATATAAATACAACAGAATTAGAACGACTGTTGTCATGTCAAAACCCCCATCTTCATCCCTAGGGTTTAGACAAAGACGCAAAGAGCACCAAGATATGTGTGGAATATTGATAATTATCTCTGGTGTTCGTATCGATTTATCGTCTCTTCTTCCAGATTCAACCATTTGCTCATCTCTTTCTGGAGAAACTGCAAATGTAAGCAATTTGTAAACATTAACTGTTTTTTTATGATTCAAGTTCAAGGGTGTAATAAATTGGGTTTTTTTTTTTTTTTTTTTTTTGTGATTTGATAAATGCACGAAAAAAGCATATTTGATTGTTGGTCGTCGTAGACTATATCCCAGATAGTTTGCTATATTTTCATATCAGTATTTCAAGAACACTTTGCAGAATTGTAAATACGACCACATGGTTCTGACAAGTTTCATTTGATCGAAATGTAAATACATTCTTATTTGAGTTCACTGGTGGAGCTCCAGTTTTTATTTTCTGTAGATGATATCAAAGCAGCTCTGAGGAGAAGGGGCCCTGATAGCTTAGGTAGCAAATCGATATTCCTTCATGCAGATGAGGAAAGGACTCTTCAATCTTCAGTAGAAGAAGAAAATGCAATTGAAGAATCCCACTTTATAGACATTCCTGTATTGAATAATACTTCATTTGGAAAACTTATATTTGTTGGTGCTACATTGCAATTACGAGGAGTATATCCCATCACTCAACCTTTGGTGGACAAATCTGGCAATATCCTTATCTATAATGGTGCGCTTTCTTATGATCTTATCATCTACTACATGATCATCTAATTTCTTGGTTATTCAAATTATATTGATGATTGTCAATTACTTATTGTACCTCATAGGTGAAGTGTTTGGAGGAATTGAGCTCAATAGTGATACCAATGACACTGAAGTTCTCATGAAGTCTCTTAAGGAATGCTGCAATTGCCTTTCTCATGAACATGAAGACACATGTAGGAATGGGAAATATTCTGTTCCAGAATTTCTTTCAAAAATCAAGGGCCCATGGGCTTTAATCTACTGGCAGGTAACTTTTGAGTGGTAAGTTCCATTTGTGTTAATTAGTACTGAAAGATGTAGTTTATGCCTTCATCTGACTAATACTTCATAAATTCTTTCTTGAATTTTCGCATCCAGGAAAACTCAAAGACAATATGGTTTGGTAGAGATGCATTTGGAAGGCGAAGTCTTCTTGTTCATTGGCCTAGTATAAAAGACTTGCGGTTCATGCTTTCTTCTGTTTCACCACCTTCTGCCATTGATGAACTTAACTTTTGGGAAGAGCTGCCATGTGGGGTCTACAGTATGGCCATGAGTGCTTCAAAAATGGATGGAAATCTAGTGGGTGAAGTGAAAAGACATAATTGGACTGATCCCTTGCTGGAAGAACTGATTGAATGGGAGAGAACTTTTGTTGAACCCAAACCTGAAGATTTAACTAAAATGTTTTCTAGTGAACAACGAGGTAAAAAGTAGATTTATTTATTTTCATTTTTTACATTGAAAATGCTTCCAAACTTGAGTCAGTATCATTGCAACAGGGCATCTGCATCAGAAAGTTCTTGCTGCACTTAAAGAATCTGTGAGGCGACGAACAATATTTTCAGAAATTCATCTGGTTTGTCTATGAATATAGCTTTTTTATGTATATATTCTGGCTCACTAGGTTATTATTATGTTTCTTTTTTGTTTTTTCAATTTGCTTTTGATTTGCAGAGTAGTTCACCAGTGGCTGTGCTTTTTTCTGGTGGATTAGATTCTATGATACTTGCAGCTCTATTGGATCAGTGCCTAGATTCAAAATGTAAGTGTGATTAGCTTTCTGTTCAGTATGAAAAGAACTGTTCTTTTTATATTTTATTCACCATGCTTGATATCTTATGATACCTCTTTTGGCAGTTGAAATTGATCTGTTGAATGTAAGTTTTGATGGTGAATTAGCTCCTGATAGAATTTCTGCTATGGCTGGTGTGAAAGAGCTGAGAAAAATCGTCCCTTTGAGAAGGTAATTGGCATTTTTGACTTTTTTTCTATTACCCTCTGACTTTGACTTTCTTGTAGTTCCTTCATAATACAAACAGCTTATGAATGCAGATGGAATCTAGTAGAGATAGATGCAGAATTGTCGAAATTGACCACGGAGACAAAACGTGTTTTGTCACTTATTTATCCTTCAAACACATACATGGTACACTGATCTGTTAATTTCACACTTTTTTAGTTTAATATTATTGTAAGGTTTCATGAAAGTGTTTAACTTATTTTTGGTGTTACAGGACCTTAATATTGGGATTGCCTTGTGGTTGGCAGCTGGTGGTGATGGGTGTGTGAGTGAAGAAATAAATGGAAATAATCATTCAAAGATTAAATACAAGTCTGATTCAAGGATCCTATTGGTTGGTTCTGGTGCAGATGAGCAATGTGGTGGCTATGGGCGCCATAGAACTAAGTTCAGAGAAAGCAGGTTACTTCTTAGTTCCTATCAGTATCTCATACTGTAAAACAAGCTAGGTAGATAAAATAGTGAAGTAAGTTTTGATGATTATTTGTTGATGTGTTTAGTTGGGGTGGACTGAATGAGGAAATGAAGTTAGATATGCAGAGAATATGGAAGAGAAACCTAGGTAGAGATGATAGATGCATTGCTGATAATGGCAAAGAGGTACCACTTGCTTCTTTGTTAAGTCGTTGAGTTGTTTATGTATCAAGTCAAAAAGAAACACATTTACTTGAAACTGAATTTGAATGGACATGTTTGGTTTGTGGACTTCAGGCTAGATTTCCTTTTCTGGATGAAAATGTAATAAGGATACTGCTTGATATTCCATTATGGGAGATTGCAGACCTTCGCCAACCAAGTGGAGTTGGTGATAAGAAGATATTGAGAGAGGTATAAGTGTTTTGCTAATTTAATCAGAGATCTTATGGAGTCAAGTCTATAATGTGTTTATATTCTCATTTCATGTAAAATAAAAGTCTTGTAAAGTTCCCTATTTCTGAACCATTAACTTGTTTGTTTTGTTTCATGAAGGTTGCAAGAATGCTCCATTTGAATACAGCAGCTGTTCTACCTAAAAGAGCTATTCAGGTAGGTTGTGCTGTGTTGTGTTTGACAGATTAGTTGAAAAGCTATCTATCTATCTCAAACAGCTGGTGCTAGATTCTAAGATACTTAATGATATTGTGTTTGCTTTATAGTTTGGGTCGAGAATTGCACGGGAATCGAACCGCAAGAATTATGGAAGTAATCGTGCTGCAAATCAAGCTTCAGCTGGAAGTGCATTCATTCACCCCATCTGAACTCTCATGTTTGTGGTTTTTTAATATTATTAAACATGGCCATCATGCATTTTGGAGGTTTCAAGATTCAAAACTTTTTGTATACATGTATAATTTATTCCATCCTATCTTATACATTATTAATATTTTTCAGCAAAGCTCGAATCGAGTTTGATTTATTGATTTTAGTTTTGTATATTTTGGTTGTTTGAGTCTGGAACTTGAGTCAAACTGAGGTCGACCTTACATTGTCACATTATCAAATTAATTCTATTGGTTTCTTTGTCAGCATCATATGAAAAGGATGTTAATTCGTTTGTTGGTTGAAATCCTATAACTTTGGAGGAAGTTCGGTCAAGTTTGCACTTTTAGGGAGCTAAGCTCATGGTATCCAAGAGTGCTCCATTGTCTCAACCAAGTGGGGATGAATGTTTTGAGTCTCGTCGTATGTTTGTCCGAAAAGAAGGAATGAAAAGTCAATATCTCATGGTAAAAGGCGAAACATGTGATATGTTTTTCCCCATGTTTTGAAAACCGGATTGGACCGGCCGGTTTGACTGGTTTAACCGGGAACCGGTCCCGGATCCGGTTCATAAAGGTCAAAAAACCGGTATTTGTTTGAACCGGTGAAAACCAGTCGAATCGGTAAAAACCGGTCCGGTTGAGCTGGTAAAACCGGTCAAAATTGGAAATTTTAAAAAATATTTATCTTTTTCATTTTTTGTATTTTTTATATAATTTACTATAATTAGGATATCATCCGGTTTTTCCGGTTTTTAAGACCGGTCTTGAACCATCGAATCACTCGTAAGGAGACAAAAAATAATAATAATACAAAGAGAAAGAAATTAAAAATGTGTTGGGTATTTAGAAATCAAGTAATTGCACTATAATTTGACCAACTAATAATACCAAGGTTCTCTTTCTTTGCGTGGATCCATAAATGAGATGGGATTTGAACTTCTCCGACTAAAGATGCATGATTCTTATCGTCTAAGGTCGGTGGGTACAGCCTAAACCGCACACTACAATGGTTGATGCGGCGTCGTAGTGTGCGGTGCATACTATCAAGGGTCTTACACTTTATGTTACATCCTACTAATATTTATTTTATGTCACCTTTTACACATTACATCCTACCAACACTTTACAATAATTAATCTACCGACAATAATAACAACAAATCCCCCCCCCCCCCCCCCCACACACACACACACACAATTGCCATTTGGCCATCTCACCACAAGCCCTTACCACCCTTCTTTTGTTCCGTTTTGTAACCGTTGGCCAGTTGTGACCAATTAGAAAAAAAAATGGAGTAAAGGTGTGGTATAATACCCACCAATTTTGTGGAGTGATAGAAAAAAATAACGTGACACTGTAAGAGTTTGGTAACTATGACATGACACCCTATGACCTAATGTGTGGATCTTTCGGTTCCAAAACTTTCATATGACCCAAGGGACTACCGCCATAATTGTTTCGTGAGTTTTGGACAATTTTTTGTTGCCATTAATCCATGACTTGCAATTAAGTATGGCAAAACTAGCCATGGGAAGAACAAGTGTCTAAAGAACAAGCGACATAAGAACTCCTATGAAATTCGCATGACCCCCCGACAGCCGTTGACATTTCACCGCCACCGACACCAGAAGTCACTGACTACAACTTACCATCAAAATCACCACACACTCTCTCTCTCTCTCTCTCCTATCCTATCTCTAAACTCTGCCACCTCCCTCTCTTTCGGCACTATCGCTTATCACCGATAGCACCTTCTAAATCTTGTAATCAACACCAAAACCTCAAAGTGAAAATCGATCATGAAACATGTGTTGGATTGGTACTATTATGATCCAAAATTTGAATGATAATAGTATTAATAAAAATAAATTTCTTATTATAATAATAGTACTAATTAATATCACCATAAATTTGGATTTTACTATGCTAACTATTTTAAAGAAAAGAGTAAATTTCACGAAAGGTCCCTATGGTTTAGGGTAATTTGCATGTTTGGTCACTAACTTACTTTTTTAACTCGAAAGGTCTTTGTTGTTTGTTTTTGTTAAGCGTTTGGTCTTTGTATTACTTAAAAAGACTATTTTACCCTTAATTTTTTAATTTATTTTAATAAACAAACCCCAACCCCACCCCCTTAATTTATCTTACTTATCCTACCAGTTTTCTCTATTTAAATAATAGTCTTTTTATGTAAGATATGGACTAAGTGTGTAACAAAAACAAACAACATGGACCAAGTGCGTAACAAAAACAAACAATATAGATCTCCGGGGTTAAAAAATTAGTTAGGGATCAAGCATGTAAATTGCCCAAACAACAGGGATCATTCGTGTAATTTACTCTAAAGAAAATGGTATTTTATGTCAATTTCTCAAAGACACTGGATCTTATACAAAATATTTAAAAAGTTTGTTCTTAAAGTATAAACCCTCGCTCCGTCGACCTTGTGAACTTAACTCTCTCGCGCGCTCTATCTCTGCCACCGTCCGTAGTTTCTCCACTGCCTCAGTCTCCGGTGGATGGAGAGTAGTTGTAGCACTAACGATGTCGGAGAGTGGAAGGCGGAAGAGGCCATAGCTGGTAATGCTGAAGCTCTTCAAGCTCTTCGAGAACTCA
This sequence comes from Lactuca saligna, assembly GCF_052625555.1. Lineage (NCBI taxonomy): Eukaryota > Viridiplantae > Streptophyta > Magnoliopsida > Asterales > Asteraceae > Lactuca > Lactuca saligna. Next base: position 13,217,138 of record NC_136420.1, read on the forward strand.
TAACATATCCTCTTCTCTACTCTCGCGAATCCAAACAGCTTGGCCTTAAGGTATATCTATACTCTACAAACACACTTACACGAAGTTCTTCCTATCTATGATCACTGTTTATTCTCTTTCATGTAGTGGCCTCGCGGTTTGCTGCTTTACGGTCCTCCTGGCACTGGAAAGGTATTCAAAATTCTGTACTATGAGAGTTTTTAGGGTTATTTTTCTACAAATTGATTTATGATCGATCCTCCTTCTTTAAGTGCACAATAATTTTCTATCAAACAGCTAATTAACAATTTCAGAAGATAACAATCCTAACATTTTCAATGAACACTACGTCAAAATCTACAACAAATAAGGAAGCCTACTTCCGTCAAATTGGAAGGAGGTAGCTTTTTATTTTCATTGATTTGCGATTTTTTTTGTTGATGCAAGACTAGCTTAGTTCGAGCAGTTGTTCGTGAATGTGATGCACACCTGATAGTTCTCAGGTATTTCCGTTGACATATATAGAATCATGTTCTGAGACCATAGGATAAGATGTGTTTGATTAAACTTATACACCTTTTGGTTGTGAAATTTATTGCAGTCCACACTCTGTTCATAGAGCCCATGCTGGTGAAAGTGAGAAAATTTTGAGGGATGCTTTTGCAGAAGCATCTTCACATATCAAATTGAGAAAACCTTCTGTTATTTTCATAGATGAAATTGATGCTATCTGTCCTCGTCGTGATTCTAGGTACATCAGTAGTTTTATACTTCTTGTGTCCCACAAGAATTTCAACTTTTTGTTTCTTGATTATCCCTCAAGAATCACAACTTTTCTTTTTTGTCTCAAAACACAGAAGACAGCAAGATATCCGTATATCATCTCAGCTTATCATGCTTATGGACTCAAGTGCCACATCATCATCAGGGACAAAAGTTGTAGTGGTGGCATCAACCAACAGGTGATAGCCTTCATCAACTCACTTGCTTTCTTTTAGTGGTTCCATTGAGTTTTCAACATATCAAAATCTTGTACTCTTAAACTCTTCTTTCTTTCTTTCTTTCTTTCTTTCTTTCACATAAACAGTTTTAGAAAACACCTTTTTTTAACACACATGATCATTTATACAAACCAATATCTGCCAGGGTGGATGCAGTTGACCCTGCACTAAGAAGGTCAGGTCGATTTGATGCTGAAATCGAAGTCACAACTCCAAGTGAACAAGAACGACTTCAAATTCTCAGGGTAATAATGTAAATATGTAATATAAACACTACTTTTGTTATCTTGTTGTGAGATATTAAGAAAATGGTGTTCATTTGTATCTTCAGCTATATACAAAGAAAGTTCCCCTGGATCCCAGTGTCAAATTGGAAACAATAGCATCATTATGCAATGGCTATGTAGGAGCTGATTTAGAAGCATTATGTCGCGAGGCTACAATGTGTGCACTAAAAAGATCTTCAAATGGGATCAATGAAGATAATGTTTGTAGCTTATTAATGGATGATTGGAAGGCTGCTAGATCCATTGTGGGCCCCAGCATAACACGAGGGGTAACTGTGGAAATTCCCAAAGTTTCTTGGGATGATATTGGTGGACTAAACGATTTAAAGGTCTGTATTCTGTAAAGATACTACACTGCCATAACTGTGTTTTGCCGATTATTAACAAATAACAATGCCTTGTTGCATTCATCAGAAAAAACTGAAACAAGCTGTGGAATGGCCTTTGAAACATTCTGATGCCTTTTCAAGATTGGGTGTGTCGCCAATGCGTGGGATTCTTCTTCATGGACCTCCAGGATGCTCTAAAACTACTCTTGCTAAAGCTGCAGCTCATGCTGCTCAAGCCTCTTTCTTTTCTTTAAGGTTTGACCGTGTTTTATTCAAAACATTGACCATTCTTACAATTTAATTTAATTACTTATTTTTTTTTATTATGTTTCAGTGGAGCAGAATTATTTTCAATGTATGTTGGAGAAGGTGAAGCTTTGTTACGTAATACGTTTCGTAGGGCCCGCCTTGTTGCACCAAGCATCATCTTCTTCGATGAAGCCGATGTCATTGCAGCTAAACGGTAACTTTTTAAAAGAAATAAAAAATAATAAAACTAAACACTGAAAAATTGTTTTATTTTTTAAAAAAATTGTGAAATAAACAGAGGAACGGGTTCGAGCGGGAGTACAACAGTTGGAGAGAGACTTCTATCTACTTTACTCACTGAAATGGATGGTTTAGAAGAGGCTAAAGTATGTCGTTATTTTTGTTTCATAAATATTTATCAACAGCATTTGAATAATTTTTGCTTTTTTTGTTCTTCCCATTTTACAGGGAATACTCGTTTTGGCTGCCACGAATCGACCACATGCGATCGATGCTGCCCTCATGCGACCTGGACGATTCGATCTCGTAAGTCTGTCACTGTCACTGTCACTGTCAGTCTGTTACTGTCAGTGTTAAAATTAACTTTTAAGTTTAAAGGTTTTATATGTACCGCCACCGGACGTGGAAGCGCGATACGAGATCCTCCGCGTGCATACACGTGGTATGAAAGTTGGGAATGATGTTGAATTAAGACAAATAGCAGAAGAAACCGAAAACTTCACAGGAGCAGAATTAGAGGGTCTATGTAGAGAAGCCGGGATTGTAGCCCTAAGAGAAAACATAACTGCCACCACCATACATGATCGGCATTTTCAAACTGTTAAAAGCTCGTTAAAGCCAGCATTGAGTAAAGAAGAAATAGATTCATATGCATCTTATATGAAAAAACAAACACGGAGGTCTAAATCTGATCACCCGCGTGCATCCACAGGTGATAAAAACCACAAGCACATGAACAGCTGGTTGTTAGGGTTGTTAGTTTCTGTTACGATTGGTGTCATGGGCATCACTGTACTTTCGGGTCCGAGAGATTATCTTACACATTTCTTGCAAATCCTGCCTTCCGAGACATTGGTGAGCACATAACATTACTTTCAAGTGAAAGCGATATGTTTTTTTTTTTTTATATTATTAAATTTTGTTTCATTAAATTGTTTAGGTTTGATGAAGTATTGATTAGATACCATTCATAATTCATGTCACCAAATTTATGCTTTTTTAACGTTGTTTACTACTGTAAAATGTGCATGTTTGTTCCCATCATTTCATACGCATAATTCATGTCATCAAATCACAAATATAAAAAACTTCACATACATTGGGTTAATACTTAATAGCTCTTGATCATTACAATGGATGGTATTGTTGATCCTGAATCATCATCAACACACCAACTTTCAGGAGCTCATTGATGTCTTCTGTTTCACGGGGCTCTCAAGTATATGCTCGGTCTTCTGGTTTATTAATGGAAAAAAAAAATATCAATTTTTTTACACAGGAATTCTCTACTTATTGGTCATCATGCCACTATACTTCCTCCCATCAGTCACAACACTCAAACGCATCTTCTTTTATAATGCATCTTTGTCATTTTACAGTTTATTTGTATAACCTCCAACATAAATCTTGTACACACGAGTGTTTATTTTGGGGTCCACGTTCATGATCATTGGTGTTACGGGTATTTCTCTTTTTGTGATAATCGTTTACGGGCGGAGGAAGTGGTATCAAGGGCATTATGGTAATGTTTTGTTCGTGGATCGGATGGTTATGGGTATTTTAAATGTTTTATGTATTATTTTGGTCGATGGATACACAATGTTGTGTGAGTGGTGTCTAAAACAAGCGAGACATGTTTGGCGAATATTGGGTATTGTGCTTATTGGAGTTTAAGGTTTTTCGACCACAATATGTTGCATTTCGCAACTCATTGTGAGGTGGCAAGGGTATCATAAAAGCCAGGTTCGTGTACAAGCAATAACCAACTCAATTGAAGCAGCTTGATTTTAGGAGCAAGTAGCAAAATTTTGGGACATGGAATTCAAGATTCTTTCCTAAAAGTTTCTTAAAAAAAAAGAGTGCATGCATCAATACATTTATCATCGACGGGAACGAGACTCCGTCAAACCGATGTGGAACTATAATATGTTCTTGAGACAGATGTTCAATGAATGAGGCTAGATTGGTATTAATTCAGGAGACTGGACTAAATTGGTATGATTAAGGTGGAAACCTGAATCTTCACTTTTAGTCGGATTTGTGTTTGCAACAATATTAATAAACTTTAAATTTTAAATTAACCAATATTTGGTATTTTACATTATATAAGTCTTATATCACAAGTTTGTTTGGATAAAGGGTGTCTATCATTAGTTATATTAGTTATAGGACATGGTAACGTAATTGTGTAATGTTGTATTGTAAACAAGACTAATGAGGTTTGGAATTTGCTTATTTAGAACAACTTATCTTTTTTTAACAAAAATGTTTAATAGTTTATCCGGTGCCAAAACAGAGTTTTATAGATCAATCATCCTTACTATGTGAACTTGTGTCTTCATTTGCTTCACTATTGCTATCACATCCTTAATATCAAACGTCAATTTGAAAATTAAGATTTGTGTTACGCCTTGTCATATGTTTCGTCAAAACTACCTAATATAATTATGAATCGACATTGATGCTAACACAATCTACAATTGTGTCTTGTGGGTGCAATTTACATGTCATATATTTTAATATCGTCCACCTAGCATTTCATACTCTAAAACTCCATTCAATAACATTTATTAATGATAAGTGATAATAGTTGGATATCTCTTTTACTCCATTGGGAGCATCGTACAATATAAACTCATTAAACATATTATGATCCCAAATAGTTTTTTTTTTTGGATCCGAGGAGAAATATCATTAAAAAAGGCAGATGCCTAGCTAGGATCTAGACACCGAAAAAGCAAAGATAAAAATATATGCAAAGATAAAAATATATACAACTGAAAGGGAAAATGTTTGTGATTTTAGTATCATCAGGTCATTTTTTGTAATTGAAACTTACATGTAATCTAAGGAGATTCATAATTTGTACTCTAATATATATTTGGGTATATGCGGAGTGCATGCATTTATAAGATCGAATTGAAAACCGATTCAACGACAGATCGGGGTCTGAGGGCAGCGCCCCTGGGTCCGGGGTTTCCAAAAGGGCAACGCCCCTTTGGCAAGGTCTAGGGGCAGCACCCCTAGCGGGGTCCCACTTATCATTTTCTATATAAACGACTCTCCTTTTGAGGGTGATTATGATAAAACTGACTAAGATCATGAATTTTGGAAACCATTGATTTCCTCATTAGTTCTGGATTCCATTGACTTGTTTCCAAAGCAACCCATGATGGTCAACCCTACTTATCGTTTTCTATATAAACAACTCTCCTCTTGAGGAGAAGACACGACCTTTTTAGCTCTCGTTTCTTCATACGAACTCAAAATCTTTTAGCAATTAAGTTTATGTTTTTTGTGCCTAGATTCGTAAGTGTTCCCTTAGGATTATCTTAGACTAAGTTTCTTGTAACCCGATCATAGGGTAGAAATATCAGTTCAGAAAGTGTTTACACGATCCAAAGAATAACCAAATCTTCACTATAACACTACCCAGTTTTCTAAAAGGAGATACACAATCTATCCGAGTTAATGTTTTCATTCATCCCCTTATGCTTCATCCACATGAACACCAAAGAAATTTTGTTGTAAAAAATCATCGAGGGGAGGGGGTGTATTCTTTTAAAAACAGAATCGTTTCTCGCCTTCCAAATACTCCAAAATACACCATAACAAATTGCCTTCAGAGTTTTCCTCTAAAATTTTTTAGGACATCTACCCAAGTAAATATGGAACAGTAAGAAACAAAATATGCATGTGGCCAAAATTGAATCAAAATTGTTCGTGTGAAAGTCATCACTATGAAAAAAAAGTGTTTACGAAAGTTATTTATAATTTAAACAAGAATTTACAAAAGTTTATTTAACAATTTACAAGTGTTTACAAAAATAAAAAAATTATAACGCCATAATTTCTTAAGATAAAATTATAATAAAGTTATGTTGGAAAATAATAAAAATTAATTGAATTTAACTTTTAATACTTTTACACTATCACTGTTATTGAATTTATATAAATAAAAGTACGTAACCTATAATTATATTACGTTATTTAACTCCTTAAAGTAATGAAAAAAATATCCTTCTAAAGAAATGTAAATCAACCTAGGAAAAAAACTATATTTTGTTAGAAACAGTTCATTTTATTTAGGTGGCAAACAAAAGATTTGTTCATTTCACGATACTTTGCAATTCCATTGGAATTTTGGCATATTTTTTCTTTTATTTAGCTAGTTTAGATTTTTTTTATTGGAATTGGTTAATATATTATAAAAGAAAAACCACCCAAACTTAGCTAGTTCAGAATTGATTTATATTTCTTAAAAAATTACTAGAAGCTCGATACGAGATACTCAGTGACACGTACGAGGCATGAAAGTTGACAATGATCTTGACTTAGAGACAGACAGCACAGAAAAACAAATCTTCACATGGGCGTAATCAGAGGGTTAAACCTAGGGATGAGCAAAAACCAAACCGAAAACCGAAAAACCGAAAAAAACCGACATAACCGAAACCGAAAAACCGAAACCAAAGCAATAAACGACGGTTTAGGTTTGAATTTTACAAAAACCGAAAAATAACGGTTTGGTTCGGTTTTGACGTATAAAACCGCCCATAAAAACCGAACCGACCCACATATATATTATTTATATTATGATTTAAACTTTTAGTTTTAGATTTTAAACTTTATCTATTTAATACTTTATATTTATTTTCAACAAACTGTTAATGGTGTTAAACTTTGATCTTTTGAACACTTTTATGCTTTTATAATATTATAATTCATACTCTTTATTTTAGTATATTTAAAGTGATACAATACTATTTATCGCAATGTATTTTCACAAGGTTTGAACCCAAAAACTAGAAAAACAAACAGGAGCTCATAAACCCACGGTTTAAAACCGAAAACCCATAAACCCAACCCGTAAAACCGAAAAACCGACCCATGTAAAACCGAACCTATATGGTTTTAAAAACGAAAAAACCGAATTTCTACGGTTTGGTTTGGTTTTAGCAAAAAACCGACCCAAATCGAACCATGCTCATCCCTAGTTAAACTTAAACCAGTAGATAATTTATTTTTGTTAATTAAAATGTTAATGTAATTTCATTAATGTGTTTAGGATAATTAAACCAGTACGTAGATACCATCTATAATTCATGTCACCAGATTTATGCTCTTTTAACGCCATTCATTTCCTTATGCATGATTGATTCATGGTACAAATATCTTATACCAAATAAGCACACAGCAAATTAAGAACTTCATATATATACATATGATTTAGTTAATAATATATATCTCGTAGCTAATTAATTACAATGAATGATACTAATGTTGATGCCGGATCATCCTCGTCAGAAACAAACTTGAAAGAGCTGGTTGATGTGTTTTGTTTCACAGGGCTTTCAAACGTAAACTCAGCCGTTTGGTTTATTTATGGCAGAAAATACCAATTCTTATACATAGGAAACCTCTATCTATTCGGCAGCTTCTGGTTCATCATGCGACTATACTCCTTACCACTGACCACACTACTCGAATTCCTGTTTGTTGTTTTACAAAAAATCTATGTAACCTCCAACATAAACCTTGTACCATTACCCATGTTTATTTTGGGCTCCGTATTCATCATCATTGGTGTTATGGGTATTTCTGTCATTTACGTGTGGAAACGTGGTAAGATTTTTGTCCCCGATGATGAGGGTGAGATGATGTTTAAGGAGATTTTACATTTTTTATGCATAATTTTGGTGAATGGGTACACGATGTTGTGCAAGGGGTTTTTAAAAGAAGCAAACTATGTATGGCAAATATCGGGTGTTGTGCTTATTGGGGTTTTAGGGATTGTGGCTATAATATGTTGTATTTCACAACTCCTTGGGCGATGGAAAGAATATCGAAGGAATCAGGTTCGTGTAGTAGCCATGAGTGAAGTGGCTTCTTCATGATTTTGGAATTCTGGATTTTCTTTCCATACAAAAAAAGAGTATATAGACTCTTAACATACATTGAAATGAAACTGTATCGAGATGATATATTGTATTAGTTGGTTTGTTTGGTGTGTCGTGCTTTGTAACGCATGTACTTTGTAATTTCGTCTATCATCTTTTTAGTTTTTTTAATATATTTGCCTTTCAAAAAAAATTAGCTGATATATATAATGTATTTTCAAAAAGTATACCTAGAAACCAAACTTGAAACTGCAAAAAAAAAAAAAATGATTTATAATAGTCGTTATACAATCTAGTATAACGATCAATCTTATACGAACTATATCTATAATAAAGAATAATCTGGTTCATGCAATTTAGTATGATATTCAACTAATTCAATTTTTTTAATATTTTTCATCATATCTATGCTTTATCATTCGTCTGATATCCCAACAGATGTCGGGTGTTGTTTGATTATATACATTTATTTATGATTCTTGACGACACATTAATCCAGGAGCAAAGGCAAAGGACTGTGACCACTGAATTTTGCTTCGTTTAAGCATCATATCTTACAAGGACAAAATATTCTACTCCATATATTTTGGTTTTTATTTTCTCATGTTCCAAGAGCATATACCTGCAGCTGGCTCCCATCCACAGCCACTGCAAATACACCAGAATCATCCCCCACCAAACATGACACTGTGGCTCCTGATTCCACAAACATTAAAAAAGATATTTATAGAAATATTTCAGTTAGTTATTAGGCAAAAAAGGAAATATACATACCTGTGCAATGGGTGAGATAACCAAGCTTAGCACCTGAAGACAATTCCCATATGTACACAGAGCCCTCACATGTACACATGATTCCATACCCTGCTGATACACCTGCTACGGTGCTACTGCACACCACACAATTACTTACATCTCATTCTTACTAATCAAAACAACTTGTTACACAAAAATGTACCTTGCATCCAAATCATTCAGCAGAATCAGCTTGTTTTTGGCCAGCAATGCTAGACTCCAGCATCTACAATCTTTTAATGCTTTTTCGCCATTAACATGCTGATTTGAGACGGATGAAACAAGAAGAACGAGTGACACATCTTCGTTATCATGATTGTCTGTATGTGTTTCCTCCTGTTTCTTTTTACAACCACTTTTTTTTGGACACCTGAATGTATTAATTGGAAGGAAAGAAAGAAATGAAGTTCCTGGAGCTGAAAACTTTGATACCAGGATTTTTCTTGTTAGATCCCTGTAAAATCAAAAAATCAAAATGTCTGGTTCGATTCAACTTCATTTCAGGGAAGGAAAATAACACGTTAAAATTGAAGCTGCTTGCTTACCACAAGCAAAAATCTCCAAATGCAGTATGACCAACAGCCAGACCTGGGAAATTTGGTATTTTTTTCATAGAAACTACACAACTAGACATGCAATCAGATGTTGGTAAATACCCGTGTTCTGTTGCTGCACTAGAAGAGTGAAAAAAACACCAAAACAAATATGCAAATCATTCCTTGAATTTATATTTGTAAGTCATATCTAAAATATCATATAAAGAAACATACCTCCATGTTGAGTTCATGGTCCATAAATTCATTCTTCCAGTTTCTTCAGCAACAAGGAGGTAATTAGGTTCACAAACTAACATGCAGCATACATTGTTACTTGTTTTCAGTTTGCATACTACATGAACATAGCCTAGTTTTACTTGCACGATTTTAACTGCATTCTTCTCAAAGCTATCTGGTATACAGGCTGAAAACTGACACTTCACACCACCCTCCCTAAGAGTATTATTTATTATATTTAAAATAATATATATATTTTTTTTATGTCAGTTACCAATCATCAAACAATTGAAATATGTACATGAGCAATATCTAGCAAACCTGCAGTAAGGAGATGTGATGTTGTTCAGTAAAACAAGGCATTTGCCATCTGGAGTAAACTGCATGATCTAATGAGAGAAAAAAAAAAAAAAAAAAAAAACTTGTTATATTGGTGAATTGAAAATGAATCTACTCTAGACTATAGATATGGAAGGAATAGTTTGACTTACTTGGTCACCAGATGCGTTTCTTGAAATTGGTGAGATAATTCTTGTGTGACCAATGAAAGAAGGGTGTCCTTTCTTTTGGCCTTTAATAGATGCCTTGTAAACAAAAAGTGTCCTGTCTTTTTCCATCAGATACCCACATAAAACACATATCAAGACCTCATTCCCTTTTCTTCTCAACATTACCATTGAGATTGGGGTTGGATGCATATAGCAACCTACAACCTCAAATACATTCTGTAGTTCATCATCATTGTGAAACTTATTTAAGCATGACTCATCTTTCACTTCTGCTTCATTATCCACCATTTTAGTCATCTCGCACTGAGTTGAAATCGAACTCAGTGGCCGTGTGGACTTAGCATCAACTGCAGTGGCCGTTCCTGAAACAATTCATTAAAATAATGGATGCTTTACATGGTTGTACTGTACCTTACAGAAAGTATGATGGTGAATAAGGATGTCATGCTTTATGATGCATTCCATCAACAACATAACTTCCCAACTGAACACACACAAACACAAACAAACCTTGAAAGTCTCAAACTTGGAACTTAGATCAGATTCGGAGGAAATTTACAATTCTTGGAAAGAATCTAACAACATTTCAGGCATACTTCTCAACTCCAATAGCAATTTGTACAAAAAATGATATCTTGAAGGATTAATTAGGGCTTCTAAGTATTAATATGCTTGTTGGATTTTTGTATTGGAAACTGCTAAGGATATCAGAAGATGATTTATAAAGATCGTTCCTGTTGTGAGATGATGATGATGATGATTCTAAGACCTTTGACTTTGGTTTGTGTAATATATTAAAGAAACGTGAATAAGATGACGAAATTGGTTCAAGATACGTTTACTGTTGATGACTATAAGTTGGACTTGATAGAATGGAACCAAAATGTCAACAACTTCGAAGTACATTGGTTAAATAGTAACTTGTCAAACTAAGTTTATGCAAATAATGATGAAAAAGTTGATGGAGCCCATTAAGTTGGTTAATTGTCAAAACAAATTTGGATGAAGATTTGAAGAGCATATGAATGTCGACATTTTGGTAAATAGTCAACTTCCTATTATGGTACCAAATGTAAAAAATGTTAAAGATTTGCCATGAGAAAAACATTAAGTTAAAGGATATATATATATATATATATATATATATATATATATATATATATATATATATATATATAAGAATTGGCTCCAGAACACTACCTTCTATGTGACAAGGAGAGATTTTGACATCTGTTATCTTGGGATCCTTCCTGCTTGGAGATATGTTGCCCAAATCATAAGTATCCATGATTCTGCCACCCCTTTGCAGACTCTTCTCCAAAACCAACTCTACATCTTCATCAGACTTAGTTTTTCTGGTAGTTTCCTCAACATGACATGTATCTTCACTATTAGAAGAAACACGGTGCCCTTCATGGATGCATGATAAATCTACACCAGAAGTACTTTCATTTCCATCAGCTCTATCAGCATCTTGAAATTGTCTGGCCTGAGAGGACTCCATGGGTTCACATTGATGATTCTCAAAACTATCAGGTGCAATAGCTGTTGAATCTTCTACACCTTGATGATTCTCCAGTTGAAGTTCCTCAAAAGATTTGGCTGCCAATTAAGTAAAAAAAATCTTGATAAACTGACACTACATGTAAGTTAAAATTTTAATTGTGCAGATGTAATGCTGACCTGGAGGTTCATCTTTCGGGCATTGATTAGTTCCCTTTCTTTCCTCTTGGGACATTTTATAAAGATTTTTCTTTTTCTTTCTTGAATAAGTCTTAAGCAGAGGAAGAGCCCGCGGAAGCAGTAAAGTCATCATTGAATTGGTTATCTCATGTCCAACTGAATCTGAATCACTCTTGTAAGAATTATCACTCCCAATACCAATACCAATAACCATCTCATCTTTTGCCTCTGACTCTGTTACACCTTTTTCAGAAACTAAAATCCAGGCACCATTTAACTTTTCATTTATAGAACAGTTGGTTTCTTCAGGGATCACCTCTGCATAGAAAATTCTTGTCATCTACTACACAAACAGCCAAAAATATGGTAATAAGATTGTCAATGTATGTCAATACCTAAGGCTGAATCCAAAGTATCAGGTGCACGGAGGTCCACATCATCTAACATCTGTGAATCTTTTTTAGCTGGTGGGTCACCCTTTTCATCTGTGGTTTTCATAATGTTGTTATTTACTAGACAAGGCTTAAGAATAAGCATTCGATTAAAACACCAACAGCCAAATATATGGTAACAAAATTAGCAAAGAATATAAATACCTAAGGCTGGATCCAAAGTATCAGGTGCATAGAGGTCCACATTATCCATCATCTGTGAGTGTGAGCCTTTATGAACTGGTGGGTCTCCCTTTTCATCTGCTGTTTTCGAGGAAGTGAGCTCTCTTTTACAGGTAGATATCAATACATCAAGCTGTGAAAAAGCATTTCTGTGCAACATTAACTAACTACCAGTGAAATTATGTGTAATCCACCAAATTAGAGCAGAGATAACTGGTTAGGATGACACTTACATTTTCCTGCTTTTTGAACAAGTTGATACCTTCTTTGGAACCAATAGAATTGCTTGCTTCTAGGACAGCAGGACACTTCTCTTTTTCAAGATTTTCAGAAGAAATAGAGGAATCGAGCTGCAGTCCATCTTCTGTTGATATTAAATGAGATTTATTATCTCCTTTGCAATCCATCTTTTCCAGGCCTGGTTTATTTTCATTTGAATTCAACAAATGCAAAGGAATCCTATTGTTATGATTCTCATGGCCAGTTTGTGTCAGATCTTGAGGTCGCTCTCTTTTATGTTGGGTCCCACTGACTGATTTCAAATGAGCTTCTTTACGTTTCTTACTTCTTTTCTCTTTACCCTCGGTTTTAACCAAGTTGATTTGCAAATCAGGGTCTTTACATGTCTCTGCAGAATGCACAGTGCCTTGAGTATGATGTTCATGTGTTCCTTCAGACTGCTCATTGCCAAAGCAAGAAGATGGTAAACTTTTCTCAACAATTGGGCTGGCATTTGCCTTCAATCCCCTCAGTAACCTTGCAACAAGTGGGTTTTTGAATCCAAAAAGCTGCATTGTTAGAAGAAAGGAATTGCAGTTAGCACAATATGATTAATCACTTAAGAAGAATATATACCAAAGTTAGCACTATGATATACACTACACTAGAAGAAACCAGAATAGTTAAACTACCTCTGCACCATCTATCTTGCATGAAAATCTCTTCCCTCGCCAAAATTTGATGCGAACACAGCTCTTCTTTTGAAAGCCCTCCCATGCAATATCTGGAGTTTGCCCAGAGCAAGATTCCCCATCCGTAGAACTAATCTGCAAAGTTATCTTACTTATAGATTTCATTCTTGCTTCTTTTCAGTGATGAGTGAAATTAAGGATCCTAGAAGCTGGAAATATTAATGATTTATCCACTCACCGCAAATTCAGGTCCTTTAAGTCCCTCAAGAATTGCCATCTTATAGGTATTCCCATTACACATGCGATGAGCTACATATCCAACTGGATATGGATGTCGATCTTTGCCCTGAGAATACAAGAGAGTATATATAAAATAGTGATGAAAAATACACCCCATCTCCCCAAAAACTGAACCATTTGTTAAATTAAAACATCTGTAATATGAGGAAGAGTGGAATTAACTATCTTTGTTCGTTCCAAATCCTTCTTTCTATAATATTGTACTCATTTTAGCCACTCTGATAACTTAATATAACTTTTTTTACAAAGATAACCTTTCGATATGAATGTTTTATGTCCTCTAATAGACTGCTACCTAAGAACATATTCATCAATAAAACTACTTTGAGTTAACTGTAACACTATGCAAGTTCATGCTGATTAAAACTGATTGCCCTTAGTGTTAACCATCTTTCTAAGCTCAATATGAATCAGATCCTCTAAGTTGGATATTACTAGCTCAAAATACAAGTTATACCATCATAGTTAGCACTATAGCTTATCCAACTCTCCTTGTTTACCAAAAACGGAAGAAAGAAGACCTATTCCCTTAAGGACAATATGCAAACAGTGAATCAGACATTCAATACATATACTTGCCTCTGAATCTAACTCTATCTTGTATCCAGTCATGTGATGTGGCACGAATTAGTCTGCATTCCAACAGATCATAGTCAGGGGTGGTTCGCTAGAAACTGTATTTGGTCTTCGGTTAAAATAAATCAACTATTAATAGCTTAAGATACGGTAAATTTTCATTCAGATGTACTAGATATATCTCTACTTTGTCTACATTTGCCCTAACCTAATCCAATTTGCAGCGGATTCTGCCTTAGGTCAAAATCAAATCCATTCTACGGCTTAATCATGATCGATAGCTCCAAATACAAGTCATATAATTAGCATACAACTCGCTCATAAGTAACCATACATATGAAGCGGTGAAAACGTGAAAGATGGAATTAACAAACCCTGGATGAACTCCAATACTTCTTCTCCCATGGACCTTGATATAACTTTCCGATTGAAACAATATCCAGATCGTCTGATTTCTCGTCGACGACCTGCTCCGCCATTGTATTGTGCCAAGCGAATTACTGTGTATGTTGCTCGTGCGTGTGCGTGTGTGTGTGTGTGAGAGAGAGAGAGAGAGAGAGAGAGAGAGAGAGAGTGTGTGTGTGTGTAAATGTAGCGGGAAATAAAAAGGTAAAAAATGGTGTTCGCGTTTCCCTCCCAAATAGACGAGATGGTCACACACTCACACGTGCAAAAAAAAAAACGCCGTTGCCGGGGATCGAACCCGGGTCACCCGCGTGACAGGCGGGAATACTTACCACTATACTACAACGACTTTGTTGAAAGTAAAGATATATATTTCGTAATGTTTGATAATACTTTTTATTATGGTTTTTAGTAGTCTTAACATATAGGATATACCTTAATTATATAAATATATTAAAACACATGGACTATTTCAACATGAATATTTTTGGTTTTAGAGTTTGACCACATAATTTTCAATCTTTGATAATTTTATTGTTTATTGTTTTTCAATTTCTCATATAATTTTCACTGCCTTTTCTAAAAAGAACTCTTTCAACAGAAATATTTTTTTTAGAGTTTGACCACATAATTTCAAGTTTTGATAACTTTAGGCCCCATTGTTTATTGCTTCTCAATCTCGTCACAAAACTTTCACCGTCTTTTTCTAAAAAGAATGACCTCGTATGTTGCACGAACCTTTTCCTAATTGGAATTAATTTAAAGTGATATTAAATTGCAATGATTATTCCGCATTTACTACATCCATAGTTTTAGGTTTTCTTTATAAAGAGTACTTAAGTAATATCATGTATTGTGTATATATATATATATATATATATATATATATATATATATATATATATATATATATATATATATATATATATATATATATATATATATTGTGAACAAACAACTTTTATAAACACATGAGTCTGGCAATTCACTAGATTAGAAAACAACAAGATTACATTGGTTTTCTAACCGATCGATCCAATTAACACAGCAGTTAAACATTCTAAAATAATAACAAGGATAAGAAAAAAGAATAATATTATCTATAATATTGTTCTTCCTCATACTACATTTGTCAAACAAGATTTCATTCCTAAAAAGCCATACATCCAACACGTAACAATACACACCACTTCCAATTTGGACTTCTTCCAATTAACCAAATTGATGTCATCCACCCAAGAGAGCTAATCATAGATTGACCAAACTTTGGGCACCAAAATGGCACACCATTTCTCAAATAGAATTCTACACCTCAACCGCAACAAAGCAAAGTATATATACATGATTTTACATGTATATATAATGAATGTATACATACATGATTTTATTTATGTATGTATTTTTAGAACATTCATACATTTTCTAATCTACTCTTAAGTTGCATTATTATTTCAGATGAGATTCAACCCTCGGTCATTTTGTCTTAATAACATAACACAAAATATATCACTCTCTGTAAGCATTTTGTTATTTATTTATGTAACACTCTAATTCTAGTATAAGTTACGCCCAAAATTTTATTGTATTTCATATAGTATATATATATATATATATATATATATATATATATATATATATATATATATATATATATATGGTGTATATTAGACTAACAAATGATAATGTCATATCAACAAACACTACAAAATTATATTGTTTCTCCAATAAGTGTTATATAACTATAATATCATGTGTAAGCATCTATCTTTTATGTTTTTATGTGATCTCAAAGGCAACTAACTCGTGCTACTAATATATGTACCTAGAATTATTAAACATAACAACAATGATAAGCTACAAATAGCTTAATTAGTGAGTAACATATAAAGATTATATATAATTGTTTATAAATATCTTAACAAATCAACATATGATAGCATAAACATAAACATATAAAGAGTAAAATACTTTGTACATACAGTCAACCTCGTTATGATTAATGCTTATACTAAGTCTTATGTAATCATCTCCAAATAAATCAATACGAGTACATCCCCATGTGGAGTTAATATAAGTACATCCTCATTTGGGAACAATAAAAGTGCAACAATGCATCTCTCTTTGGGACTAATAAAATGCATCCACATTTTTTGACCAATGGTAATGGTAGTATGTGACAACTATATGAATTAGGTTGTCGTTAAACGAATAGTGTTAGTCTAATCATTGTTGTAGTAGACTTAATGTGTGATAAATATATGGTTTTGTTGTTGGTGGGGAATTTTACTTTGAAATACAGAAAAAATATCAATCAAGTATTGGATTGATATGAATCCCTAATAAACGAACAATGTCATTATACATAAGGAACGGGTTAATGCATATGATTGAAAGAAATATATATGTATTAGACATTATTATGTGGTATCAATAGGCTCATCACCCAACCCATAAAAATAGGAAAAATTTAATGTAAATAACGTTAAAAACGGAGTTCGTATGCAAAACATATGATCATTTCAAGAAAACGAATAATCGGGTAACAACTCACCGCCTGATAGGTGTTGAAACACGAACTTCAAATGAAAAACGAGACATCTTAGCAAATGACTTTTCATTCCCAGGAAATTTTTCTATGGGTCTCATTTAGTTTAGGAATTTATCATGTTTCTAACTTATCATCCTGAAAATACCCCAAGTTGTTGTGGATAGGGGTGAATGGCTAAGGTCACCTTCTTCCCCAAGTAAACTTCGGATGATCTATAGACTCATTTCCAAGTTTCGTATCAAAAAGTTAGTTATATATTATAGATCAGGTTTTGATGTAGTGTTTGATTTAAGAGCTAACTTTTTCGTCTCGCGTCGTACCAACTCTTTTACGAAGTTAAAGTTCGCAATTGTAATTGGATAATGCCCAAAAATGACATTCAAACGCTTTGTTAGGATAGCTACGATATCAATCAATGACTAGAAATCAAACCGTTTTTTCTTAGTAAAACATCTATTATTTGATTTCGTAAATGTAGCACCTGATTCCTGGGACGCATTTAATTTGAACATTTCTGTATTTTCTATGGGACCTGACGAGTTGGTGGCCCAACTCGCCGAGTAGGGTCGCGATTCGCGGGCATTTTAAGTGAGCTACTCGACGAGTCGGGAGACTGACTCGGTGAGTAGGTTTTATATGAGGGAAACCCTAAATATGAGGGTTTGCACCTTATTTAAACGCCTTATTGCAGCCTCCCTTGTCCCTTATGCTCCCTGAACACCTCTTATCGAAACCCTAGCCGATTTGAGTGATCTAAGGCCATTTTTGGTGCATATGGGTGGATTGTGAAGCTTGAAAAGAGGAAGGAAGCTTGGGAGTTCGAGTTGGGGCTTGTAGATCCAGAGATCTTATTCCATCTTCAGCTCAAGCGAGGTAAATGCCCCTGTTTTGGTCTTTCTTTTGGTTGTTCATCTTTAGGGCTTAGATTTTGGGTGCATTTAGGGCTTTCTAAGCCATTTTCGGATTTGTGAAGTGATTCATGGAGTTCTACTTTCAAACATGAGTTGTTGGAGGGGTCTCATGGCAAAAAGGTGCCAACTTTATGGCCATGAGAGCCCCATTCACATTGTAGAGCACCTTTTTATGATTTTTTTTGAGCTAAAAACCCCATGCATGTGCACCAAGTTTGGATCATTACGTATAAAATGGACATTAGGAGGCCAGATATATGGTTTTGATGTGTTAAGACCATTTAAATCGACTGTATAGTAATGGTCAAGGATGGACTCGTCGAGTTGTTCTTGGGACTCGGCAAGTCGAGGCGTAATAACCGCCAAATCCATTATGCGAATGGACCAGTTGTTAGGGAGGGAAGTCCCGTGGATGTTTAGACGCGTAAAGGACCTAAGAACCATGGGTCTCGACGAGTGTATGAACAGACTCGGCGAGTCCAAGGCAATCTCCCAACCCTTGAAGATGGACTCGACGAGTTGTTCTACAACTTAGCGATTCATAGATTGGACATGTTCTTATAAAGGAGATGAACTCGCCGAGTTCAAGGAAGAACTCGGAGAGTTGGATGAAGATGGTCCTGATAGTTTGCAAGAAGAAGAACCCGTCGAGTTCTTGCTAGACTCGACGAGCGGAGGCGGCCCAACTCGGCGAGTCAGGTCAACTGGATATTGACTTTGACTGGTTATGGTATTGACCCTGGTTAGGGTCATATGGTATGTTTGATGACTTGAGAATTGTCGTGTAGGGATTGAGGAGTCGAGGGGAGCCGACCTTCATGCGGGGGGCAATTCAGACGCTACATGACATCGAGGTGAGTTAGCTTCGAGTAAGGGTGGGTCTAAGGCCACAATGTCGACCCACCAACAAGAATATTTAGTAAGTAATTGTCTTTGTGATAATTATCTGAGTTTGGATGTGTGACTTGGTCTTGAGATATGCTTACGTAATATGAACGTTGTGTTAGTGGTAGTGTCAGGGAATAATCTTTCTCTGGCATAGGTCGTTAGGACCAATGGGTAGGTCAGTACCCTGATATGTATGATTGTATGTTTATACCTTGTTACTGTATGCTAGTGGTAGGGGTGAAATAGTCCCCAGTTACCTGTTGAAAGATACCGATGGTAGTTACCGGTAGAAAGATACCGATGGCGGATACCGGTCGAAAGATACCGATGACAATTACCGGTTGAAAGATACTAACGATATGATATGGTATGCGGTATGATGGGGGAACTCGCTAAGCCTTGTGCTTACAGTTTTTAGTTGTGGTTTCAGGTACCTCTTCGTCAAAGGAGAAGGAGTCGGCGGTGTAGCAGCACATCACACACATGATTTCCGCATGGAGTTTTCTAGGATTGTACTCTGATTTGTATTACTTTCAATGATATGGTTTTCAGACACGTTGTTATGGTTTTTTTATAAATTGATATGACATTGGCAATGTTTGGTAAATTATGTTATGAATTATTTAATTTAAAATGAAATTTTTGGCCTCGATTTTTAGGATGTTACAGTAAATAAATACATTGCCACTTGAAATTTCCCGCCTACTGCTAGCCTCTGCCTCGTCAAAAAAGCGAGAACTGCAAGAACAGTCGGCTGTCGTCTCTTTTTGTAACATCCTAAAAACTCAGATTGAATTATCGCTTTTAAAATAATATAACATCTATTTTTAATAAGGTTACATTCAAAATAATCATTTGTTCATAAACCATTATTCATAAAATCAGAGTAATGACAAAGACAATATGAAATATCAAATCATAAAGCTGTTGATGTGTGTGTACAGTCACACATTCGCAATCCGATGAATACCTGCAAAATATTTAATCCATAATTGTAATCACAAAACTTAGTGAGTTCCCCAAATACCGCATATAACACAACATAACAATCAACTACGGGTTATCAGCAACCCTAGGGGCTATTTACGATGTTGTCATATTTATATTTAGGCATTATTTTAATACATTTTAAGATATATTTTGGTAAAATGAAAAGATATTTGGTACTGATTATGTTAAAATTGTATTTTTCAGCAAAAAAAAAAGATATTTTGAAAGATAAAGGACTAAAATCAACAAGACTTGGATACTTTAAGGACCGGAGTTGAACTTGGAGTTTAAAAGAAAAAAAAAGATCATGCAAAAACAAGTCCTGTGTCGTAGTCTTATAAATACCATGGCTTGGCTTAAGAAATATCTCAATTCTATACATAACAATAGGGTTCAGGACGTGACACGTTCTTTTTCACATCGTGACCACAAATTGTCCAGAAGTTTCCTACGTGGAGTACAAGTTTCCTTGTCGAATGCAGATAATCACTGAGCAACAAGTGCTGACACATGTCACAATCCGGGTGGTGAGTTAGGCGCGTCGCACAAATTATCGAGGCGCAAGTCTGCATGCAATGTATGAGCTCCGTTTACAACATGTTTTATATCCATGCAATGTATCGATGAGATGCAACTTTCGTTTAGACTCCGTTGGCTAAATTTGACTTTATTTTTAAAATTATATATTTTCACAGGCTTAGACTGTTAAAGTTCGTGAAAAAAAATAACAATTTTCTCATAAGATATCTATTCTCGGTTGTCTTTATATCGACGAATAGGTATAAACGAGATATTCGACTCTTGTTTAGATTGTTTTTCCTAATAATCGATTGATCTTAAATTAAGTCAACCCGTGCTGAAATTAATGGTCAAAGTCAAAGTCAACGGCCAACCATACTAACATATGACCCTCATGTCATGAACAGACCTTGGTCGCGTAATGAGAATGCACCACTACTTGAACCCTCCTTGGTCACGCCGTGAACACAATAGGACAAGATAGTCACATGATCATCCATCGTCATGTTGTGACACTCTCCAGGTCATGATGTGACTACTATCTGAAGCAAAATCCAAATGGTTTGAGTACTTAATTTACTATATCATTGAATCTAACTTTCTAGAAGGCTTTACCTAACCTAAATGACCATAAAAATAGTAGCTTACTAGTCATGCATGTCCAATGCATAACTTGAACACTAACAACGTTCAAATAAAGTAAAATGAGGCCAAACCCCATGATTGGAGTCTAAACCACCACTAATCCTCGGATGCGAGGCATATGCTAAATAAAAGGTCTCAATGATCCATAAAGTTGTTAACCTTATGGATCCCACGCATGCTACCCAAACCAATCATGAATAAAAGTGCATAAAACTTAGATTTAGCATGCTTAAGTGAGAAAGGAAATAACTTTAGGACTTATAAATGTAACATACCAAAAATATAGTCTAAAAATTTCGTTTTAAAAATCATTTAAGAAAACCATAACCTATCAAACATCACGATAAAATCATAAGTTATGTATCTTAAATCATCATACAAAATGTTGTATCAAAATCATGTCTCAAAATATCAGATTCTAAACATCCCAGGCTGCAAGAATGGTGTGTGCACTACAATCATCTCGAGCTATTCCCTTTACTACCGGTAGTACCTGAAACCAAAACTGAAAACTGTAAGCACGAAGCTTAGTGAGTCTCCCCAAACTACCACATACCATACACATAAACACATAATAACATGCATTGGGCCTTACCCACTACATCGGGCCCCGCTCGACATCTGACGAATTCGACATCAGGCCCCACCTGGTATCAAGCCCCACCGGCATCGGATCGAAGTCCGGTATACATATAACATATCAAGAAACATATAACATAAACACTTAACATAAACATATAAGCTAAACCTTCCTCGCGCTTGCCCCGATATCGGACTTAACATACCAAAAATATAGTCCCTGGTTCAGGTGGATGCGAGCCTTAATTACTTTGAGAGGCCGATCACGATCCTAGATCGGAAGGTGAAGGTTCTGAGGAACAAGGAAGTTCCCCTGGTTCAGGTCCAGTGGCAGCATCGAAAGGGGTCCAATTTGACTTAGGAACAGGAGTCGGAGATGCGGGAGCAGTACCCAGAGTTATTTGCAGAGCAAGACTATGAGGGCGAAGTTTGATTCTAGTAGGGGAGAATTGTAACATACATAAATTTAGGTATATCTCTTTGATCATCTTCTTTCCTCAAGTTGTCAAAAGTAGTCCTTGAAAGAAATGTTTGGCTTTTGAGTACGTTGGGCGTAAGAGAGAGTACGTTGCGCATACTCATGAGCATATTCTTGACGCAGAGTCTACCCAGTACGCTAGGCATACCATAGTGTACGATAGGTGTACTAGGTTCAGATGGAAATCCTAATTATGGGGGTGAGCTTTATATAAGGAACATTATGGCCTCACTTTTAGCCACCATTTCCAGAGAGCAAACCCTAAGAGTGCCCTAACCTTCGTTATATAGCTTGTGTGAGTGTGGTTGAGCTTGAAAGTGTTCTTGTGTGCTTTTAAATAGAAGGAGGTGTCATTGAAGGAGCTAGAGTTGGAGGGCAAGCTTTGGATCTGAACTTTCTAAGGTTGGAGCATCATTTGGAGGTAAAAAGCTTGGACTTCTCTCAATCTTTTTGATTTGTGCATTATGGACCATTTCTAAGGTTCTGGTCCCAAAGGTGGAGACTTTATGAGTAAAGGAGCTCCATAGACCTTGATATGTCCATATTCAGTGTATAAAGTGTTATAGATCCATAAAAATCCAATCTTGGATGTTAGGAGTGAGCCATGCATGAGATATGAGCTCTTTAGTGAAGGGAGTGGTGAGTTTTGGGTGATGATAACCTTTACAACCATGCAAAGGTGTAAAGTCTTCGACTTTATGTATTAGGAGGTTGTAGGGGGTCCAGATCTGTATTATGAGCCAAGGTCTTAACTGTTTAAGACCAAAAGTGAGATGATAGTAAAACTGGGACATACGTTGAGTGTAAATCCTAGTACGCGGGGCATGGGGCTCAAACAGCCCGATATCATCATAGTGGTCGAGTATGCCCAACGTAGGGATCTGGTACGCGCCGCATACTCCTCATGTTTGGCTTTTGTTGACTTTTAGGGTTTAGTCAACAATTGGACTTTTGGACCATTGAAGGGGTAGAATGGCCTTTTACCCTTCTGAGAGAGCATAGGAAGGGACTAGTCTAGCTTTTGAGAGCCTTTATTAAGTAGAGATATTTTTGTATGTGATTAGGTGGAGGCTAGATCAGTGTTTCGAGTTTGAGATCTTTCGAGTTACCCGAGGTGAGTCTTCTCACTATACTTTTCTTAGAGTGGTAGTTATGTGTGACCAGAGGGTCTTATGTGCTTGTTGAGTTATACATGATTGTGTGAT
The DNA here is from genome assembly GCF_052625555.1 of Lactuca saligna. NCBI lineage: Eukaryota > Viridiplantae > Streptophyta > Magnoliopsida > Asterales > Asteraceae > Lactuca > Lactuca saligna. The sequence continues at coordinate 13,240,452 of NC_136420.1, forward strand.
ATGTATTGTATGCTATATTGTTGTTGCTTAGACCGGACCGAAGGGTCCAACGTACTATGAGGCCAAAGAGTCCTCAATTAGGCCGGACCGAAGGGTCCAACGAGCTAGACCAGACCAAAGGGTCCAACGAGCTACGGGACTGGAGGGTCCCGTTGACACACACAGGTTGGAAGACCCTACGTAATATAGCCTCGAATGGAAAATTTGTTGTATGTGGTATTTTGGGGAACTCACTAAGCATTCATGCTTACCGTGTTATGTGTTATGTGTTTCAGGTACTTCTGAGGATAGCGAGAAGACACCAGCATGATTGTACACACACTCTGTACATTGAGCTATGATTGTGGAACTTGGATTTGATATAATGTTTTGAAAAGTTTGTTGACTTGGTTCCCATTTCGTTGCGTGGGAACAAGGTTACTATAGGCATGGATTGGTTGAGCCCTAATGGGGTGGTGATCGATTAGGCACAACAATTGGTTCGATTCAGGACCCCAAGTGGGGAAGAGCTGGTGATTTAGGGCGAGAAACCAGAGTGAGGACTAGTCCTTTGCTTAGCAACGAGGGCTATGTGCTACCTACAACAGGGTTGCACAGGGTATGTTGCCTACGTTATGGATACCCGGGAGGAGGGTAAGGCGACTGTAAGTGATGTGCTAGTGGTGCAAGAGTACCGATATGTATTTCCATAAGATTTTCCTGGGATACCTCCGGAGAGGAAGGTAGAGTTCATAATCAACCTAGTCCCTGGTGCGGCTCCAATAGCCAAGGTACCATATCGTTTGGCTCCTCCCGAGATGTAGGAGTTGTCTACACAGTTGCAGGGGCTGTTAGACAAGGGATTCATTAGACTGAGCAGTTCACCCTGGGGATCCCCGATCCTGTTTGTGAAGAAGTAAGACGGGTCGCATCAGATGTGTATAAACTATCGGAAGCTGAACAAGGTAATGGTGAAGAACCATTACCCACTCCCGAGATTGATGATCTCTTCGACCAGCTTCAGGGGGCGTCTTGGTTTTCCAAGATAGATTTGCGGTCAGGCTACCATCATATGAGGGTCAAGGACGAAGATGTGCAGAAGACTGCGTTTCGGACTCGCTCTGGCCACTACTAGTTTGTGGTGATGCCCTTCGGGCTCACCAATGCTCCTACCGCATTCATGGACCTCAGGAATCGTGTATGTAGGTTGATGCTGGATCGGTCTATGATAGTTTTCATTGATGTCATCTTGGTTTACTCTAAGGCGCATAAGCAACATGAGGAGCATCTGTGAGAGGTTTTGGATACCTTGAGGAGGGAGCGCTTGTATTTCAAGTTCTCCAAGTGTCAGTTATGGTTGTGTGAGGTGTAGTTTCTTGGGTACCTTGTCAACCAGAATGATATATTCGTCAACCCGGCCAAAGTGGAGGTCGTGATGAGGTGGGAGGTTCTGAAGTCTCCATCTAAGATTCAGATTTTCCTGCGATTGGCAGGCTACTACCGGAGGTTCATTCAGGACTTCTCCAAGATAGTCGTGCCCTTGACCCCGTTGACGAAGAAAGTTGTTGTATTTCGATGGGGGCCTGGGCAGCAGGTAGCGTTTGAGACTTTGAGGCGTAGATTATATGAGGCGCCGATTCTAGCCCTGTCATAGGGCGTGGTGGAGTTTGTAGTATATTGCGATGCATCCATTTCGGGCTTGGTCACAGTGTTGATGTAGAGAGGGCATGTCATTTCCTATGCCTCGAGGCAGCTGAAGCCTCACGAGGCGAATTACCCGATGCATGATTTGGACTTAGGGGCGGTTGTCTTCGCCCTTAATATTTGGTGACACTACCTCTATGGGGTCCGATGCACCATTCACATGGACCACAAGAGTTTGAGGTACCTCATGGATCAGCCGAATCTGAACATGAGGCAACGTTGGTGGCTAGATGTAGTGAAGTATTACGAGTGTGAGATCCTTTACCACCTGAGGAAGGTCAGCGTTGCGGCTGATGCGCTTAGTCTCAAGACAAACCCAATCTGATACATTTGCTTGAGGATGACGGTAGTGACTCCACTGTTGGAGCAGATCCGAGAGGCGCAGGTCGAAGGTTTGAAGGAGGAGCGTCGGAAATGTGAGCGGATCATAGGCCAGGTGGCCTCATTTGATTATGGCACTTGCGAGCTGTTGATCTTTCATGGGAAGGTTTGGGTCCCGTACGGGGAGGATTACGACAAATTTTGGTGGATGAGGCCCATAAATCCAGGTTCTCTATCCATCATGGGGCAACGAAGATGTGCAAATATCTTCGTCCTGACTACTGCTGGCCCTGCATGAAACGGAATGTAGCCTGGTACGTAGAGAGGTGCCTAACCTGCAGGAAGGTCGCCTCACGACAAGTTACAACCATTGGACATCCTCATGTGGAAATGGGAAGATATTACCATGGATTTCATCACCAAGCTTCCTAGGACCGCATGGGGGGTGGATTCCATATGGGGCATTGTGGATCAGTTGACCAAGAGTGCCCATTTCATACCGATCTAAGAGAGCATTTCGACCGAGAAGCTGGTCAATATCTATATTCGAGAGGTTGTAGCCCAACATGGAGTGCTAGTCTCCATGATTTCAAATAGAGACATACGGTTTACTTCCAGATTCTAGAAGAAATTTCATGATGAGTTGGGTACTTGTTTGCACTTTAGCACCACGTTTCACCTAAAGACGGATGGTCAGAGTGAGCAGACCATCCAAACCTTGGAGGATATGTTGCAGGCGTGTGTATTGGATATCGGTGGTATCTGGGATACATACATCCCATTTGCTAATTTCTCCTACAACAACATCTACCACGCGAGTATCGGTCGTCCTCCCTTTGAGACGTTGTATGGGGGAAAGTGCATGACCCCGATATGCTAGGGTGAGGTTGGGCAGAGAGTTATGAGGAGTACCGAAGTGGTACTCAAGACGAAGGAGAGGATCCAGCAGGTCATGAGTATGCTTTAGACTGCTTAGAGTCGGTAGAAAAGTTATGCCGACAAGCGCCGTTCGGACCTGGAATTCCAAGTCGGGGATATGGTTCTCCTGAAGGTGTCACCTTGGAAATATGTCATCCGGTTCAGGAAGCGTGGAAAGTTGGGCCCCATGTACATTATCCCTTTCAGGGTTGCAGCCCAGGTGGCGTATAGGCTGGATCTGCCAGCCGAGCTTAGCCAGATTCACAGTACTTTCCACGTCTCCGGCTGCGGAAGTCCCTGATAGACGACTCTGCGGTGGTGCCTCTCGAGGATATTCAGGTGGATGACAGCCTAAACTACATCGAGCGACCGATAGCCATTCTAGATAGGAAGACGAAGGCACTGAGGAACAAGGAGGTAGAGCCGGTAAAGGTGCAAGGGCAGTACCACAAGGTTTCGGAATGGACATGGTAGCCAGAGGATGAGATGAGGGAGCACTACCCCGAGTTATTTTCAGCAGCAACAACGGACTTTGAGGACGAAGTCTAATTTAAGTGGGGGAGATTTGTAACATCCGAGATTTGTAGGTATTAATATTATTTATTTTAGTGAATAATGGGTTGTTGTTGGTTTGGGCTAGGATAGTTGGGCCTTAATCTTTGGGCTGTGAAAGGCATTACGCGATGAGTACCATTCCAGGTACACGCAATGTACTCAAAAGGATGGGGCGGGAAGGCCATGCACGTACACCCAATGTACCAAAGTGTACGCGCAACGTACGCGTGCGGGTTCTAAAACCCTAACTTTTAGGGTTTGATCCCTATTTAAACGACCTTGTGCATTTGGTCCAACCTCCCTCTCACCCTTATACAACCTCCACGAAAACCCTAACCCCTGTTTGTGTGTCCTTGTGATTTGGAAGCCATTTGAGAGTGCTTTGGTGTAGTTTTGGTGCTTTAGAAGAGAACGGAGCTTGAAGGAGACGCAAGGATCGACCAAGAGTATGTAGATCCAAGAGATTGGCATCATTTCTGACTTTTTTGAGGTATCAAGTTCCATACTTGGCCATTGTATAATTAGATTTTTTTATAGGGTTGTTTAAGGTCACTTGTGGACTCTATCGTTGAGGCTTCTTACATATTTATGATTTCAGACCATAATAGTGATAGGTTTCGAGCAAAACATCATTCTTATGGTGTAGATGCAAACCCTAATAGTTTTTGGATCTAGTTTGTCTAATGAACATGCAATTGAATATCCAAAGCCATAAACCCTAGATCTAACATATTATGAACTGAAATAAGGTTTAAGGATTACCTTTCATTGTTATATAGTAATAGCAATCAATTCCTTGGCTTCAGAAAGCTTAGTGCCTCAAGTGTTGCACCTCTAATGGAGTCACAAACACCACTAGCAATAAGGATGATGGAGGAGAAGAGAAGAGGCACCCAAAAACGTCTAGAAACCCTAAGGAATTAGTTACCTACGTTTTTGGGGCCTAAGGGGTCCTTTATATACTTGTGTGGGTTGCTAGGGTTTCAGTCAAAACCCTAATGGACAACTTAAACTCTAAGAAACCCATGGAACCTTCTGGATAAGGCCATTGACGAAAATATGATGGGCTCCTACCATAATTTCGTTCACCCCTTGTTCCTTTAGCATTTCTTAGCCCAATAACTCAATTATCCAATAATTACAATCCAGTCCCCTATATTTAATTAATCTCTTTTAGCCACAAAATTAATTATCAAATTAATTGTTGACTAATATTAATTAAACAATATGATTTCTCCTTTAATATACTATTCTTATAATATATTAATAAATCATAATCAATCCTTTCTCTCCTTAATTCATCCTACAAGTTGCTATGGTGAAGGCAACCTAAAAGGACCATGCTCACAATCGGGTCAAGTACATACCAAAATAGTTATGGACTTAGACAATAATCCAACAAATAGCTATCCTTTTGGGCTCTTGGAGGCACTAAGAGTCATAAAAATACGACCTTGATGGTTAAGCCACAACCATGCAAGTGTTAGTTGGTCTTAAAGATTGTTAAAAGGACCAAAATCATGTTTTGACCCCAACCATGCATGCAAGCACATAAAGTTTGTGACTTTATGGTTTAGGAGGTATTAAAGGACATGGATCTACATTTTGGACATAAATACTTAATGGATCAAGTCACAAGTGAAGTCCCAAGAAAGTTGGCCAATAAGCTAAGCGTACACCCTGGTACGTTGCGTGTACTGGGTCAACTCCCCGTTTTGGTCAAGCCCAGCATACGCTGGCTGTACATGTCAGGTATGCTGCGCGTACGCATGCAGAGTGGCTATATTAGGCTTTGGGCCTGGACTGTTGGGCCCCGTGACCCACTGTAGAGTATATTTCTGGGCCTGGAATTTGGAATTAGAAGCATTGGGCCTTTTGGGCCGTATTGGGCCACTCAAGATTATTTCATTTTGGGCTAAGGACTTATGAGAATTGTGAAAAGGCCCATTTGAAGGGTTGGGACCAATTTACAAAATTAGGCCATTAGTGGGCCCTTAGGGAGCATTGATGGCCCATGGGTGCATTGGATTTAATAAGTTAGAATTGGACCTTAAGAATATTTTAAGTTATGACAAGGGGATAAAATGGTCATTTTACCCTAAGTAATGTTATAAATTATGATTGAGTGTTATTATGATTACGGTAGCCGGGAGTCATCAGAGCAGCTGTTAGACATTACTTTTCGTGAGATTCGACACTCAGCTTTACGAGGTGAGTTTCCTTCCAGTAGAAGTAGGTCGAAGGCACCAATGTCGGCCCACTAGTAGTTGATTGTAGTTGAGATAATTGTCTCCGTGATAATTGTCTGGTTTGTCACTATCTGTTATGTTTATGTGCTACAATGATATGATGTATGTGATAGTGGTAGTAGAAGGAATAGTCCCCATATCCGGTTGATAGGGCCAGGGGGTAGGTTAGGCACCCCGGTATGCCTGACAGTATGATTATGTTATGCTTTTATGTGGTAGTAATATGGGGTGAAATAGTGCCTGTAACCGGTTGAGATAGACCGGAGGGGTAGGTCGGACACCCCGGTATGTCTGACAGGGGTAGGTTAGGCACCCTGGTATGCCTAGCAGGGGTAGGTTGAGCACCCCAGTATGCTCAACAGAGTAGGTCTGGCACCCATATATGTCTGGCAGTATGTGTTATGATGGGGGAACTCACCAAGCTTCATGCTTACAATTTTCATTTTTGTTTCAGGTACCTCTTCAACAAAGGGGAAAGAGCCAGCGTGGTAGCTGCACATCACACGCATACCATATTTTCGCATTATGAGATTCTTGGGATTGTACTCTGACATTATTATTATTTCACGACATGTTTTATGACATCTGACTTATGGGATTATAAATTGATATGATATTGATGATGTTTTTCAGTAAACTATTTTACAAGCAACATAATTAAAATAAAAATTTTGGCTTTGAAAACTGGGATATTACAAAGCTCAAAGTATAGTACAGGATCAACTGTTCTCTTCCAAGTGATTGAGAAAATTGATGTTAAAAATATAGTAACACCTTATTCAAATGTGTGCCCAATAAAACAGTTATAATATATGATTAAAAAAAAGTGACTAAAAATGGTTTAGCAGAGTATATGAATATTATGAAAATGTTTATTTTTATTTTTTAATACCGATAAAACAAATTTACACATACTATAAACATGTCAATTTTGGAATACTAGTTATCACTAACAGTAAATCACACTAAAAGAGAAAAAAGTTTTATGTTATTTTATTATATATGAGAGATAAACCTCTTTATTATCAATTTATAAAGTATCTAGAACTAAAAAGCCTGCATAATTTTGAGGTTGCCAATAAAATGAACACCTTTGACCAGTCAAACTGGAACTAAGAGTACTCCATCTCAGTTTCCTTAGCAAGACAGATGCTGATATTGATTTCCACTTATTGATGAAATTCATAAGTTATTAATAAATTATTGTAGTAGTGTATATAGTCCAATACTTGAACTCATCATTTTAATCAATCTCAACACCCACTATGGTAAAAAAAAAATTATGGATGGATTTATTGAGAAGCTAAATTTATACACATGTGTTGATGAACATTTCCCTTAAAATATGTGAAAGTTAAATGTGATATTTTTACTAGACTCACTAATCTTTAATGAAAGAAAATATCATGATTCATGAGTTATGTTATTATTTAAAATTATTAGTTATTAATTCTTGTAAAATATGTTGTTATTTTTTGTATTATGGGCTCTCTTATTCATATGATCTTGTGACATTGTAGGATTTATTGGGACTGATGATCCTTATGAACTTCCTTTGAATTGTGAGGTACATTTTGCAATGCCGTTTTGGTCATTTCCGTGCATTTTTCAGTATTACTACACGTTGTACTTCTCTATGCAAGAAATGACAATGTACTTTTATTGATTTTTTATTATAGCTTCCTACTTTTCAAACCATAGTTTTCTTGATGAATTAGAAATTGAACACACACTACTATAATTGGGTAGATTTTTTAACAATGATGTAACAGAAAGAAATGTAAGTAAGACGTTATAATATACAAATAATGAAAGTACGTTGCTATTTCTTGTATTTCTCTTATTACATTTCTTGGTCTTGTAGTATAATTACATTGATTAGGTTGGAGGACAATGTTTGTTGTTCTTGAACTTGAAAAGGGAGTTAAACTTCTTCATTCACTAATCAATTTTTTTTGTCATAGATAGTTGGTGAAATATATATATCTGGTGACATATAAAGCAATAGAGTTTGTTGGTTCAACTATCCAAAGTCTAACAGTAAGTTTTTAACCAATTTATATAGTCATATGTTGCTTTTAATGTAAAGAGGATATCATTTTTTAATTTTATACAGACGTTTTTGGAAAAAGATTGGCTTGTTTTGGGGCATCTATTTTGGCACGAACTTAAGCTTATATTACTTATGCTTAAAAAAGTTTCTGTTAAGCTTTTATGAGTTTTGTGTTTTTCTATTATATATTTGCTCATTTAATGTAAAAGAATGGATTTTTATGTAATTATTATTTTTAAATAAAATTGCTACTTAGTGATGGCTTAATGGATGTTGAATATTGAAATTTTTTATTTTATATTTGTTGGTTTTAAAATATAGATTTTATGTATGTTTTAATATTTTTTGTGTTTAATATGTAATTATTTTTATTTTTTCATAAATTTATAATTGTTTTTGATAATGTCAAAATCCGTTGCTAATCTGTTACAAAATCTGTCAGTAATTCGTTAGTGAATTATTTTGAGATTCCGTCGGTAATCCGTTGCAGAGTTATTCCGTCGATAACCTGTTACAAACACATTCGTCGGTAATCCGTTGCAAACTATTCCCTTGGTGATCGGTTACTAGTTACTGACAAAAAATTATGTCACTAAAAATTTGGTGTGGCGTCGGAAATCTGTTACAAACGATTAGCGACAAGAATATACTGACGGATTTTGGTATGTTGAAATTCTGTCGGTAAATAACGACGGATTAGCGACGGCTTTAGCTGTCGGTAATGCTAATTTTTTAGTAGTGTAATAAAGGTGTAAAGACGGTGTTATTTCCGTCTGTTTTGTACTAATTATGATGTTTGTTGGAACTTTTTTTTGGTAAATGAATTAGAGAGTATGCTAAAAAGGGAAGTAAAGTAACAGGAGGAAATGGAAGTCCATGTTGAAAAATAGTTGAAATTACGAAAAAATTGAAGATGGAAGTTCGTCTCCATGGAAAAATGCTTGAAATTGTGAAGCAATTCATCCAAAGCAGTAAACCATACGACTCTTGATAACTGTTTTGTGTTTGTGGAATATGAAACCGTTTAGTCTTATGTTTATTGTTTTGTGGAATGCTAGAAATTTATGGATTTTTGTTTAATGTTTGTCAAAAATGTTTTTGAGCTTATTAGTTTTCTTTTTATTGGTTTTAAAATCTAGATATTTTGTGTATATTGTTTTAGATTTTTGTGTTTTCATATATAAAAATTAAAAAGTTATGGATTCTTATGAAATTTAAAATGAATTATATATTTTTACCGACAGTCTAATGATGGAAATAAACTCCGTAATTAATATCGGCCAGTTAAAAATCTGTTCCATTGGTATTTCTGTCCTCAACTACCAAAGTTTGTCAATAATCCATTACTAATTACACACGTCAACACCACATTTTTGCAATTTTTTTTAAAACTGATGGAATCATACCACACCTTACCACAATATACACCATTATGCACAACGTACCACCTTTGAGGGTTATACCGTGTGGTGAAATCATAACGTGCGGTAAACTTACCGCAGTGGAGCAAAGGGGATCGGTGCAGTGTTTACCGCACACCATACTTCCACCTCACACACCGCTGTGTGCGGTATCATGTGCACAAGGGCCTAAACATTACCAACACGATTTTATTAACAGATCTGGATCCGCACACGTTTCGTTAGTAAACCCATTGCTTAGACCATCTGGGGAAGGGCCCTAGATTGTAGTATTGGCATTTCAAGGATGAACACCCTATAATCGATTTTTTAAAGACAACCCACTTTTGAGGATCATTGCTTCAAATCTTTTAAGAGAGAAAGGGCCGGACAAAGAGACTAAAAGTAGAGAGGAATAATTAAATGTTGAGAGGTGTCGTTTCTTAAAGAAGGGGGGACTATATATGCTCATGTGTGTGAATAGAAAGTAATACTAGGCTAGCTTTAGCTTTAGATAGAGTGGGGTGAGGCAGTTGGCGTGAAGGAGGGGAGGGGAGGGGTGGGGTGGGGTACTGGCGTAGGTTGGTGTAACCCGTATATTAATATAAAAAATAAAAAATAAAAAATTTAATAAAATTATGGATAACATATTCGAGACGACCAAAGCCAAAATTAAATAGTACCACTAAAACAAAACAGACGGACAAATTTGATACAAAACCGAAACTTAAACCAAAGCATTATTAAACTAAAACTGTATAGCATATATATGATCACTTAAATGTAAAATTAACTCAAAAAGTCAATAATAAAATAATGGGATCAAACTTTTGAATTGCTAAAACTAAAATGAAAACATTCCTCTTTGAATTTTCTCTTGCTCACTGAATATCCAAACAAAATATTTCATGATCAATAATTAAGAAACAAAAATGAAATCATAATTGAAAACTTAAAAAAAACTACCTATGAAATATTAACTTAAAAATGTAGCACCTTGATTTTAAGTTCTCAATTATGAAGGTTTAATTTACCTTCGACTTCTATATAGGTTAGCTAGAGATCGGTGTACCCCTCTTGATGCTATCCATATGCGTGGTTTCAAAAACCGGCAAACCACTTGAATAATAACCCAAATCACAGTTTGTTAACTCAAAAAGATCAGAGCTTGAATCACTATCTCCATCATCATCAAGAACGAATCTCTTGAATTCTCTAATCTCCACCGTTGGATCATACTTCTGATTATGATCATCATGTTTTACATCACAAACCCTAACTTTCTCCACTGACACATTTTCAGGACTTCTGTTTTTTCTGTCAGAAAACCCACTCTTGATCTTGAGGTTTTCATTCTTGTTGTAGTTTTCATTAAAGGGTACTTTGGTAACTTCACATGTAGGCTTGTGGTCTGAATAGCTTCTGAGATCTTTATAGCTTGTCCTCTTTGTGGGTGCCTGTGGCATGTGATCATCACATGCATGTGGTGTTGTTGAGTAATTAGCAGGTTTTGTTTCACTTGCAATATTGCTGGTATTACTATTCCCACTCCTGAATAGGCTGATGCTACTCCTCCTCTTTCTTCTCCATCCACTAGGACTCTCATCTTCATCTTTAATAGATTGTGTCGATGTGGTTGACTTTGACTTCGACTTGGACTTCTTGGAAGATGTTTGGTTGAAAAGCGAATTCAAGAAATGAGCCAACTTCCCTCCTGGTGAGCTTGGTTGCTTGTACTTCTTCTCGTTCTTGATCATCATATGGTTCGGATCCATCATCATAGCTTTTAAAGGTATCGAGTTTCTTCCGTTCTCCATCATCATGGCTTGTAAAGGAATATTATTGGAGTTTCTTCTATTGTTCTGGATATCAAGACTCAGTCTTCCAATACTTTCTCTCATGTAATTCTTATGAGAGAGGGTGGTGTTCGTGTCTTCAAAGTAACGGGAGGCTTCAAAGACATTGGTCTCGTCTGAACTGTTCCTCTGATGGAACGGTTTCTTGTTCTCCTGTAGAGGTGGATTAATGGTTTTGGGCATGGTTGAAGTTAAAACAAGAAGATTAGTGTTTGATGAGTGTTAAACCCTAGAAAGTGAAATGCAAAGAAGAGAGTTTTCATGAAATAATTGAGCGTGATAGATGGTTGGATTGTTGATCAAGTGAGAGAAGGCATGTCTATTTATAGTAATCATTCTCTTCCATTTGTTTTCATACGTATAGTTATACAATTTTTATTGCATAAAATACAAGTTAATATAACTCGAGTTGGTAACCGAAAAACTAAAAGTTGTTTGGCAATGATGGTTTTTTGGTTAACATGATGGTTTTTGGTTAGAGAAAAGACATCCCATATAAGTGGAATTAATATCATGAGTTAGTGCATAAATATATTTCAATAGTCACCTAAATGAAAGTAAATTTGGATTTTGTGAAACATTATTTAAAAAATTTAGAGTAAATAGATCTAGAAATAAGATCAAAAAGCACAAACTTCAATCATAGCTCTTTGTGTAGTGGTATATGAAGGCCATAAGTTTGTGCTAGGTGTTGTGGGGTCAAAGGGTTTTATTTTCATAGGATTCTAGTTACATTTTCAAATTTCTACTTCTATGTCGAGGACTCGCTTTCAAAGGTGGATGTTGGCCATGCATTGTGTCAATAATTCCCCTTTAGAAAATCTTGATAAATTTATTAAAAAAAAGTGGGAGATTTGGATCTTCTTGACCTACTTTTTTCAAAGCTAAAATTTTATAATCAAAACAGTATTTTGTTTATTATTGGGATAATAATACTTTGTTTTTATTCGGTTAATAGCACAGTATTATTTTGGATTCATAAATCACTTACTCCAAAGGAGATTAAATAACTTCGTTTGAGATAGAATCTTTATGGAAAATGGGAGATTTTGGTCCTATCCTGTGTCCCAAAGAATATGAAGTTTGCATACCTTTCTCCCTACAAATTTTCCAAAAGCAACAATTTCAACAAATTAAGAAAGTCGAGTATATACTATATATAGCATTATATACTGATAATAAGATAACTGACAATACTATAAGCCATAATTTAATCTTATATAATTTTTAAAACTTACAACGCTTTTCAAAATGCTTGCTATCTATCTACCTAGTAGTCTAGTACCTAGCTTGCGGATGATATGGCTTGCCCGTGTGGCCATAATCCTTTTAATATTTGCAAATGGTTTTACAAATCATCCACTCTAACCCTTCTAATATTATTTTATTCTATCTAACTATATTTTTAATCAGTTATATTTAGTAAATTATTTAATTACTTTGTCTAATATTTATCAATATAAAGTATTCGTTATTTATTACACTGTTACTGATAGCCCTTTTCAAAATAAAAAACTATCGGTTACACTGATTATAAAATTCTAATGTATGACAATTAAAACTTTAGTGGGATTAATTACATTAATATGGATGGTATAACAATCACCAATTTGCTACTTGGTAAGCTTTTCCTCATAAATGACTCAAAATCTCGGGGCCTTCTTCAGCCATGGATGGCCAGAAGGAAGCAACACGACGTCATTTGCAAAGCAAGATAAATCTAACCCGTATCTTCACTAAATTATGGACCACAATCGAAGAAGTCTGCTTTCTAAATGGAGATGTTCATTTTAAAATAAAAAAATATACATATGGATTATCACAAAGTTGAAATTGGGGTCATATAAACTTTATAATAGGTGCTTTATTACTTTCTAATAATTAAAATCACCTAGTACACAAAGTATGCATTCTTAAACAAATAAATGAATTATTAGGGCGACCCTTTAATTATACCAATAATCATGGAATGGCATGTTTCAAGCATAAAAAAAGATTAAAATTGAAGTATTATGGTATGAAAAATTGTATATTGTAATTCAATTAAGGATTATCTATTTATTTATATAATAGTAGCCCTGCAATGGGAGCTAATAACGATATAGACACCGTCTTGTAGAGGGCTAATAATAGAAATGACAAAATGGAAAGGGGTGGTAACATATTACGTATACCACACCACACTTCATTTCTTATTATAAGACAAAATTTGTGTATATCGTGATAGCTATACCAATTGGTAAATTATCAAAATAGTAGGTTATTGACGTCAACAATAATGTAAAAATAACATATAACAATAATTTGAAATGAAGTTCGGTAAGAACATAAATTGAATTTTAAACATTATTCTGGACCAAAATCATGAACCTTTCTCATCCATGGATTGTGTGTTCTTTCTTTTAATGAATTTTTATGTAAATTTGAGCCTAAAAACCTTCTTCTTCTTTGTCAAGAAAAAAAAAGTCTTAAAGCAGCATTGTTCACAATATACAAAGGATTTCTCACCACATTCAATCTATATGGTGAGTTTCAAATTATATTTTCTTTTTTTCAACTTATACGATTAGATAAATCAAATCAACAGATTCTAATTAGTACCACGTTTTAAGTCTAGCTTCATTCGTTAAAGTTAAAGTTGATTCGTCTTGCTTATAAAATTTTCTGTTATCATATTCAGTATTACAAATTTTCCATTATAAAAAATGGACGACGTAAAAACCATACAATATTAAATTGTTGTCTGGAATTGGAGCGGTAACCGTTTGTGATGGTTGGAAAATATATGTTGTTGGAAAAATGATTGGATTTGGAACGGGAATAAAAACTCTCATTTCTACCGAAAAAGTATGATAAAAGTAATATTGAAAGATGATACATCTAGAATAAAAAGTGTATGAATTTAGTTTTAAGAATGTTTGAATTTATGGAGATAAAGTTTAATATTTCGTAAACAAAATAAAATATCAAGAGCTGTTTGTGAAACGTTACCTCTTTTTTAATTTGTTACTACCAAACTTGATCGACTTGTGCAAACTCCAAATGAAGCACCATGTCGTCGTCATAACAACTTGCAAGAAATGTTTCTTTCGTTTTGAGAGGTTTTATAGATTATTTCAATAAAAAAATGGAAATATAAAATTAAAGTTATATATCACAAGGTCATTCTTAATTTCTCACAATATGAGTGATATCTTGTAATGTTCTAAGAGATATGACATGGATTCGTCAAATCGTGCCATGGTAGCAAAACTTGTCTCCGGCCACACGTTATTAAATATTGTCTGAAGTCAGAATATGTATATGAAAATTTGGATTAAAATAGAAAATGTTTATATGTGATTAGAAGTTATTTCAATAAAAAGTTTTATAAAATATTGTGGGTTCGTCATGATTCATAAAATATGAAACTCCACATCACAGCCACGATCATACTTCACGTATTTTAACATCTATATCTATATATTATAAAAAATTATTGAAATATGATAATTTTGTGAAATGTTTTATATTTAATTGATTGGCCCATTTTGTTTTGATGGGAGACAGGGGTAAATTAGTCAAAGTAGAAATTTCTAAAGAAGATCTGTCTCATCAACCCAGATCACTTTAGGGTTTTGGGCTTTGATGTTTGTATTTAGTACGTGGGTTGTGTCGCTACGTGCACCAACACGTGGAGTGCATTGTAATGCTTTTTGGATACACTTTCTTTTTCTTATTTGTTATTTTGTCAAGAAAAAAGAGAAGTAAATTTTGAATTTCCAGGTTATTTTTTTGGCTAACGATATTTTGCAACAATTTTAATTTATAATAAAATGATTTTGTAGGGAAATATATACAACCAACGTACTGAGCACTGCTTCATTCGAAGAACAAATTATGTAGAAATTTAACAAGAAATATTTATTTTCTCTTTTTACAACTTACATAAATATGAAAGCATGTTTAAAATTTTGCGAGACATAAAAAATACGAAACGTCATATGAACAACCATGATATATATATATATATATATATATATATATATATATATATATATATATATATATATATATATATATATATATATATATATATATATATATATATATATATATATATATCCAGTAAAAAAAAATTTAGAAGTTTTTGTTCTACATAGTTTTTTGATGAACCAAAAAAAATGAATCACTAGATGATTTTTGTAAGATGATTCACAAGAAAAAATTCTCAAAAAATATCTTTATGATTAATTTTTAAGTAAATTAAGAAAAAATTCACTTTTATGATCATTTTAGTGAATAACAACAAAATCATTATATAAATGAATAATCTAGATGTTTTTTGAGAATTTTTTCTTGTGAATCATCTTACAAATGAATCATCTAATGATTCATTTTGTTTGTTCGCGAAAAAAATATGTAGAAAAAAAATTTCTTACCTTCCTACCAATATATATATATATATATATATATATATATATATATATATGTATGTATGTATGTATGTATGTATGTATGTATGTATGTATGTAAGAAGAATTATTTGAAAACCTATATTTTTTCGAGAACCCAAGAACTAAAAGTGGAACGTTACAATTTAGCGCTGTCAAATTGGGCAGTCGTGTCGTATTTTTGTCTGACACGGCACGACACGACAAGGTTTTGGATGACACGAACACGACACGACACGATGTCGTGTTTTTTTTTCATTAACACGAAAACGAACCAATTAAAACACGACAACACGACACGACACGACAAAGATAATATTACATAACTATTAATGTATTTCATTCATACTTAAAGATATATAACACGACAAAAACGAAAAACACGACAACCATATGCTTAATCGTGTCAATTTCGTGTCGATTTATGAACACAAACACGACACGACATCGTGTTTTTTAATCTTGACACGAACACGACACGAACATGAATTTGAATTTTGATTTCGTCCCAATTTCGTTTCGTTTTGTGTATTTTTGTTGTGCCGTGTCATAAATTGACACCCCTACATTACATCAAAACTTTTAATGACCTACATAAAAAATGACATATATGTAAATATGATCAACTTTAATGGTATATTAGGATTTTAGAATATTATCATACAGGCAAATCGAGTATATGAAAATTTTATCCCAAAAATCATTTAAAACACTCTTTCTCTCTCTTCTTCTCTCACTACACAAACCCTAGATCAGCTCCAATCGTCTTCACCTACGATCAATGAGAGCCTCCTCCCCCTTTCATTCGTCGGCCCCCTCTACCTCTCCCCGTCGACTTTATTCTCACCGTCTCATGTCAACTTACAACATCACATCTCTATCGTTTGCTCTCACGTCGGCTCTTTCCCCACTCGTCACCGTATGCCGGCGTAATCTCTGTGAAGCGACAACATCACATCTCTATCGTCGACTCTTTCCTTGCTCGCCACTGTATGCCGGTGCAATCCCCGTGAGGCGACAAGACGAAGACCTTCGACCGGACGGGACTTCAAATGATTCGTCTTCTTCCTCCATATCCCCTCATTCATCTCCTTCTTCCGTTGTCTATGTCAATCTATACGAAAAATGTTGCCAGCTTGCCAAAGTTCACGTGCTCGATTGAGATTAGCTTGCTACAGTTTATATAAATCAACAACATTAGTCTTTTCAATATGATTCTCTGTTTTCAACTTCAATTTGTGCATGTTATTGGAAAAGATCAGTTTATGTTTTTAAAATTTGAAGAAAAAAAAGTAAGAAGAAATATTGACTTGTAACTTACATTGGTTGAATATGAAAGATTTTTGTTGCTCCAACGACCTAGCTCATTCCCATGGAAACTTCGCTTGTTACCCCAACCTAAAAATGTGTTATGCCTTTGGTTTTCAAATATTTCTTTAATGGCAGCATTGCCTTCAACTAATTCAGAAGGCTGATTAGGATCATGACTTTTGGAAACTGAGCATACCTTTATATCCAACTTAATATCTGAATCGTTTGCGATTGTTGCAAGACCTTTCAGAATTGCACGCTTTTTTCCATATTTCATGACTACGTCCATGGCGAAGAACTCATTGTCCAGTTTTCTTGTCATAACTGAAAGTGGAAGGACCGATCTAAAACTATCCCAAACACCATCAGGACCAAGTCCCACCTAGAATCCTACATTGTTGTCTGCATCTTTCTCCTCTTCATTTTGCAGGGGTGAACCTGTATTCATTTCAAAATAGGATGTAGAGGCTACCAGACACCCTTGCAAAGGCAAATCATCGGTATTTTGTTGACCCTAATGTGATAACATCATGAGTTGCAAATTATTAGATATCAAATGTTTAAAACAAATAAAAATATGAAAATCACAAATCACTAACCCTTGTCATTTGAAGGTTTGTGGTGGCTTTCTGACCTCAGTTTCCTCTTGCAACATTCTAGTTGAGGCTAACTTTCTCAAGGGATTTTCACCATGTCCAACTAAGATTATTGAAGCACCCACAACTTCACCTGGATATAAAAAAACAAAATAATATCAGCTTGTGGATATATTGAAAACCACAATATAGATATATCATATTTCAATTCTAAAAGATAGTTATCTTTTCCTGCTTTAGCTCCAAGATTAGCCACCTCAACATCCAACCTAGCCATCCCCTATAACAATACAAAATGACATTTTCGAGGATTATTAACAAATAATTTCTATAAGTTATGAAATTTCAACATACCTTGCGAGGAACTTAAAAGATAAAAAGTTCATCCCATGTGGCATTTCCAAGATCATTAGCTATGGAAATCAATGGTTATACGCATCTGGTCCTTACACTATGTTATTCTTTTTACCCATATAGTTTCAATATAAATTTTATCATGTTTCTTGTTATTTATATATTTAATCCAAATTGTTAGTCAATTGTTGGTTTGGTTGAAAATTATGCATGATCCTAGAGCACTATACAAGTTATTTTTGTTAGATGAGAGTAGCAGTGGATGACTTTCTACTAAAAGTCAACTTATGGTGAGTCATGTTGTATTCTCTTGGCTTTTAATATCTTATTTAAAACTGGTTTATAACTTTGAAAGTAGATTTGAATATTTGATCTCTATTTTCTTTCTTAATACAACTCATGGACATATTTCTTTTTTACTTAATGGGCATAATGAGTTCAACACTTAAATTTGGACAACTATGGTTGTTTCTTTTTTACTTAGCATATACGGATGAATCATATATGGATTATATGTGATTCGCATGTAATTCATATATGAATCACATGTAATTCACATATGCATTACATATGATTCAAATGTAAATCACATGTAATTCACTTATGAATTACATTTGATTCACATGTAATTCACATATGAATTACATGTGAGTTTAAAGTCAAATTTTGAAGAAAAGCTCAACTGCTTAAGATGAAGTTATTCATTGAAGATTCATCAAGTTCATCTTGAAGTCGTGAAGAATTTGAAGATTAATGTTGAATCCAAGCTCCCAATGAAGATTAAGAAGAAATGCCAACTATCTTTTTAGGGGGAGTTTGTTGTCTCAATTAGAAAAGAAAGCTATAAACCAAGATGGAGATTGGTAGGTCTAAAATTATGGTTTATACTTTGCTTTTCTAGAAAAAATGTATTTTATGTCTAGGACCGTAAACAACTCAGTGTTTACGACTATATATGTGTTTACGGTCATGTGTAAGGTCGTACACAAGTTTACGACCGTAAACCAGTGTACAACCATCTGTGTCATATATATTGGGTTAGGAGTGCTTGAGATAAAGGGGGCTAGAGAAGGAGAGCATTTTGTAGAGAGAGAGAGAGAAACTAGAGAGAAGATTAGTGTGTGTGTGTGAGAGAGAATCTAATGTGTATGGAGCATCACTCATATCTTTGAATACATCATAGATTCAAGTTATTTTTCTTCTCCTTCTCTTCTATTTTGATCTGGCATCATCCGTTTGATTGGGATTCCGCACCATCAAACGGATCTGATTGATACACAAGCAGACTGGGGACTTACATAAATCTCAACCGATTTTAAATTTAACAGCATGAGAAGATTATACTGTTAAATGACTACATAGAATTCATAACTTCCACATACAGACTCCGTATTAATCTGTATATTTATCGTTGAGCTCCTATTAATGAAACATTCAATTCTCATTTAGGTTGTGTTGGCCAAAAATGGATCGATCTAAAATTAGAATTCCGGGTTGTACACTACTATCCCAAATCTTAGAAAAATCATAAATTCCTCATACGAAGTTAGATTTGGGCGTTATTTTTATGCACGCTCTGGGTTTGACGTATACTACAACTTTCATTTAGATCTCTAAGACTAAAAAGTAGTTTATCAAAAATTCACTTTTTACGTTACGCGGTGAAGTGCCGGTTTTGCCGTAAAACTTCAATGGGCCATAACTTCTTAGTTATAATTCGGTCGGCGTTCTTTATATGTATGGAACCCTTGTGACATATACTTTAACTTGGGTAAGATTATTCATTCAAAATAATCTTCCATCAAAAAGTCATTTCTGACGGTTATTGTCTCTAATTTGACTAGCCGAATCTGCGGGCGTTACAATTATCTCTCCCCTTAGGATGATTATGTCCCGGAATCATCACCAAAACAGGGCTTGTATAATGATTCCATACGTTATCTCTTCATCCTCGGTAATAATCATAGCTTCTATATTCCTTCGATTCAGTATCTATCTCTTAGACTTATTGACTGCAAGCAGTACTCGATCGTGCATCCACTCTCTATCTCACGTTAGTCTTCCAATCATGACCTTCGAATCACAATATCGATTCCTTATTGGATACTCTTTCTTCTTAACAAACTTAAGATAATTTCTTTGATTATCACCATGGACCAATGGTTCATGTTCTAATGACCTCTCATCGTATGATGCGACGCTTAGATTCAGGTCTTTTAGAGTCAAATTCCAGAACATAGTATACCTTCCTTCATGTTCTAATGTGATATAATCACATTATAGCATATAGCACTTCTATCTACAATCTTCTTACTTTGACAACGTTCGCGGTACTTTTATTGATCGCTTCGTTTATCCTTTATTTCAATCTTTTGTCTTAAGTCAGACGCGACATCGAACTTGGTTTTCTAGACCATTTAACATACTCATCTTAGTCGGACTTAATTTGGTATGACCACTTGGGTCGGAACAACAATCATCTTTTTAGTCATTACCAAAACGATGGTAACGACATACTTGAACAAAACGAAATCAATTACTAGCTTCTTGGTAACCTTGTGACTTTCCCTGATCCAAGTGCAAGTCATGTACTTCCGGTTGTATAGGCCTCTATTACCTTTCACACCTACTCATACTCGTCCCAAGTATTGTCCTGCAGTTCTCTAAGGTGCTGTTTGTTTTTTGGAAAAAACCTCTTCAAACCTCTTACTGCTGCGCGGCGCAGCACACGCGCAGCACTTTTCATCTCGCAGCTGTTTGTTTTTTAGAAGTCTTCTGAGTTAAAAACTTTTGCGCGTGTTCTGTTTGGCGCAGCACTTGTACTGCCTCTTCCAACCTCTTCCAACCTCTTCTTCTTCTTCTTTTATTGCTGAAATTTTGATTATATGTTATTAAAATTTTATTTCACATTTTTTTCCCTTTTTTTTCGTTTATTCTTATTGAATTTATTTTTCATTTTTTTTATATTCAATAATGATAATTTCTTGATGAAATATTATTATTTTTTACTGAAAATATATTTATTTTTTTGTTGAAATATCATTCTTTTTTACTGAAATATCATTAATTTTTACCGAAATGTTATACATTATTAAATTTTACGTATTAAAAAGTTATTTTCGGTTTATAAAATTAGTTTATTTTAATTTTTTAATATCTGCAGCAGTATGCAGATGTTAGAAAAACAAACACGCTTCTTATTATAGTCTGCAGCCGTTTAGTCCACCTCTTCTACTGCAGAGGGTTGCAGAGGTGGTCCGCAGACTTCATGAATTTTTGCTTCAGAAAATCAAACAGCACCTAAGTCATTATCACAAAAACAATGATATAATTTTCCCTAGACTCTACTAGGGAAAATCCTACTCATACTCGTCCCAAGTATGTCTCGCAGTTCTTTGAGACATCGGGAAAGCCACTGTTTGGCTTCTCACTGTTTGGTTTGGTAGTGGTGTCTGAAGAACCATTGGTGTTTCTCCCACCATATGGGTTATCGAAGGTGTTTGGAAAACCACTGGCTGAGCTCCTGCCAACCGATTTAGCGGTGGTGGTGTCTGGAAAACCACCGGTTGTGCACCTGCCATCTGGTATGGCAGTAGTGGTGTTTGGAAAACCATCGGTTGAGCGCCTGCCATCTGGTTTGGCGGTTGTTGATGGAAGAAACTCGGTGTGGTGCTAACTGTAACGCCCGTAGATCCGGGCAAGTTAATTTAGAGGCAATATGGGTCGAAAACGACTTTTCGGCAAAAGATTATTTAGAATAAATAATTTTAACCAAGTTATAGTATATGTCACAAGGTTTTCATACATATAAAGAACGCCGAAATCTGAGTTATAACGAAGAAGTTATGGCCCGTCGAAGTTTTACGGCAAAACCGGCACGGCACCGGGAAGCGTAAAAAGTGAATTTATGATAGAAGACTTTTTAGCCTTAGTTATCTAAACCAAATTCGTAGAGTATGTTAAAATGAGAAAATCCGTAAAAAGAACGCCCAAATCTGACTTCGTATGAGGAAGTTATGATTTTTCAAAGTTTCAGCTTAGTAGTGTACAGCCCGAAACTCGAATTTTAGTTCGAGCGGTTTTTGGCTTACGCGACCTAAATGAGAGTTAAAGATCTCAATAATAGGAACTCAACAGTAAAAAGATGGACGAAAACGGAGTTCGTATGAAAGAGTTACGAATTCTTCGCGGTCATTTAACAGTCTAAACGCCTCCTACTGTTAAATTTATGATCGGTCGAAAATTAGCCGACGGAGCCAAAATGAAAGTTGTAGATATTACTTTTACCTACGCATGGATATAAAGAACGTCGAAAAGGGAGATAGTATGAGATAGATATAGACGAAGCTTAGTCGCTACTTTTCGAGCGCGGCGAATTCGATACAGTTTTGTAAATCCGAAATAGAATGGGAATTAGCCAACGAGGTCTAAATGAGAGTTGAAGATCTCATTAATAGGAACTCAACGGTAAAAAGACAGACAAAAATGGAGCTCGTATGCGAAAGTTATGGACGAAGCTTAGTCCCTACTTTTCGAGCGCGACGAATTCGATACAGTTTTGTAAATCCGAGATAGAATGAGAATTAGCTAACGAGGTCTAAACGAAAGTTGAAGATCTCATTAATAGGATTTCAACGGTAAAAAGACAGACAAAAATGGAGCTCGTATGCAAAAGTTACGGACGAAGCTTAGAGGCTACTTTACTATAAAATTCCTATAAATACAATGGTGAACTCCTCATATTTTCTTCACACCATAAGCCTCTCTTTCTCTCTCTAATTTCTCTCTAGCCTCCCTAAACCCTTCCCAAGTCTACGGAACCTCCCTATCACGAGAAGAAAGCCCCGGAGCGCCCGACGGCTCCGAGAAGAAAAGCTTTCGGCTCGGAAACGCTGCTCCAACGAAGTCCGGTTTTTAATAAAAACCCATTGTAAGTGAGTTATGCCTATACTATATTTAATATAGCTTTTATTTAATTATAGTAACATTATTAGGACCTTAAAATAATTATTTGGGCTATTATTATGAGTTATATTGAGTGTTATTTAATGCTTATATAATAGTAATAATAGCTAGACTATTAATTAGTCGTGGTTAACGTTAAAAACTAAACCCTAGTGGTATTGATACTAGGTTTTGTCGAGGAAAATTGTTTTGAGATAACGAAGTGCTGTCTGAGTTCGGAATCACCACCTAATCAGGTGGGTGCATAGTCCCTTTCATCTTACACATAGATATGAAGTATTTAATATAAACTACGTGCTATGTTTGCATATTATCTGAATACTTGCTGTCTATGTTGGATGAACGTTTTATACATGTTTTAAAGGATTTAAACTGTATACGTATTTTATATATACGAATATGTGGGGTATGATGATGGGTAGATAGATGATGAGAGATAGAAGATGACGTGAGTATACATTGGCAGCTATAGACTTAGTGCCTATGGGACAAACACCGGTAGCTATGGACTTAGTACATGTCAGACGTTGGTAGCTATGGATTTAGTACCTGTTAGAAATTGGTAGCTATGGACTTAGTACCTATTAGTTAGACACTGGTAGCTATGGATTTAGTACCTGTAGGAATTGGTAGCTATGGACTTAGTACCTGTTGAACGCTGGTAGCTATGGATTTAGTACCCGATGAGTAGGATATAGCAGCTATGGAATTAGTGCTTTACGAACTAACATCGGCAGCTATGGATTTAGTGCCAGTCCTATAACCCTGGAAGTAAGGGACTTCGGAATAAACAAATGCAGGATAGACGACTCTTAGGTTAAATCCTTAAGAGTAAAGAAGATAACGGGGATGGATAATGGGGTTAATTGTTTGATGATTAAACATAACAATTATATTATTGTGGGTTGAAAACCCTATGTACTCACCAGGTTTCCCAACCTGACCCACTCAGTTTATGGATATCACAGGTGTTGATATGAAGTCACTTTACACTGAGAGATTTAAAGAGATGTAGATCACTAGTGTAAAAAAATGTAAGTTCTGTTTATGCATTAACGATGACATCCCAAACGTTTTAAGATGAATAAAAATACGTTTCTTTGAAAATGTTTTAATAACGTATTTATCGTGTTTTTCTGAGAACAAATTCCACAACCTTTTTATAAAACGAAGTACTCTGATTTTTATAAAGCATAAACAAAATCGGTCTTTTCTGGCCGTGATTTTGGGGATGTCACACTAACGTCCTCCACTGTTGGATGTGTTGTACTGCTTAATATCATTATTAGTTGGGATGCTTGTTCCAGAGTGATTTGTGTTGACACGGCGGCGAAAGAAGTTTGTCCTCCATCGACCAGTTGCTATGGCACGGTTGTTGGTGTAGCAGTTATCGTTGAGTTGCCTTCTTGTGACATTTCTCCGACGATTAATGTGGGAATCAGGGTGATGGTTTGTTCTAGTGACATTATAGGCCTAATGGGGCTGGTTTGCATTCTACCGGTACCGCTGGTATCGCTTGATGCCATTTTTCACCGATGAAGAGTGTGCTTTTAATTTGGTTTTTATCACACTATGGATGGTGCCAAATGATGTGACCTGAGTCCGGTTCGTCTGTTCTCTTCCTCGTGGGTGGTTCCAGCGAACCTGTGGTCACAATAAGAAAGGGCCGTTAGCCGCTCTCCAGGAGGAGGCTCCCGATAAAACGCTCTAATGGTAAAGTTAATAGATAACATAAAGTTGTATTGCGAGTAAACTGAGAGAGAATCACTTACTTCCCAATGCACATGGAGTAGCCTTTTATACTAGACCCTTATGCTAGTCCGTATGTGGCAAGGGCGTCAAACCCGACAAGATCGGGGACGCTGATTGGTGGATCGTACTCCTGAATCTGTCAGAGCCAATGATTGGTTCAAATGGTAATGCTCTGAGCATCTGCCTTGTCGCTTGAGACAATTACATTTGTCCCAAAGTGGAAGGTGCCCCTGGTGGGGCCGACCCTTTCTCTGCAAGCACCCTGCTCTTAGGGGTGCTAGGGGTGTTCACGGGGCGGTTCGGTTCGGATAGTAATAAAATTATGAACCATGACCACGGGGCGGGTACCTCATGTGCTCTAACCAAAACCGAACCGAATTGGCCAAAAAATCGAACCAAACCGAACCGTGTGAAGGCGGGTAACCACGGTTCGGTTCACGGATACCCGCTAAATAAAAAAAAACAAATTTAATCAAAACTATAAACACTATTTCGACCAATTCTTTTTTTTTTCTAATTGTAACTCACGAGGTCAAAAAGAAAATATAAAGTTCAAATATCATTTATTAAATTTATATAATAAATATAATAATAAAATTAATAAGAAAAAAAATGAATGTAGAACGTGAAACTGAAAATTGTCAATTAATTTTGTTTTGGCCACTGCGCAGTATCACAGGGATCATTCCAAACAATGTTGATTAGTATTTTATTTACTTATATATATATATATATATATATATATATATATATATATATATATATATATACACGCCGGTTCGGTTCGGGTATCCACGGATATCTAAATATCGAAACCGAAACCGACCCGTAGAGAGTCGGTTTTTACGGTTTCGGTTTTTTCGGTTACGTTTTTTTTTCGGTTTCGGTTTTTTCGGTTTCGGATTGACCGGATCGGATCGGTTTTTCGGTTTTGCGGTTTTTTTGCACACCCCTAAGGGGCGCTGTCGGGTGCTAGGTTCCGTCAGGCTTAGCCTATCCGGTGCGACATGCCTTTGGGCATTCTCTGGCACAACTGGGCATAGTTTCTTTGTGCACACTAGGGAATGTCATCATCGACATATACAATAACAATCAATAAACATCAATACAGGTAATCATGCATATTTACTAATCTAACGCTTACTCAGTGAACACAGGTAATCATACAGATATTCCAATCTATCATATAACCACCATAACATCAATCCAATATATCGGGATACATAATCTAGTGGACCGGCGTTGGTGCCTTCGACCCACAAGTACAGTGAGGAAAACTCATCTTATAATCTAAAAAGATAGTTGAACAAATCACAACTCCAACTGTTGACTCTACAATGACATAGTCTTAAACACTGCTCAAAATACCTATAATACCTCTAAGTTAAACTTGGTCAAAATCCTAGTCAAAGTCAAGTAAAAAAGTTAAAGATTCCTTCTAGGCTGAGTACGCCCTGCATACTTCCCTTTACGCCCAGCATAGAGGGTGCCTTTTCAAGCACGAGTTCGATCCCTGGTACGCCCAACGTACTAGAGCTAAATCCCAAATTTTCCATTAAGTTGTTATTTCATTAAGCCAAAGAACCAAACTTCTGATCCAGATAAAAAGATATCTCTTAATAGATAAAGTCTCTGACTTTATCAATTTGCATGCATACAAGAGGGTAAAAACTCAAACCCTTGGTCCAAAAGTCATCCAAAGTCCCAAAACTCTTACATGGCTTAACAAGAGTGTCCAAGCTCTCATTTTTATGATTCTAAGAGCTCAAAACTATAGGAAACTACGTTTGAAGGACCTGTAGTAGATCATACTCCATTAGATCAAAACCACGGGACCAAAAATGCACACAAACTCTAGACTAGCAATATCTAAGCAAATAACACATCAAGATCCAAGCTTTATACCTTCAAATGATGCTTGAGGGTGACATACTTCTAAATCCAAAATACCTTGAGCTTCCTAGATGGTTCCATTTCTTTATTTTTCCTTTAAGAAAACAAAAAATGCACTCTCAAGCCCAAAATTCTCACAAAATGGATTAAGGTTTGCAAGGGACGATTTGGGAGATGGAGGATGATGAGGGGAAAGGTCTTGAGAATATAATGAGGCTTAAATAGGGCTCAACCCCTAAAAATTAGGGGTTGACCCCCCAACCACATATGCCCTGCATACGCTTAGGTACACCCAATGTAATTTCCATTTATACCCTTAGTATGAAATATGATTCTTTGAAAGTTGTCATTTATGGGTATAATGCAAAACATGTAACCCTATGTGTGCATGTAATCCTATAGAATTTGATCTATGTTTTCTCTAATTAAACATACAACTTGAACAAAAAAATAGACAACCCTAGCTAATAACATATATTCAAAATACACAAAATAAGGGCTATATGAATCATACCTTGATTGTTATGTAGTAATAACAATTCAAATACTTGTGTTGACGAACCTTTTAGAGAAACCATCACAAATGTCATGCCTCTGAGGTTCACACCCAACACTAGCAATGGATAATGATTGAGAAAGAGGACAAGGGCTTCAATTTTGGCTAGCTCTTCAAGAGAATGAGTGGTCGAAAATTAGAGGGTTTAGGCTGTTTATATAGCTCGGTCAGGAAACCCTAAATAACCCCTAATTCAAGATAATCTTAAATCAGGCAGTTATCAACCTTCCTGTTTATCCACCAAAGACCAATATAGAAATCCTTAAGCTCCAAGAAACCATCCATGGCTTCATGGAGGGTTCTAGATTGCATCTTGCTCAACTATTGAACAATTACACTTTAGTCCCTACACTTTCAATTAATTCTTTAAATCCCAAAATTAATTTCAGTTAATTTCTGATTAAATATTAATTAAATGTTACTATTTCTAATTAATATATTATTTTCATAATATATTAATAAATCTTTTATTTCAACTTATTAATCAAATAATAAATCAACATCTTTCTTTAAAATCATTCTGTCTAGTTGCTAGTCTTGAGGGCAACACAAAAGGAATATGCTATTATCAATTTAAGCACATTCAAATTATAGTTATGTGCTTAGAGACCTAATCCAACAGCCTCCCACTTTCTATAAGTATATTCTTCAAAACTGATTAGCAAATTGTAGTTCTCAAAAGCTGCTGACGAACTCTGACCTAGTCAGTCACGTGTCCTAAGATAAGTGATCATATAATCCTCCGTTCTGCCAGATATCATGTGGACATGCAACATGGAACAAAATCAATCTCAAAGTCCAATCTTTTTGTTTCTCGGCTTCTGGTTTGTAATGATAAAGAACTATAAATCAAACACATCAGTTTTAGTCATAGTCGGGCCCGACTCTATAAGTCAACACCAAATCATTGAAGGACCCAAATATATCACATTTTCCCCCTAAGGACAAAAAGGAACATATAAACTTTGACTTACATGCTTGTGCTATTTACTCACCAAATCACGCACAACAATATGTTTTATAACATCAATTTACTGATGTGTTTACATATTATTAATGCACAATTGATTTGTAAACCACGAATCACATATCTCCGTTTAAAGATTATAATATATTATCGTCTTAGAATTACTCGTGATAAATTCCATGAAGTAATTCTTTGTGCATGGGTTAATCTAGTACTTATATTATCTATTTCAAAGTACTCACGAAGATTGCAACAATACCATTGCTATGTCTAAAACGCTTTAGACAATCTTCAATTTAATTCATGACAATCTTGATCCACTACTTACTTCCAAAAGTATAATCGAGTGTGGATGTTTGAACAATCTAATTATTCGGGAAGTAAAACATGCAAAATGAAACACAAAATAAATAGTAGACATAAGGTAGTAATCCAACTCATAAATAAATCTCCATTATTTAATCATCAAAAGTCAATTACATTTATTTCATTACACGTTTCGAAACTAACTATCTAACTACTAAAACTAATATCATCCTTCAAATCAATGCTCTTGGCATGCTGAATGTGCTTGAACCTACTTAGACCCTTTGTTTGGGGATGAAACGACCCAAAAATACGACCCAAAAATTTCGTTTTTAATACCATCAAAACTATAATCAGAGTATCATATAAATAAACCATGCGTGATATGTCCCAAAATATAATAAAGTACTGTGCGGAAACTGTAACATACTATATCCAAAAACAACAACTAAATCAAATCCAGACTAAAGCTGAAACGGTGGTGTGTGCGATGCCGTCATCCAGAGCTCTTCCCTTTGCTTGCGGAAGTACCTGAAACCAAAACTGAAACTGTAAGCACGAAGCTTAGTGAGCTCCCCCAACTTACCACATACCATACAACAACATATAAACACATATTGGGCCTTGCCCACTGCATCGGGCCGGGGCCCGGAAACTGCATCGGACCGAAGTCCGGAACTGACTGGGACCTTGTCCCCTGCATCGGACCAAAGTCTGGAACTAACTGCATCGGACCGGAGTCCGAAACTAACTGCATCGGACCGGAGTCCGGAACTGACTGCATCGGACCGAAGTCCGGAACTGGCTGCATCGGACCGAAGTCCGGAACTGACTGCATCGGACCGAAGTCCGGAACTGACTGAGCATAGCATAGCATATCATAACAAACATATTGCATACTGCATCGGGCCGCAACCCGGAACATAAAACACATAACACATAGCACATGAATTATGTCTGAACCACGAAGGCATCAAACATACTAACTACTACATCGGACCGAAGTCCGGAAACTACTATTAACTGGACGGGCCGGCATTGTGGCCTTAGACCCGCCCCTACGGGAAGGAAACTCACCTCGTAAGCTAGCGGATGAGTGTGCGGCTCGGAAAGCTAACGGCTGCTGCTCCTGAATCTCCTCGGCTACAAATCCATAAACACACTCAATCAATCACTAGCACTACACTCAGGGTAAAATGACTCTTTTACCCTTGGTCAAAGTTGACTTACTCAGGGCTGACTCGCCGAGTCGGGATATCCGACTCGCCGAGTCCTAGACTCTCCGCTCAACTCTTACATGCTGTTACTCGTCGAGTGTGGCATCGACTCGACGAGTACCCTCTGGATCCAAGAACTCAGATGATCTTCATCCGACTCGCCGAGTCAGATGAACAGACTCGACGAGTTGTTCTTAATCCTCAAGAAGATTGCCTTGGACTCGCCGAGTTGTATGAACAAACTCGCCGAGTCCCTCCATCACTGAGTCTACTCTTAACTCGCTGAGTCCACTCCCTAACTCACCTCGTCCACTCGACACTGAAGAAACTGAAGAACTCGGGACTCGCGACCTGACTCGTCGAGTCGTTCTTCCGACTCGCCGAGTCGCCGCCATGCAACATATTTTTACTCGATTTCTCTTGAATCCAACACATGCAAATGATAGATCTAGGTCCATTAAGCTGTTTTACCACGTAAAGTTTCCAACTTTACGTGCACAACCACATGGATGAGGGAAATAAGACTAAAATATGCACAATAAGGGTAGATCCATGGCTAATAAGCAATGTAACTCTAAAAAGACAGTGGATCTGGACTCTACAACACCCCAACACTCAGATCCAAAGGTATTTCGGCTTAATAACACATTCAAGCAAGCATAAAGCTTGGAACAAGCATCAAATAGCCCTTAAAAGAGCTCTAATGGAAGTTTAAGCATGAAACCAGAAGAGAACTCCGAAAATACCTCAATAAGTTCACACTTGATCTTGGATCTTGGCACTAGAACTCGTTTCCTTGCTTCCTTCTTCTTCTCCTTCTTCACCCCTTCACAAAATGGAACAAGATCACTTATAAGCTCACAAGAGGGAGGTTTAGGGTTTCTCACAGTGCTCTCAGGGGGAAAGTGACGAGATGGAGGCTATAATGGGGTTTAAATAGCGAGCAAACCCGGGGAGTTAGGGTTTCACCCAGACGGACGGACTCGCCGAGTCCAGGGTATGGACTCGCCGAGTCGCCGGCTCCCGCGTGCACAAGATGCGCGACCCGACTCGGCGAGTCAGGCTAGAACTCGCCGAGTCCCTCTTGAAAACTTAGCCCAAATCAAATTAATTAACATACCGGAAACGGGTCGTTACAGGGGATCTGCAAGATTCTCTTCTGACGATACCCTCTTCATGACGAGGTATTCTTCTTCTACTCTATGTCTGATGAAATGGTATTTTCTATCGATATGTCTTGATCTGCCATGATCTCTTGGTTCCTTTATTAAGGCAACCGCTCTTTCATTATCACATAAAATTTCATTGGTTCCTTGATAGATGAGACAATTTCAAGAACTTCAATGAAGTTTGTTAACCAAATCGTCTCCTTTGATGCATCTCTCGATGCTATGTACTCTAATTTACAGGTAGAATCAACCATTGTCTCTTGTTTGGATGTTTTCCAGGTTACCGCTCCTCCATTTAAGGTAAACACGCTGCCAGATTGAGAACGAAAGTTATATTTGTCTGTCTGAAAGTTGGCGTCACTATACCTAGTTACTCTTAGGTTATCACTGCCACCAAGCAAAAGGACCCAGTCCTTACTTCTTCGCAGATACTAAAGAATATTCTTAACTGCTATCTAGTGAGCTCTACCTGGATATCCCTGATAACGACTGACCATGCTCAAAGAAAAAGCCACATCAGGACGAGTACATGTCATAACGTATATGACAGATCCAACGGCGGAAGCATATGAAACCATACTTATTTCTGCTATCTCTGCATCAATATTCGGACTCTGAGTCTTACTTAGTTTGGTTGCTTTGTATAGGCAGTTCTCATTTCTTGGAATTTTGCATACTAAAACACTTCAGTACTTTCCAAATACATACTTTAACTAAGTCCAATTAGCCTTTTGGTCCTTTCTCTCAAAATCCTTATCCGTAGAATATAAGCAACCACTCCTAGATCCTTCATAGCGAAACACTTTCCAAGCTAATAATTAACCTCTTGCAAATTTGGAATGTCATTTCCTATAAGAAGTATGTCATCAACATACAAAACCAGGAAGGTTACTATAATCCCACTAGCTTTGACATATACACAAGATTCATCTTCACTTCTAAAGAAACCCAACTCTTTGACCTTCTCATTAAAGCAAAGATACCCTCTGCAAGAAGCTTGCTTCAATCCATAGATTGATTTCTCAAGCTTACACACTCCATCAGGGTACTTAGCATCTACAAAAGCGTTTGTCTGACTCATGTAAACATCCTCAACCAACTTCTCATTAAGAAAAGCAGTTAGGATATTCATTTGCTAAATTTCATAATCATGAAATACAGTTATGGCAAGCATTACCCTAATAGATTTTTATCTTGGCCACTCGTAAGAAAGTCTTGCCGTAATCAACCCTTGGGGTTTGAGTAAAGCCTTTCGCAACCAGTCATGCCTTGAAAGTGTGTACCTTTCCATCCATATTGGTCTTCTTCTTGAAGATCCATTTCCACCCAACTGTCTTACGACCTGGTACATTATCAAGCAAATTCCAAACTTCGTTGTCATACATGGACTTGATCTCGCTGTCAATTGCCTCTTTCCATTTGGCAGACTCAGTACCTGCCATGGCTTTCTTATAGTTAGAAGGTTCATCTAAATTTACCAGTGTACTATTACTGATAAACGTTTCACCATCTGTAGTAACATGGAAACCATAAAAATCAGGTGGCATTCTAACTCTACTAGAACACCTAAGAGGTAATGACTCTTAAAGTGAGTCAACTGGAATTTCTTCCTCAGGTTGAGCGTTAGCATTTTCAAAGGTCCCTTCATCATTTGACTCTTGAATTTCTTCAAGATCAATTGTACTCCTACTGTCCTCTTCGCATATGAGCTCACTCTCACGAAAGACTCCCCTTCGTTCTACGAAGACCATGTTCTCACTAGGTTTGTAGAACAAATATCAAAAGGACTTATGTGGGTAGCTGATGAAAATACATCTCTCACTTCGAGGTTCAAGCTTCCCGTGAGTCTCTCGTCTAATGAAAGCTTCACAACCCTAAACCTTGATATGTGCAAATGATGGAACCTTCCCTGTCCACATCTCGTGAGGTGTTTTGGCAACCTTCTTAGTTGGGACTATATTAAGAATGTGGGCTGCAGTCTCTAAGGCACACCCCCATGATGAGATTGGAAGTGAAGCTTGACTCATCATGGAACGAACCATGTCCAAAAAGGTCTGATTTCGCCTCTTAACCACACCATTAAGTTGTGGTGTCCTAGGAGGTGTTAATTATGAAACTATTCCACATTCCTTGAGGTAGTTGGGAATTCGATACTAAGATACTCACCACCTCTATCAGATCTGAGCATCTTGATCTTCCTGCCCAATTGGTTATCAACTTCTTGTTTGAACTCTTCGAATTTTTCAAAGGTTTCTGACTTATGTTTGATCAAGTAGATATAGCCTTATATGCTATAATCATCAGTAAAAGTCACATAGAAGCGATTTGCATCCCTTGTGGTGCATCTGAAGGGCCCACACACATCTGTGTGTATGAGATCCGATAATCCTTCACCTCTTTCGCAAGAACCAATGAAAGATGATTTTGTCATCTTTCCTAGTAAACAAGACTCGCATGTATCATCTAGCCTTAAGTCAAATGATTCCAACACTCCATCCTTTTGGAGTTGGGCCATGCATTTCTTTTTAACATGTCTAATAAGACAATGCCACAAGCACGCTTTAAGGTGCTCCAATGGTGGAATATTTGAAGTGATGTCTGCCGAACGTAACTCCCAAGGTAAATGTTGAGCCAAATGACAAAAATACCCCTAACTGTCCAACTGTGTGGATGACCATGCAAATTTACGTGGGTGAGACCCCACCTTCGCAAATGATGCTAAAATACTATTAGCTTTTTTCTTCCACTACTCCAACCCACTACTCAAGATTTCCTTTGTCCCCTTTACACCTCTCATGATTCAAATTTGACCAATCATCTTTAAGCTTCAAAATGGATAGTCCAAGCCCAATAGCAAGAGTCCATGACCCATCTTCATAAGTCCATCTCATCCAAGTTTTCAACATGCCAAACCCAATTCTTCCAATATGGATTTGTAAAGCCTAATAACTATTTGGAAGCCCACCAAGCCCAGCAACAAGCTAATCTGCAACTGTAACGAGATTTCAAAAACCTACAAAATACCTTATGCAAAAGAGAAAGTATCCGATATGATCCAAGATAAAGAATAAGATAGAATATGCAATCCAATAATAACAAAAATGCTAAAATAAACTATAAAAAAGAAGGAAATAACACAAACTATCAATAATAGGAAAATATAACATCACTATATTTGAAAAAGAAACCAGACCCAACAAATTGTATATAGACAAAAAGAGAAGAAAATTACGAGTTGCTTGTTATAATTACGAAAAATGCATTATTTTACGGATAAATTTGCAAATATTTTCAAATTTAATAAACAAATATTTATTATTTGACATTATCTATACAACAAACCAACAACTTGCAACAGGTTGTCTCAAAATCAATGTCTTGGTTCAATCAATGGGTTTCATGGTCAATTTGTGTAGCCACATGAATCATATTTGTCTCACCATGACATCAAGATGAGCCAATGATCCTCCAACACCCACATTGGTGCACAAGTTCAATGTCTATATACCATCCAATTATGTCTAATCTTAGAGAGACATAAAAAATACATGTTGCACGCATATATCAACCAAGTAATCCATTCGTGGTTGATTTCTTTTGCTCTATATGTTTTTATATGCATATTTAAAGTTTCATTAATAATTAACAATTCCTCTAAAAGACATTAAAAAACATCAATATAATCTGCAAAACCTTTTATATCCGGTTACAATATTTGTTTTTCAAAGTGTCGATTTCAAATCAGAAAAGCAATTTATCGATAGGTGGTTAAACCAAAAATAAGAAATAAAAAAAAATCCCGAACTATAATGCTTACCAAGAAACCCTTATATCTGGTTATAGTGGTTTGTTTGAAAAAAATATAAATGACTCGGCGGGTAAATATATATACAAAATAATAATAATAATAATAATAATAATAATAATAATAAATCTTTGAATGGTTAAACTGATTTTTTTTTCAGACTATAATGTTTTTTTTATGAAATTTAGCCAAATAATTGTTAATTTATTCCACGTATATTTATACTAAAAGTTAAGTAACAATAGTTGGGCCATAATCAAGCACAAATATTACAAGTTAAAACAGAAACACGTCAAATGTTTGAAACACGGTTTAAATTTGGGAATCAATATGTGTTATACTATACACATGTCCACATAGCACATTCAGTAATATTGTGTTAAATATCTTATCATGTGAAGGACAATTACTTGTACGATGTATGTATGTATGTATAGTTAATTAGATCTAGAGATGAACATCAAATTCGTTCCAGTCTACCTGATCCTGACTAAACGAAATCGGATAATTCATTATATCGGATCAAAATTGGTTTGGCCTTTCAGATTTAGAAACAGATTCGATCCCAGGCCGTAAACTGAATTTGGCCAAAATCGGACCCAAAACTAGACTAAAGCATCCCGAAACTATTAGAGAAAATCTGGTCAAAACTAGAGCTGACAATTCTCAACACGACTCGCGACACGACATGAAATAAAATGGGTTTGGGTTGAGTTTTTTAACATGTCAACACGCTAACCCATTTATTAAACGAGTCATATATGAGTTTCTCAAAAAATAAACGGGTTGACCCGCCAATCCGTTTATATTTTTAATAAAAAGAATTATTTTATTTTTAAATGTACGTATGTATCAAATATTAATATTTAATAAGTATTATATAATATATACTATTGATTCATAGACCATTTAACTGTTTTGACATTTTGACTCGTGGTGGATGGTCTAAGGTCGTAAGTCGTAACCTGTAAGGCTAAGTCTGTAACTATTTTTCCCATTTGCCCTAATTAATAATCTCAAGATCAAATCGCGTATGAGCGTATCTCCCTCTTCCAGACTTCTAGTTTCCCGGTCTCCCACAGTCTCACTCTCCCCTCTGTCACTCTGTGATCGAAATTAGGTATCAAAATCAAATCGTGTATCGAAATCACAAACAACGTTGACGCCTGAAGGCTGAAGCGGTGTATCCCTGAACATGAGTCGCCAATACAATCTTCTGGTATGTTTCTTAAGTTGTTCTTTTGTCTTAAGTTTCCAATTACAAGATACATTCCTTAGTTCTTTACAGATTTGGTTTTTAATCAGTAGGTTAAGTGTGTATGAGTGGTTATAATAGGATTGTGAGAAGTGAGATTGTCGATGACCTAATAGGCTGATAACACATATACATAACTATTGTTTCTACTTGAAGGTTGAAGTCAATCATAAAGAATAAAATGGTGTTGGATTTGTTTTTTGGGAGAAAAAAAATGGGAATTGTGGCTATTACTTTAGCACTTGGATTATCTATGTTTGTATTAATGTTAAGTTTGAACATGTTTCTATGAATGTTTTTAATTTTCATTTGGATGTTTAAGACTTAAGTGTCTAAAATTCGGATATGTTTGCATCGACCATCAAGAATTTATTTATGTTTAATTGTCAATTTTATCAATGGAATCTGACCCACGAACTCAAATCTGACACACAAACTCGCCAACCTGTGAACCCGTATAAATAAATGGGTTGGCGGGTCATATATGAGTTTGTGTTTCAAACCTGCCAACCGTTGACCTGTATATTTAAATGGGTCATGTTTGGGTTGACATATTTTGACCCGCTAACGCGCAGCACGCCAACCCGAACTCGACATGATTGCTAGACCTAGTCAAATCCATATTCAAACTGGATCGGATCATCGTCAGACCGGATTGTGGATGACGTCAAAACCGAATTGTATTAACATTTCGTGCATCTCTAGTTAAAACCTCAAATACTTTTTTCTACTATTTTCTAAATAATTAATATATTAACTTTGATTAAAAAGCAACATTATTACAACAATAAAATACTTCATTTAACAAATCAATTGAATTAGACGACCCACTATCACATCCTTGTCAATATAGCTTCCTTTTAGGGTTCACTAGGGGCTAAGACTTCTATCGATTAGGGACCAAATAACCCAATCTCATAATGTCGAGACATTGGGGGGGTTCATGATTCATGTCGTTTTCAACCGACGTTAGTTTTAACTTATTTACATGCAAACGAAAACAAATTTAATTTGACTTATATATATAAAATAATTTTTATTTATAGAACAAATATGCCACTGCCAAATGATTAGAAGTTGTCCATAGAGTGAATTAGTAACTGAATCATAAATTGTTTTGTTAATAAAAAATAATACTTATTTTTATGATCATTTATAAATATGAATTACATATGAAATTTAGAGATGGAAAAAAAAACGTTTATAGGACGACACGATATGGCCCAACTTTATTCCATTTTTTTTCTATCGTTACCACTCTATTTACATATCCATCACTTTGCCAGATAATAAAAAGATTGTTTTCGCAGACGCCTTACAGTGTTTAAAATCCTTGTTGAACCTTTTAATAAGAGTCGTTGATTTTTTTAGTAAATATATTCATATGAGTGTTATAAACGATAATTTATTTGATATCAAAATTTATAAATACGACCATTAATAAAGATACCTTATAAAAATAGCTTATTAATATTCAATTTTAAATATGGTTGTGGTGACTTGGTAAGGCATGTAGAAGATATGGTGGATAACCTATTGACCCATGTTCAAATCCTGTGAAGGTTCGCATGCAGTGACTCCAGGACATGAGACAAAGCCTCATTTTTGCAGCGGGGATTAATCGGTGTGCGAAAACTGACCTGGAAACCCTCGTTAGGGAAATTCTCTTTCCAAAAAAAAAAAAAAAAAAAAAAAAAACCCTAGGGATCAAATCGTACTAGGGCCATATATAAGCAAAGTATTTTTAAGATAAATATGCTAGAGGTTGTAATATGGATGGAATGGGTTGTTAACGAATCGGGTTGTATTGATCAACAAAAAGTATTCTGTTACTTATCGAAAATTTAATAAATAATCAAAATATTAAAGTATGTTTTATTAAAACTATATTATTAGGGCCATGAATTGATGATGTACCTATATTGGGGACAATGTTACATCTACCAAGAAAAATATTACTTTAAAAACATTTTAGTAAGATTAAAATCTTAATTAACAGTCATAATATTTAAAAGTAAAATTGAGAAAACTTATAAAAGGAAATTAAGTTATTTTCTGTAATTAGTCCATATTTTATATTTTTCTTTCACGTATTTTACATTCATTATATGTTATGTCACTGTAAGATCAGTATACTATATTGATTAAAAAAAATGTTTAATATTACGATGTAAACTTTAAACATTTTTTAAAATAAAATTTTAAGTAAATAGAAATGAAATAACAAATAAATAAATCAAAACAATACTAATAAAAAATTATTCATACATTTTAAATAATTGTTCAACATTAGTCCTTGCATTATAAGTCAATGTTGGATATGTTGTACATGTTCCTTACACATATACACTATATCTACACATACAAAACAACAAATAAATATATTTGAGTTCATGAAGTATAATAAAGTTACACATACACACGTATTCATATCTAATGCACACTACAAAACTGAAAACACAATACATACATTTACATGCCTAATGCACACTACAAAAAACACAATACATACATTTACATGCCTAATGCACACTAGAAAAAACAGTACAGATAATCAAACATAATTTGCTCAAAATATACACACGCTAATAGGGGTGAGCGCGGTGCGGTTCGGTGCGGTTATTAGCTAAAACCTCACCACTAACCGTAAATGCGGTTAATCCATTTTGAAAACCGCATAGTGCGGTTATTTTTGCGGTGCGGTTAGGCGGTTATTTTTGCGGTGCGGTTTTGTTTTTTCTGTGTTGCGGTTATTAACCGCATGGATTTAGTGCGGTTATTTTGTGTGGTTTTTAACCACAATTTAGAGCTCAAACGGTTTTAAAAGTTCAAACATATTACTTGTAATAATAAAAAAACCATAAAGTATAAGACAATTAACTTAAATTACAAACAACTAATATCTTAAAAACGTTAAATCAATAGTAATTTACAAAAAATATCTTAAAATTGTCGAATTTCACCATTTTTCAAAGTTAAACATAACAAAACACCAATATTTTGGTCTTCTAATATTTTATCCATCTTTCATCCATGAAACTTATGTTATTTTTAGTATTTAATATATTAATAAATAATTAAAAAAATTGTATATAACATATGCGGTGCGGTGCGGTTTTTTTGCGGTTTTTGAAAACTAATAACCGCATCGCACCGCAAATTTGCGGTTTTTCAAAAACAGAAAACCTCATCATCGGTTTTAATTGCGGTTGCGGTTTATGCGGTTTTTGCGGTTAAATTTAATTGCGGTGCGGTTTTTGCTCACCCCTACACGCTAACACAAAATTAGAAAACAAAAAAAATATATTTTACTGCATAATGTATATTCAGGTGGGACAAAAAACGGGCACATAAAGGTATGCACATTCACAACAACATTTTTCAAGATTTCCCATAATACAAATGGTCATCTCATATCCGCTTACATTATTGTGTATTAATGTAAAAAAAATAAAATAACAATCTT
This sequence comes from Lactuca saligna, assembly GCF_052625555.1. Taxonomy (NCBI): domain Eukaryota; kingdom Viridiplantae; phylum Streptophyta; class Magnoliopsida; order Asterales; family Asteraceae; genus Lactuca; species Lactuca saligna. Next base: position 13,279,532 of record NC_136420.1, read on the forward strand.
CTATTTTAATAAACGAAAATCATTTTGATCTATGATACTTCTTCAAAACTTTTGTCAAATGTCATTATATAAGCTTTTTGAATTACTAAAATTTATAATGTCATTATATGATATTTTTATTTTTTTTTAATAAAAAATTAATCAATTCCACGAACTAATATATATATATATATATATATATATATATATATATATATATATATATATATATATTGAAACATATATTATTTAATATCAATATATTATAATATGAATATAATTATAAATAACTTGTATTTTTCTAACACTAAAAACATCTATTATGATTTTTTTACATGAATTAAAATATATAAAACAGTATTATCAAATTTGAGATATAATAATTTTAGTGGTGACTTCTAGGATTTTTAATTTTCTCTAGCTAATTCGCTTTTAATCTTGTTAAACTTTAAGATGATGTAGACATAAGTAAAAATTTGTCACTGTCCCGTTATTATAAATCTCTGATTTTGCTAAGTATTTTATCTATCTATAATATATATTTTTATATGTTACATGGCAATTACATTGTATATAGAATTTATAGGGATAACGACTTAAAATGGTAATGTATTTTTCGATTTGTACACATTTGGTCACTGAGTTTTTTCGTCCATAGTTATCCCTTCAACTTGTTAAACTGTACATATTTAGTCCTTATGACCGACTATTGTAGGTTAGCCGGTAAAAATGACTTAATGGGGTAATATATTTCTCACTTTGTACACATTTAGTCCTTAATATTTTTGTACACAATTAGTCCTTAATGTATATTTTTTTGCAAAATAATTCATTTTTGTTTTTTTACTTATTCATACCGATGAATGATTTCTTCAAGTTTTTCTCACGACATCTTATATGGGACAATCATTAATGGGGCGTTTGGGGATTTTGATGTTTATGTCCATTGCGATCTCGACTACTTGGTAGCTTAGATCATGTGTTCCGAACGTCATAACTTCTTCATACGATCTCATATTTTAACGATTTTTATATCCATGCGTTCGTAGTTTAGTCTACCACAACTTTCTTTTAGATTACTCAAGTTAAAAGTAATATATTTTTACTTACGCTCTTTAAATCCATAAGTTTTTTATGAACGCATGTATGGATTTTTTTTTATAAAATCGTAAATAAAAATATATTACATTTTAATGGGGGTAATCTTAAAGAAAGTTGTAGTAGACTCAAAAAACGAACATGTGGATATAAAGATCGTTAAAATTTGATATCGTATGAAGAAGTTATGGTGTTCAGATAACAAGACTTAAGCCAAACCACAATACCTAAGTAACCAAGTATTTAAGGTCGTGATGGATATAAGAATCAACAATCCCAAACACCTCATCAATGATTGTCTCACGTAAGATGTCATGAGAAAAACCTAAAGAAATTATTCATAAGTATTGAATAAGTACAAAAACAAAAAAGACTTATTTTGAAATAAAAAATATTAAGTATTAAATGCGTACAAAAATATTAAGGACTAAATGTGTATAAAATGAGAAATATATTACCCTATTAAATATTTTTTCCCGACTAACCTGGAGTAATCGGTCATAATGACTGAATGTGTACAATTTAACAAGTTGAAGGGGTAAATATGGACGAAAGAAAAACTCAGTGACCAAATGTGTACAAATCGAAAAATATATTACCCTTTTAAGTCATTATCCATAATTTATATTTTATACATGTAATACAACTACAAACAAAGAAAAAAATTCATTTTTTAGTTTACGCTTAGGTCATGTAAAAACACATTTTGATATATTAACATTATTTTTATATAGCTACACGTTTAAATTTATAATATTTTCATTTTACTAATAATTTTTTTTAATTATATAACATTTTTTTATTATAGTTTTATGCATTCAGACGACTGTAAAGATAGGTGCAAACATATAAAATTATATATGGATAAAAGAAAATTTAGTATTATGTCCATTATGTTAATTGGCAATGTAACTTCCCAAAAAATTTAGTAAATTAAAACTTTTCAAAACAATCCATTTATTAACAAAAGTGTTTACAAAAACATTATCTCCAAAGCATGATTTAAAATCAGAGTCTCCCAAGATTCAATCTGTTGTAAAACCAAGGATGTGTATGGTGACGCCTTTGCCTTGCCATGAATCATCTAAAGAACCTGAAACCATAAAGAAAACTATAAGCACAAAGCTTAGCGAGTTCCCCCAAAGTACCAACACACAAACGAATAACACATATACAACAACAACATGTATTGGGTCAACAACTAAAAGACTGGATTACCCATGAGCCCACAGTATGAGTTTGGCTTGCCTATTGGGCCCAAAGCTCATATATAGCCTACTCTTGAGCCTACAAAATAAGTCTGGCTTGCCCTGGGGGCCTACAACTTATGTCTGCCTTGCTCCCAACCTAAGCGGTCATCGGACTAGCATACCAATGTTCAACTCTCAGTATGAGTCTGGTATACCAACCGGTCCTCAGCTCGTATCTGGAATGCTACTAAGCCCTCAGTATGAGTTTGGCATGCCCTAACTGTCCCTTAGCTCATATCTGGATTGCTCCAATACCCTCAAGCCCTTAGTACGAGTCTGGCATACCAACAGGGTCCTTAGCTTGTATCCGGAATGCACCTGAGCCCTCAGTATGAGTCTGGCGAGCCCTACCCGACCCTCAGCTCATATCTGGAATGCTTTAGGGTTTGTTTTCTACAACACAAAGCAGTACAACCTCAACCTAACACAATACGCCGACAACTAACAAACATATATAGGTAATCATGTAGACAGAAACACATGTAGTCCTACTGATCTACCAGACTAGCATATCAAGACTAGCATGCATATCCATTCCATACTCAACATATCAACAATATCTGGTTATCCGAACAATGGGCCGACCTTGGTGCATTCGACCCGAAAGTATAGTGAGGAAAACTCACCTAGCACCGCCGAATCATACAGATGATCCCAGGCTGTTGGTTGACAGATCCCCAAATTACCAATATCGAGATAACACCCCATTAATAATTGATCCCACGAATAGTCTCTGACTGTAGATATGCTAAAATCTACGTGCTATCTGATACCATAATGAGAACCCATCAACATCTAGCCCCTAACTCACAATATGAGTCCAAATTAGGGTAAAAGAACTTTTTACCCTTCCTGAAGCTTGGCACAAATCCAAGGCCTAAGCTTGATGAAAGCCCAAAAGTCCAAAATAAACATTTAAGGCCCAAATATGGCCTAATTTTACAAATTAGGCCCAATTCCTTTATTAGGCCTTTACCTAAGAAAGTTCAGCAAGTCACAACAGCCCAACCATAAAATCCAGATAGCCGAACATGGCCCGACATAACCAAACCCAAACCGGAGCCCAGAACAGAAAAGCCTAAGTCTACCGAGTATGCGGGGTGTACTCAACCTGTACGCTTAGCGTATAACATGGAAGGCTTGTACATACAACGTACATACTTGTATGCCCGACGTACTCACCAATGATGACCATCTTTCCAAATTATCACTTAATCCATTAAGAATTGGATCCAAGCTTAGATCTGACTTCTCCAAGGTGGTTAATCACATAAAGTTGCTAAGCTTAGGTGTATGCATGGCTAAATGGGACTCTAGAGCTCAAAAGAGCTTAATACTTGACTTAATACATGCATGGAACCGAACCCACCATAAAGTTTGCACCTTTATGCCCAAGGAACCCATGTTATATCCAGATCTACAATTACAAGCTTCAAAAACAACTTTAGCTCCCAGTCATCAATCAAAAGGGGTCAAAATGACCAAAAATGAACCAAGAAGAAGATCCATGAAATGAAAAGGAATGGTTTGGATTTTATACCTCCTAAGCCACCAAAAGGAGATGCAAATGTTGGATCTCAAAGCTTTCCTTTAAAGGATAAATCTTCAAGTTTCTCATTCTTCTTCTAGATTCGCAAAACTCTCCACAATATCTCACAAGAGCTTCAAAATCACCAAAAATGGGCTAGGGGGTCGAATTAGGGTTTCAGAGCATGGAGGCCTGTAGAAATGATCAATCGAGGCTATCATAAAGCTTATATAGGGCACGACACAAAATTTAGGGTTTTCTTACTTACCCTTGTAGTCCCAACGTACTCCTCGTATGCCCAGCCTACGAGGCCTCGCTGTAACAGCCCGAAATCCAAGTACAACCATTTAGCCCTTCATCTTTTTATAAATGTCATGTTGTCCTTTTTGTGTTGAGCGAGTACGCTGGGCGTACAAAGAGTACGCTGCGTGTACTCGCGCGCTTAATTGAACACGTTGTCACCCGGGTACACTTGGCGTATCTAAGGTTACGCCAGGCGTAACCGGTCCAGACCCAAAACCCCTAATTTAGCTTGATGGCTATAAAAGGAATGAGATGGCCTTGTCCCTCAGCCACCATCCTTCATAAAGAAACCCTAAGAGAGCTTTTCCTTCGGTTTTTAGCTAGGGTGTGAGTGTTCTAAGCTTCAAGGTGTCATTTCAAGGTAGCAAAAGAGAAGAGGAGTCCATTGTGGAGGCTAGAAGTTGGTGGACAAGTGTAGATCCGAGGATAACAAAGGTTGGAGCTTCTTCCTGAGGTAAAAAGTTCGGATCTTGCCTTGTAGTTCTTATGGTGTGCTTGTTGGACCAATTTCTAGGGTTTTTGGTCCCAAAGATGGAGACTTTATGAGCAAGTAGTCTCCATTGGCCTAGATCTATCATATTCCAGGTCTATTTGAGTTGTATGTTCATAAAAATGTAATCTTGGACGTAAATATTGAGCCATGCATGAGATCTAGATCTTTGGAGGAGAAAAGAAAGGTGTTAGAAGGTGTAGGAGCCTTTACAGCCATGCCAAGGCTTAAAGGTTCTGACTTTATGGGATAAGAGGCTTAAGGAGAGCCAGATCTGGAAGTTGAAGGAGTGTCTTAACCGTTTAAGAACAAAATTCATGGTATCGTTGAAACTAGCACTTACGCTGGGCGTAACTCTCAGTACGCGCGGCGTAAGGGGTTGAGACCCCCGATTGTGGTTCATCGATGTATGCCCCACGTACAGAAGCTGGTACGCCCCGCGTACTGTTGTCTGTTGACTTTTGTTGACGTTTAGGGTTTTGGTCAACATGTGGACTTTTAGTCAAGGAGGGGTGAAATGGTCTTTTACCCCTCTGTGGGATAATGAAAAGGGTGTAGCCTAGTCGTGGAAGCCTATATTAATTAGAATGATATTTCGTTGTGATTAGGCGGGGTTGGGTCGTCATTTTGAGATTTGGAGATATCGAGCATGTGAGATTCTAGACTTCCTACGAGGTGAGTCTTCTCACTATACTGTACCCGGAAGGGTATCTATGTGTGACCGAAAGGTCGGATATCTTATGAGCTGTATGCATTATATATAATTAAGTTAACCGTTTGTATGTGCTATGTATGCTATGCTTGATATGGGCCGGAAGGCATTTATGTTATGCGCCGGAAGGCATTGTGATGTGGACCGGAAGGTCGACGCGGGTAGGACCGGAAGGTTTACCGGGTCGGGACGGAAGTCCCCTGAGATACATGGACCGGAAGGTCATGGCCTGGAAAGGCGTATGTGTGTAAGTAGTATTTTGGGGAACTCACTAAGATTTATGCTTACAGTTGTTGTGTTATGTGTTTCAGGTACTATTGAGGACCGTGGGAAGGCGTCGGCGTGATCTATACACACTGACGGAGGATTTATTTTATGATCTTGGGATTTGATATGTTTTGTATTATGATTTGATACATTGGATTTTTATGGCTTGATTTGGATGAAAACATGTTTTAAGAAATGAAAATTTTGTTTTGAAAATTTACGTTGTTACAAGTTGGTATCAGAGCCTTGGTTTGAGGGATTCGGGTGCACCTTCGGGCGTAACTGAACTCAAACCGAGAATTTGAAAAAAAAAATTCAATAATAAAAGCATAAAATTTTATAAGAGATTTTGTGATAACCAAAGAAGAAGCAGTGTGTACAGCCAGCCAGCACTCGAATGGTAAAATCCCCAAAATACTCTTACAATATGTGTTATGATATATGCTATGATATGTTATGCATGCTAGAGTAGACTAGGTATTCATGTTAGGACTAGAGTGGCCTGATTTGTGATGCCTTAGTCTAAGGGAATCCTGCTGCTATGAGATGCCTTAAGAGTGAATAGGTAGCCTATGCATAGCAAGAATAGAGTACTCGCGTTCCGGGGTCTAAGGAGGAGGACTTAGGGTGAATGCTGATGCGGTGTAATCAGTAGTATAGGGCCCATACTACTGAAGACACCGGATCAGTGGGAAACCCAAGTAAGAATCCTTTGGGTATCGAAGGCCGAGTAGGGTTGCGTTATCGAGTGCGAGTATGCTCGATTGAGTCTCTGACATTTTTATGTTGTATTTCAGAGGCATTATGGTTGGGACACGCCACAGACCTGGGACGAGTGGTGTGAGTGACGAGGAGCTTCGTCAGATGATCCACGATGAGGTGGCTGCAACAATTTGGGGCGAGATTCCGGAGATGTTTGGGTCTATCAAGACCACGCTGTTGGAGACTTTTGATGAGTGGTACGCCACGGTGACTGAGGCCACAGCCACTGTAGCTGTGGTTGCTGCCAGACCTCAGGGAGGTGACTCGTTGTTGTTCCGGTAGTTCAGCAACACGAAGCCACCCGAGTTTGATGGGATGCAGGATCTGATCATTGCGATGAGATGGATTGCTGACATTGAGGGATGCTTCTATACGTGTTCATGTCTGAAGCATCTGAGGGTACGGTTCGCTTTGAACCAGCTCCGCCTAGGAGCGAAGGATTGGTGGAAGTTCATGACGGCGAACTTCACTCTTGCAGAGGTTTCAGCAGTGACTTGGGAGAGATTCACCACGATGTTCAGAGACGAGTATGTTCCCCCGATGGAGAGGGAATGGTTGATTCAGGAGTTATTAACCCTCAAGCAGAGTAATGATTCAGTTGTTGTGGTCACCCGAAAGTTTCATGAGAGGGCGATGTTCTGCCCTGAGCAGGTGTCTACTGAGCAGGCACGGATGAGCCGATATTTGGGTATTCTGAGGAGGGATATTTGGGAGTTCGTATCGAACTCGACATACCGGACATTTGCTGAGCTTCAGGCAAATGCACGGAAGAGGGAGATTGAGTTGGAGACTCAGGCCAAGGAGGAGGCCGAGTCTCAGAGGATGGATCGACGGCCGGCTCAGTCTCAGCCGACAGCCAAGCGGACCAAGTCCGCCGATTCGAGGATGGGAGGCCATAAGGGCCGCACTTGCAGAAAGTGCGGCAAGGGTCATGAGGGGGCCTGTCGATCAGGTGCTTGCTACAAATGTGGCAAGGAGGGGCACATCGCCAGGGATTGCCCCAGGGGATTTATGGTTTGCTTCCATTGTAACCAGACTGGCCATCGGAAGGCCGAGTGTCCTCAGCTTCACCAGGGATCAGCACAGGGATCTGCGCCTGCTGCTAGGGTTACCGAGACTTGACTGGCGAAGGCCGAGGCTCCGAAGGCACGTGGGAGAGCTTTTCAGTTGACTGTGGAGGAGGTCCGCGCGGCGACCGAGGTCGTGGCTGGTATGTATTCTTTCGTGTATTTACTTTTGTGCTGAGATATTGTGCTTATATTATGATATGCGTAGGTAATTTTCTTGTGAATTATGTACCTGCCTTGGTATTATTTGACTCGGGTGCGAGTCGGTCTTTTGTATCTTTGGCTTTTAGTCAGCACATCGGTATTGATTGGGAGGTGATGAGTCGACCCCTGAGGGTTTCCATAGCTGATGAGAAAGCGGTATATGCCACCCACGTGATTCGAGGATGTGTGCTCAAGATTTTTGGTATAAAGTTCCCTACAGATCTAGTTCCTATCGCAATGGGAGATGTCTGTGTCATCGTGGGCATGGACTAGTTGAGTAATTTTGGAGCGGTCATTGACTGCGAGAGACAGCTGGTGACCATACGAGACCCTAGTGGGGGAGTGCTTACTGTGTATGGTGAAGGGACCCGGTGTGGGTCAGCGTTTTGTTCGGCTGCCAGGGCGAGACAGAGTTTGCAGCAGGGCTGTAGTGGATTCATAGCCTATGTGATGGACACACGAGTGACCGCGGGGAGGCCGAGTTCGGTTGATGAGGTTCCGGTAGTGTGCGAGTTTCCTGATGTTTTTCCCGAGGAACTGTCGGGCGTGCCTATGGAAAGACAAGTGGAGTTCCGTATTGATTTGATTCCGGGAGCAGCACCTATCGCCAAGTCGCCTTATCGCCTCTCGCCGCCAGAGATGCATGAGTTATCCTCGCAGCTTCAGGAGCTGTTGGGGAAGGGGCTTATTCGACCGAGTAGCTCACCTTGGGGAGCGCCGATCCTTTTTGTCAAGAAGAAGGATGGTTCACACCGAATGTATATTGATTACCGGGAGTTGAACAAGTTGACGGTGAAGAACCGGTATCTGTTACCTAGGATCGATGATCTGTTCGATCAGTTGCAGGGGGCATCTTGGTTCTCCAAGATAGACTTGAGGTCGGGTTATCATCAGATGAGGGTTCGGTTTGAAGATATCCAGAAGACTGCATTCAGAACTCGTTATGGACATTACGAGTTTGTGGTGATGCCTTTTGGGCTCACCAATGCCCCAACCACGTTCATGGATCTCATGAACAGGGTGTGCAGACCGATGTTGGATCGGTCGGTGATCGTATTCATTGATGATATTTTGGTATATTCGAGGTCTAAAGAGCAACATGAGGAACATTTGAGGGAGATCCTTGGAGTTCTGAGATCGGAGAGGCTGTATGCCAAATTCTCCAAGTGTGATTTCTGGTTATGAGAGGTCCAATTCCTAGGGAATCTTGTTAACCAGAAAGGGATATTGGTCGATCCGGCCAAGATTGAGGCAGTGATGAGATGGGAGGTTCCGAGATCACCCACTGAGATTAGGAGCTTTCTGGGATTGGCCGGCTATTATCGGAGGTTTATTAGGGATTTCTCCAAGATCGCCGTGCCACTTACCAAAATGACCCGGAAGGGTGTTGCATTTTCATGGGGTCCGGAGAAGCAATCCTCATTTGAGACACTTCGCCAGAAGTTGTGCGAAGCCCCGGTGGTCGCACTCCTGGAAGGGATGGAGGATTTTGTGGTATATTGTGATGCATCAATATCTAGGTTAGGGGTAGTGCTTATGTAGAGGGGGCACATTATAGCGTATGCATCGAGGTAGCTGAAGACTCATGAGTCGAGATATCCCACCCACAATCTGGAGCTGGGGGCTGTGGTGTTTGCCCTCAAGATCTGGTGGCATTATCTATATGGGTTCAGTGTACCATATACACAGACCATAAGAGTCTGAAGTATTTGATGGATCAGCCAAACCAGAATATGCACCATAGGAAATGGTTGGATGTGGTGAAGGATTATGATTGTGAGATCCTATACCACCCGAGCAAGGCTAATGTCGTAGCCGATGCTTTGAGTCGTAGGACGGAGAGCGCCCCGATCCGAGATGTTTGTATGAGGTTGACGGTGATGACTCCGGTATTGGACACCATCCGAGGGGCCCAGGCTCAGGCTGCAAGACCAGAAAACCGAAAGAGGGAGCGGGTTGTCGGGCAGGTATTGGAGTTCGTTACCGATAGTCGGGGACTTATGACATTTCAGGGTCGGATTTCGGTACCGTTTGTGGGCGGGACGCATACCATTTTGATGGAAGAGGCGCATCGATCGAAGTTCTCGATCCATCCCGGGGCCAATAAGATGTATTTGGACCTAAAGAAGGAGTATTGGTGGCCCTGTATGAAGAGGGATGTTGCATGGTTCGTCGAGAGGTGCCTAACTTGTCGCCAGGTTAAGGCTGAGCACCAGCGTCCGCATGGTAAGCTGCAGCTGCTGGAGATTCCCGAGTGGAAGTGGGAACATATTACCATGGATTTTATCACCAAATTGCCAATGACTGCGAGAGGAGTCGATACAATTTGGGTGATTGTGGATAGGTTGATGAAGAGCGCTCATTTTCTTGCTACCAGTGAGAGCTCTTCTGCTGAGAGGTTGGCAGAGTTGTATGTGAGGGAGGTGGTATCGCGACATGGGGTTCTGATATCGATTGTTTCAGATCGAGACGTACGATTTACTTCCAGATTTTGGAAGAAGTTTCACGAGGAGTTGGGTACGAGGCTACATTTCAGTACCACATACCACCCACAGACGGACGGACAGAGTGAGCGGACGATTCAGATGCTCGAGGATACGCTCCGAGCGTGTGTTTTGGATTTTGGAGGGAGTTGGGACACCTATTTACCCTTGGCAGAGTTTTTGTACAACAAAATCCATCATTCGAGCATTGGTATGCCACCCTTTGAGCTGTTGTATGGGAGGAGGTGTCGGACCCCCATCTGCTGGGGAGAGGTGTGGCAAAGGTTAATGGGTAGTATGGAGATTGTGCTTCAGATGATAGAGCAGATACAACAGGTCAGGAAGAGATTGTTGACCGCTCAGAGTCGTCATAAGAGTTATGCGGACAGGCGTCGGTCCGAGCTCGAGTTTCAGGTTGGTGACCTTGTACTCTTAAAGGTCTCTCCTTGGAAAGGAGTGATTCGATTCAGGAAGAGGGGCAATTTGGGGCCTCGATATATTGGACCTTTCAGGGTAATCGCGAGGGTAGGCAGGGTAGCCTACTGTTTAGATCTACCTGCGGAGCTGTGTCAGATTCACGACACCTTTCATGTGTCGCAGTTGAGGAAGTGTATTGCCAACGAGTCGGCAGTGGTACCATTAGAGGATATTCGGGTGGATGCGGGCCTGAACTATGTTGAGAGACCGGTGGCGATTAGGGATCGAAAGGTTAAGCATCTGAGGAACAAGGAAGTGCCCTTGGTGCAAGTGCATTGGCAGCATCGGAAGGGGTCTGAGCTGACGTGGGAGTCCGAGTCGGAAACGCGGGAGCAGCATCCGGAATTGTTTTCGGTATAAGACTTCGGGGACGAAGTCTGGTTCTAGTGGGGGAGAAATGTAATTGCCCGAAATTCAGGTACAACCATTTAGCCCTTCATCTTTTTATAAATGTCATGTTGGCCCTTTTGTGTTGAGCGAGTATGCTAGACGTACAAAGAGTACGCTGCGCGTACTCGCGTGCTTAATTGAACGCGTTGTCACCCAGGTACGCTGGGCGTACCTAAGGTTACGTCGGGCGTAACCGGTCCAGACCCAAAACCCTAATTTGGCTAGATGGCTATAAAAGGAATGAGATGGACTTGTCCCTCAGCCACCATCCTTCAGAAAGAAACCCTAAGAGAGCTTTTGCTTCATTTTTTAGCTTGGGTGTGAGTGTTCTAAGCTTCAAGGTGTCATTTCAAGGTAGCAAAAGAGAAGAGGAGTCCATTGTGGAGGCTAGAAGTTGGTGGACAAGTGTAGATTCGAGGATAACAAAGGTTGGAGCTTCTTCTTGAGGTAAAAAGTTCGGATCTTGCCTTGTAGTTCTTATGGTGTGCTTGTTGGACCAATTTCGAGGGTTTTTGGTCCCAAAGATGGAGACTTTATGAGCAAGTAGTCTCCATTGGCCTAGATCTATCATATTCCAGGTCTATTTGAGTTGTATGTTCATAAAAATGTAATCTTGGACGTAAATATTGAGCCATGCATGAGATCTAGATCTTTGGAGGAGAAAAGAAAGGTGTTAGAGGGTGTAGGAGCCTTTACAGCCATGCCAAGGCTTAAAGGTTCTGACTTTATGGGATAAGAGGCTTAAGGAGAGCCAGATCTGGAAGTTGAAGGAGTGTCTTAACCGTTTAAGAACAAAATTCATGGTATCGTTGAAACTAGGACTTACGCTGGGCGTAACTCTCAGTACGCGCGGCGTAAGGGGTTGAGACCCCCGATTGTGGTTCATCGATGTACGCCCCGCGTACAGAAGCTGGTACGCCCCGCGTACTGTTGTCTGTTGACTTTTGTTGACTTTTAGGGTTTTGGTCAACATGTGGACTTTTAGTCAAGGAGGGGTGAAATGGTCTTTTACCCCTCTGTGGGATAATGAAAAGGGTGTAGCCTAGTCTTGGAAGCCTATATTAATTAGAATGATATTTCGTTGTGATTAGGCGGGGTTGGGTCGTCATTTTGAGATTTGGAGATATCGAGCATGTGAGATTCTAGACTTCCTACGAGGTGAGTCTTCTCACTATACTGTACCCGGAAGGGTATCTATGTGTGACCGAAAGGTCGGATATCTTATGAGCTGTATGCATTATATATAATTAAGTTAAACGTTTGTATGTGCTATGTATGCTATGCTTGATATGGGCCGGAAGGCATTTATGTTATGCGCCGGAAGGCATTGTGATGTGGGCCGGAAGGTCGACGCGGGTAGGACCGGAAGGTTTACCGGGTCGGGACGGAAGTCCCCTGAGATACATGGACCGGAAGGTCATGGCCTGGAAAGGCGTATGTGTGTAAGTAGTATTTTGGGGAACTCACTAAGATTTATGCTTACAGTTGTTGTGTTATGTGTTTCAGGTACTATCGAGGACCGTGGGAAGGCGTCGGCGTGATCTATACACATTGACGGAGGATTTATTTTATGATCTTGGGATTTGATATGTTTTGTATTATGATTTGATACATTGGATTTTTATGGCTTGATTTGGATGAAAACATGTTTTAAGAAATGAAACTTTTGTTTTGAAAATTTACGTTGTTACAAGTTGGTATCAGAGCCTTGGTTTGAGGGATTCGGGTGCACCTTCGGGCGTAACTGAACTCAAACCGAGAATTTGAAAAAAAATACAATAATAAAAGCATAAAATTTTATAAGAGATTTTGTGATAACCAAAAAAGAAGCAGTGTGTACGGCCAGCCAGCGCTCGAACGGTAAAATCCCCAAAATACCCTTACAATATGTGTTATGATATATGTGTTGGGTTTTGAGCAATCTAACACTTCCTAAGTGTGCATGCAACCCTAATAAACCTTGGATCTATGTTTGTCTAAATACATGCAAAATAATAATTTTCCAAGGTTTATAACCTATCTAACATGGCATGGGGAACGTTTCAACATAAAAGAGTTAGAAGAGATTACATACCTTTTGGTGAGTTGGGTTCTAAGGAGTTTGAGGGCCAAGAACCAATAGTGTGAATTCCTCAAATGGAATCACAAACACCACAAACTCTTGGAAAACTTTGAGAGAGTATACACCTTGTATAAAAATCGGCCACACACATGCACACACACACTAGTTCACTAGTTTTCTCTTAGGCTCCATTTGATGCTCCATAAGCATGCTTATATAGTGTGCATGGTTAGGGTGAAACCCTAATAACCCATGTCTTTTCCTTTCCAAGGATCCATGGGTTAAAAGCTCCATGGATCATCCATGGACTTCCACATAAGCCTAGCCCATTAACAAATGAGTATTAGCCCACACTATATAAAACAAATAGCCCATAATCTAATTAGTATTCCTTTTAATCTCCAAATTAATTCATAATTAATTTAAGACCAAAACTAATTAAATAACGTAACTTCATATTAATATATTATAACTCATAATATATTAATAAACATATGTGTATAACTCTCATAAAATTATCCATAATAGTTTGGATGAGATGCAACCCAAATGGACCATGCCGGTCGGGTCAAGTATATACCAAATAAGTTATGGACTTAGACACCTTATCCAACAGACTCCCACTTGGATAAGTCTAATGACTATATTTGCCTATAACTTCAGGAACCAACCAGCAATCGTAGCTCTCGAAAACTCCCTCGAACAATGAAGACTTTGTTGAACTATGAAGCGCCATTTTAGATAAGTGATCACATAATCCTCTGTTCTCATGATATCAGCTGGACAAACACATGGAACTATGTCTTGCTTATTGTCTAGCAGGTGTTTCTCGATTTTCCGATTTGTTAGACGAAGAACTTCACTGAACACATCGGTTTAGTTCTGACCAGGCCTGGTACATGGGTCAACACAAAATCATCGAGGGGCCCAGATATCGCTTCTATTTCTAGAAGGAACAGATAAACTTCGACTGATATGCTTGTTCTACTACTTATTGAATTGTACACAAAGGCACGTTTTATAACATCAAGTTACTGATGTGTTTACGTGCAATCAATGCACAACCAACTCATAGGTAACAACTCATATCTCTAGGTTTAAAGATTTATATGATGTTATCGTCTCACGATCACTCGAGATAAATTCCATGAAGTGATACAAGTGAGCGTGGGTTTATACCAATACTCATAACTTATGAGTACTCATGAATGTTGCAGCAACCATTGCCATGTCTAAACACCTTTAAGGCATCTACAAACCCAATTCATGACAATCTTGATTCATGCCTACTTCCGACGTATGATCGATTGTGGAGGTTTGAATAAATTAATTATTTTGGAAGTCAAAACATGCAAAACTGAAACAATAGTAAATAATTGACAATGATAGTAACACTTTACTCATAAATAAATCACAAATTTTATTCATCATCAAACGTCAATTACATTTTACAAGTTTCAGGAAAACTATCTAATCTGTAAAACTAATATCGTCCCTCAGCCCGATGCATCTTGCATGCTGAAAATACTTAACCCTCGTCAGTCCCTTCGTGAGGGGATCTGCAGGATTCTCATCCGACGATATCCTCCTTGTCACAAGGAGTCCTTCTTCAATCTTGTGTCTTATGAAGTGATATTTTCTGTCAATGTGTCGGGATCTGCCATGATCTCTGGGTTCCTTGCCTAAGATAACCGCACCATTGTTGTCACAGAAAATCTCTATAGGTTCCTTAATAGCTGGTACAACTCCAAGGTCTCCGATGAAGTTCTTTAGCCATATCGCCTCCTTCGCTGCTTCACTCGCTGCTATATACTCTGATTCACAAGTCGAATCAGCCACCGTCTCCTGCTTGGAACTCTTCCAAGAAATAGCCCCTCCATTTAAGGTAAAGATCCAGCCCGACTGAGAGCGGAAATTATCCCTATCAGTCTGAAAACCAGCATCACTATACCCTAATACTTTCAAGTCATCACTGCCACCAAGGGTAAGGATCCAATCCTTAGTCCTCCGCAGGTACTTGAGAATGTTCTTTACCGCGGTCCAATGAGCCTTGCCAGGGTTCCCCTGATACCTGCTGACCATGCTCAAAGCAAATGCCACATCAGGACGGGTACAAGTCATAGCATACATGATCGAGCCAACTGCGGAAGCATATGGTAATTGGCTCATCTCAGCTATCTCTGCCTCTGTACTCGGACTCTGAGTCTTACTCAGTTTGGTATTGCTTTGGATCGGTAAATCTCCTTTCTTGGAATTCTCCATGTTGAACCTTTTCAACACCTTATCCAAGTAGATACTCTGACTAAGTCCAATTAGTCTTCTACTCCTTTCTCTTAATATCCTTATCCCTAGGATATAGGTAGCCTCCCCTAGGTCCTTCATAGCAAAGCACTTCCCAAGCCAGGACTTAACCTCCTGCAAGGTTGGGATGTCATTTCCTATGAGTAGTATGTCATCCACATACAGTACCAAGAAGCTAACTATACTCCCACTAGCTCTGACATATATGCAAGACTCATATTCGCTTCTCAAAAAGCCAAAATCTTTTACCTTCTCATCAAAACAAAGATTCCAGCTACGAGATGCTTGTTTTAATCCATAAATGGATTTCTCAAGCTTGCATACTCTATTAGGGTACTCTGCACTGACAAAACCCTCTGGCTGATTCATGTACACATCCTCAGCCAACTTTCCATTAAGGAAAGTGGTTTTGACATCCATTTGCCATATTTCATAATCATGAAATGCTGCAATGGCTAACATAACCCTAATAGACTTAATCTTTGCTACCGGCGAGAAGGTTTCATCATAATCAATATCTTGAGTTTGAGTAAAACCCTTCGCAACCAGTCGAGCCTTATAAGTATGCACTTTTCCTTCCATGTCTGTCTTCTTCTTGAAGATCCATTTGCACCCGACTGTTTTACGGCCTGGTACATTGTCAACCAAGTTCCAAACTTGATTGTCATATGTAACATCCCCCTCTGGCACGTATCACAATATTGTCCGCTTTGGGCCACTCGGCATGAGGACTTCCCAGGGGGTCACCCATCCCGGTACTTCTCCCGCCCGAGCACGCTTAACTGCAGAGTTCTTATGGGATCTGCTGCCCTCACGGCTTTAAAACGCGTTGTGATAGAGAAGGTATCAACACCCCTTATAAGGAATGCTTAGTTCTCCTTCCCAGCCGATGTGGGATCAGATCTAACCCACTTTCACCCCCCATTATAGGGTTCGACGTCCCCATTGAACACATCGACCCGTGCCCTAGCTCTGATACCATTTGTAACATCCCCCTCTGGCACGTATCACAATATTGTCCGCTTTGGGCCACTCAGCACGAGGACTTCCCAGGGGGTCACCCATCCCGGTACTACTCCCGCCCGAGCACGCTTAACTGCAGAGTTCTTATGGGATCTGCTGCCCTCACGGCTTTAAAACGCGTTGTGATAGAGAAGGTATCAACACCCCTTATAAGGAATGCTTAGTTCTCCTTCCCAGCCGATGTGGGATCATACCCAATTTTTACGTCCGAAAATTTCATTTTAAAATATTACTTTAGAAAACATTAATAAATAAAAACATTGTTTGATCACACCATAACACATCGCAATCATGTTCTAAAAGGTCAAACCATACATCCCATCAAAATATCAGAGTACAATCCCAGTGAATCTCGTAAATGCGGAAACCGAAGAGTGTGTGTATGACGTGCCGCTACCGCGCCGGCTCCTTCCCCTTCGGTGCAGAGGTACCTGAAAACAAAACTGTAAACGTAAGCACAAAGCTTAGTGAGTTTCCCCAACGTACCACATACCACACAAACACATAACATACGTACTGCCAGGCTATTCTGGGGTGCCTGACTACCCGGTACGGCCATTCTGGGGTGCCGACCTACCCATGCGGCCATTCTGGGGTGCCATCTTACCCGTGTCAAGCCATTATGGGGTGCTGACTACCCATGTCAAGCCATTCTGGGGTGCTGACTACCCATCGGTCCTAACAACCGATCCTCGGGGACTAGTCCCCTCCCGCTACCTCTATCGCATAACATAACAGACCAACATACAAGCATACCATCACATACTGTCAGATAATTCTGGGGTGTCTGACTACCCTGCGGTCCTAACAACCGAACTCTACTACTATTGCATATAACGTATCATGATAGCATATAACATAACAGGTAATAGCAAACCTAGATGATTTCACAAAGACAATCATCTATCATACGTCTCCTACTGGTGGGCCGGCATTGTGGCGTTAGACCCACCGCTACTGGAAGGTAACTCACCTCAAAGTAGCTGCTGAACTGATCGGGAACTAACTGACTGATGCTGCTCCGGGAGTCCTCCGGCTCAAGGAAAATGTTGAAATGACACAAAGATGGCTGATCTCCTTCTCCTCTTCTTGATCTACTCCTCTTTCTCCTCAAAACCGGAAACCAGGTGCTACAAATCTCCCCCACTTATTTTAGACTTCGTCCTCGAAGTCTGCTGCCCGGTCCTGAAACAGCTCGGGGTAATGCTCCATCATCTCGTCCATCGGTTCCCAAGTCCATTCCGAACCCTTGCGGTGCTGCCATTGCACCTTTACTAGTTCTACCCTCTTGTTTCTCAACGTCTTGGTCTTTCTGTCAAGTATTGCGACTGGGCGCTCAATGTAATTCAAGCTGTCATCAACCTGAATATCCTCCAACGGTACTACTGCTGAATCGTCCACCAGGCACTTCCGCAGCTGCAAAACATGGAAGGTGCTGTGGATCTGATTGAGCTCGGCTGGCAGATCCAGCCTATACGCCACCTTGCCCACCCGGGCTGCAACCCTGAACGGCCCGATGAACCTTGGGCCCAACTTGCCCCGCTTCCTGAATCGAATGACACCTTTCCAAGGCGACACTTTCAGGAGGACCATATCCCCGACTTGGAACTCCAAGTCGGATCGACGTCTATCGGCGTAGCTTTTCTGCCGACTCTGTGCAGTTTGAAGTCTGCTCCGAACCTGCTGGATCGTCTCGGTCGTCTCTAGCACCACCTCGGTGCTTCCCATGACTCTCTGGCCAACCTCCCCCCAACATATCGGGGTTCTGCACTTCCGCCCATACAACATCTCGAACGGTGGTCGGTCAATGCTCGCGTGATAGCTGTTGTTGTAGGAGAACTCAGCCAAGGGAAGATAGGTATCCCAGCTACCACCGAAATCCAACACACACGCCCGCAACATGTCCTCCAAAGTCTGGATGGTCCGCTCACTCTGACCATCTGTCTGTGGGTGAAAGGCGGTGCTAAAATGCAGACGAGTGCCCAACTCGTCATGGAATTTCTTCCAAAATCTGGAAGTAAAACGCACATCTCTGTCCGAGATCACCGATACTGGCACCCCATGCCGTGCCACAATCTCCCTGATATAGATGTCGGCCAATTTTTCGGCCGATATGCTCTCCTGAATTGGAATAAAGTGAGCACTCTTGGTCAATCTATCCACAATGACCCAAATCGAATCCACTCCCCGTGCGGTCCTGGGAAGCTTTGTGATAAAATCCATCGTGATATCTTCCCATTTCCACAGTGGAATGTCCAACGGCTGCATCTTGCCATGCGGTCTCTGATGTTCGGCCTTGACCTTCCTGCAGGTCAAACACCGCTCGACGTACCATGCCACATCCCGCTTCATGCAAGGCCACCAATAATCCGGAAGAAGATCCCTATACATCTTCGTCGCCCCGGGATGAATAGAAAATCGGGACTTGTGCGCCTCCTCCATCAAAATATGATGCACGCCACCGTGATACGGCACCCACACCCTACGGTGTAATGTCAAAAGTCCTCTGCCATCATAATCAAAGGAGGAAACCTGACCCACCACACGCTCGCTCTTCCGATGCTCCTCCTTGATAGCCTCCTGTTGAGCCTCCCGAATCTACTCCAACAGGGGAGTCACCACAGTCATCCTCAAACAGACGTCCCTGATCGGCACCGTCTTGCGGCTAAGCGCATCGGCCACCACATTGGCCTTCCCCGGGTGATAAAGGATCTCACAATCATAATCCTTCACCACGTCCAACCACCGCCGCTGCCTCATATTCAGATTCAGCTGGTCCATGAGGTACCTCAAACTCTTGTGGTCCGTGTAGATGGTACACCGAACCCCGTAGAGGTAATGCCGCCTAATCTTGAGGGCAAAGACCACCACCCCCAACTCCAAATCGTGCGTCGGGTAATTTGCCTCGTGAGGCTTGAGCTGTCGCGAAGCGTAGGCAATGACATGCCCCCTCTGCATCAGAACTGCGCCCAACCCTGAAATGGACGCATCGCAGTAAACCACAAAATCCTCCACGCCCTCAGGCAGGGCTAGGATCGGTGCCTCACACAATTTCTGTCTCAGCATCTCAAACGCAGCCTGCTGCTCGGGTCCCCACCGAAAGACCACGGCTTTCTTCGTCAGTCGTGTCAGGGGTACGGCTATCTTGGAGAAATCTTGGATAAATCTCCGATAGTAGCCCGCCAATCCCAGGAAGCTCCGAATCTCGGATGGAGACTTCAGGACCTCCCATCTCATCACGGCCTCGACCTTGGCCGGATCAACCAGAATCCCGTTCTGGTTGACGAGGTGTCCAAGAAATTGCACCTCGCGCAACCAAAACTCACACTTGGAGAACTTGGCATACAAGCTCTCCCTCCTCAGGGTCTCCAATACCTCCCTCAGATGCTCCTCGTGTTCCTCCCGAGTCTTGGAATAGACCAAGATATCATCGATAAAGACTATCACAGACCGATCCAGCATCGGTCTACACACGCGATTCATGAGGTCCATGAACGCGGCAGGAGCATTGGTGAGCCCAAACGGCATCACCACGAACTCGTAATGACCATAGCGCGTCCGAAACGCAGTCTTCTGCATATCCTCCTCCCTGACCCTCATCTGATGATGCCCCGAACGCAAGTCAATCTTGGAGAACCAAGATGCTCCCTAAAGCTGGTCAAATAGGTCGTCAATCCTCGGAAGCGGGTATCGGTTCTTCACCGTTACCTTGTTCAGCTCCCGATAATCTATACACATCCGATGCGACCCGTCCTTCTTTCTTACAAATAGAATCGGGGCTCCCCAGGGTGAACTGCTCGGCCGAATAAATCCCTTGTCCAGCAGCTCCTGCAGCTGCGTAGACAACTCCTGCATCTCGGGAGGAGCCAACCGATATGGTGCTTTGGCTATCGGAGCCGCACCGGGAATGAGGTCAATCCTGAACTCCACCTGTCGCTCCGGAGGTATCCCAGGTAGTTCCTCCGGGAAAACATCAGCAAAATCTCGAACCACCGTGACCTCGCTCACGGTCGCCTTACCCGCCTCTCGGGTATCCATCACATACGCGACATAACCCGCGCATCCCTGCTGAAGGTAGCGCCTAGCCCTCGCTGCTGAACATATAGTGGGTCCAGACTGCGGCCGCTCTCCATGAATCACTAACTCTCCCCCGCTTGGGGTCCTGACTCGCACTAGCTGCTGCGTGCAATCTATCACTGCCCCATTAGGGCCCAACCAATCCATACCAATAATCACCTTGTTCCCACGCAATGGAATGGGAACCAAGTCTACCAGGTAACGCTCCTCAAACAGTCGCAGAACACAATCTCGAAACACCATCGATGCTCGCACCGATCGATCGTCAGCAATCTCTACCTCTAACGGGCAATCTAACTCGCCTGAAGTCTCATGAAATCTCTTGCTAAGAGCAAGAGAAACGAACGATCGGGATGCACCCGAGTAGAACAATACCTGAACCGGGATGCCGTTCACATGGAACGATCCTAATACACATGTATACACACGGAGCACATATCAATATCATAACAACATAAAATAAAAGATAGAAGGAAGGAATCATACCCGTCACCACATCGGGCGCGGCGCGTGCCTCCTCGGTAGTCAACTGAAATGCCCGACTCCTCACCACTGGAGCCTCTGCCTTGCCCTGACGGCCATCCGTGATCCGCAGGGTCGCTGGAGCTGGCGCCTTCACTGGCGTTGAAACTGTCAACATGGGGCAATTGGCCTTCTTGTGGCCCCTCTGGTTGCAGTGGAAACACAGCAACTCCGATGTCTGAATAACTGTCGCAGGAGCAGTGCAATCCCTGCTGATATGCCCAAACTTGCCGCACTTGTAGCAGCCTGACGATCCCATCCTGCACGCCCCCTCGTGCGGCCTGCCGCACCTCCTGCAACGGCTCGGTCCCGACTGGCCTTTCGGCCTCCCATCTGATCCCTTGGGCTTCTTCCCCGAAGCCCCTGCTGCCTGACCGTCCTCAAGTTTCCGTTTCCGGATGTGCTCCAAATCTATCTCTCTCTCCCTAGCCCTGGCAATCATGGAGTCCAGGGTAGGGCAAGCCGAAAAGCTAACATGCTCCCGAATGTCAGCTCGTAGCATATCATGGTAACGAGTCCTCCTCATATCCTCGTCACCTGCATACTGGGGCACCAATAAAGCCCTCTCCCGAAACTTGGCGGTGATCTCCGCCACGGTCTCTGTCGTCTGCCTCATGTCTAGAAACTCTCTGGCCAGCTGCTGAAGCTCGACCGCTGGCGCAAACTCTGCCCTGAACCTAGCCACGAAGTCCGACCAGGTCATTGCCTCGATATCCAAGGCTCCCAACGAGTCACCCACTGACTCCCACCAATCCCGGGCTCGGTCCCGTAAACACCCTGCTGCGTACCTCACCTTCGACCCCTCGGGGCAGAAGCTGGTCAACTGGGCGGACTCAATATCCGCAATCCACCGCCTGGCGACAATGGGGTCCTTCACCCCATGGAAATCTGGCGCACCACTGCCCCTGAATTCCTTGAAGGACAGTGTGCGAGATCCCGACTGGCTAGAGGCCAAGTCGCTCCTGAATGCCCGTAGGCGATCCTCCATCAACTCTACGATCCCTTCCTTGATCGACCCAAAGATGATGGGGGTCGACTCAAGGATGCCCCTAGTGATCTCCGACGTGATGAACTCACGTAGCCTCTCATCAATCGGCTCGGTGCCTGATCCCGAACCTGACCCCTCTCCTGACCCGCCATCTGTCGGTCTCGATCAAAGTACCACCATTCTGCAAAACATCATAATAATCATTAGTGGTACTGCTACTTTCTGAGGGATCTCAACTACTTAAAGGTTCCTTGGTCTCGTCTTGGCCTTCCTCGGCTCGGGTACGGATCCTCTGCTTTCAGTAGTACGGGCCCATACTACCTTCCACATCTATCCGTACCTTCTCCGAGGAATTCCTCGACTCCACCAGCTCCCCTTTACTACTGCTACTCTCTGTTATTCTCATCCTAGGCTTGCCCTAGGGAAAACTCAAGTTCAACACGACTGGTCCTCAGCTGCTGTAGGTCTCATCATAATGCCAGTTAGCCACCACTTAAACACCATCACATGTGATGAGGATTAGATAATCCTTCAAGTAAAAGATCCGTCCCTACAACGGTTGGACTTAAACAAGAGCTGCGCAATAGGGCCAGTTCCAACACTTTGGGATTATTCAACCCTGATTACATGTGGTGTGACGTGTTTACCTAGTGGCTAATTCCCATTACTCAGAATCCCACCAAGCACGAAGCAAGCAGCATTCGGATAAGGGAAAAACAGACTCAAGCCAAAACTATTCCTATAACAAGAAACGACACTTAACATAGGATGCTAAGCTCATACTATCAGGCATAACCTAAACAGGCTATCCTACTGCTATCTACTCAATTCTAGCATGCAATATTCATAAAGCTGTAACACATAAGCAGGCACATAAGGCATCACTCCTAGATCCTTAGCCTATTCTAGCATGCAGTTCTACGTAAGCTGATAAACATAACATAAACTTGTATGGGTACTATGGGGAATACTTACTTGAGCTCGGCCGGTCGCGCACGTCACACACTTTGCTCTTTCTTATGACTCTTGTCTGGGTTTTAAAGAACAATTTCTTTTGGAAAATCTTTCAATCCTTCGATTTGAGTCCAAACACTCCCGAAGGCGTGTCCGAATCCCTCAAACCAGGGCTCTGATACCAACTTGTAACGACCCAATTTTTACGTCCGAAAAATTCATTTTAAAATATTACTTTAGAAAACATTAATAAATAAAAACATTGTTTGATCACACCATAACACATCGCAATCATGTTCTAAAAGGTCAAACCATACATCCCATCAAAATATCAGAGTACAATCCCAGTGAATCTCGTAAATGCGGAAACCGAAGAGTGTGTGTATGACGTGCCGCTACCGCGCCGGCTCCTTCCCTTTCGGTGTAGAGGTACCTGAAAACAAAACTGTAAACGTAAGCACAAAGCTTAGTGAGTTCCCCCAACGTACCACATACCACACAAACACATAACATACGTACTGCCAGGCTATTCTGGGGTGCCTGACTACCCGGTACGGCCATTCTGGGGTGTCGACCTACCCATGCGGCCATTCTGGGGTGCCGTCTTACCCGTGTCAAGCCATTCTGGGGTGCTGACTACCCATGTCAAGCCATTCTGGGGTGCTGACTACCCATCGGTCCTAACAACCGATCCTCGGGGACTGGTCCCCTCCCGCTACCTCTATCGCATAACATAACAGACCAACATACAAGCATACCATCACATACCGTCAGATAATTCTGGGGTGTCTGACTACCCTGCGGTCCTAACAACCGAACTCTACTACTATTGTATATAACGTATCATGATAGCATATAACATAACAGGTAATAGCAAACCTAGATGATTTCACAAAGACAATCATCTATCATACGTCTCCTACTGGTGGGCCGGCATTGTGGCCTTAGACCCACCGCTACTGGAAGGTAACTCACCTCAAAGTAGTTGCTGAACTGATCGGGAACTAACTGACTGCTGCTGCTCCGGGAGTCCTCCGGCTCAAGGAAAATGTTGAAATGACACAAAGATGGCTGATCTCCTTCTCCTCTTCTTGATGTACTCCTCTTTCTCCTCAAAACCGGAAACCAGGTGCTACATCATACATGGACTGTATCTCGCTGTCCATAGCCTCCTTCCATTTAGCAGACTCCGGGCCTGCCATGGCTTCCTTAACACTGCTAGGTTCATCCAAATTTACTAGTGTACTATCACTAATAAACGTATCACCTTCCGCAGTAATATGAAAACCATAATAAAACGAAGGTGTGTTTCTAACCCGTGTGGAACGCCTCGGAGGTACAGACTCGTCAGCTGGATCAACAGGAGTTTTCTCCTCAGGTTGATTGCTAGTGTCTGAGGTTCCTTCACCAATTGATTCTTGAATTTCTTCAAGATCAATCTGCCTCCCACTGTCTCCTTGGCTTATAAATTCTTTCTCGCGAAAGATCCCTCTTCGTGCTACAAAGACCACATTCTCATTGGGTCTGTAGAAGAGGTAACCGAAGGATTTCTGTGGGTAGCCGATGAAAACACACCTTTCACTTCGGGGTTCAAGCTTATCATGAGTTTCACGCCTCACGAAAGCTTCGCAACCCCAAATTTTGATGTGGTCCAAATTGGGAACCTTCCCAGTCCACATCTCATGAGGTGTTTTGGTAACCTTCTTTGTAGGGACTAGATTAAGGATATGGGCGGCAGTCTCTAAGGCATACCCCCAAAAAGAGATTGGTAACGAAACTCGACTCATCATAGAGCGAACCATGTCCAACAAAGTTCGATTAGGCCTCTCAGCTACACCATTCAGCTGTGGTGTCCTGGGAGGAGTCAATTGTGAGACAATCCCACACTCCTTAAGATAGTCAAGGAACTCGGTACTAAGATACTCACCACCTCGATCGGATCGAAGCATCTTAATGTTCCTGCCCAATTGATTTTCTACTTCCTGTTTGAATTCCTTAAACCTTTCAAAGGTTTCTGACTTATGTTTGATTAAGTAGACATACCCATATCTACTAAAATCATCAATAAAAGTCACATAATACTGATTAGCATCCCTTGTGGCGGTTTTGAATGGCCCACATACATCAGTATGTATTAGGTCCAACAAACCTTCACCCCTCTCACAAGTTCCAGTGAAGGGTGATTTTGTCATTTTTCCAAGTAGACAAGATTCACAACTATCATCTGATTTAAGGTCAAATGATTCCAAGACTCCACTCTTTTGGAGTTGGCCTATGCGTTTCTTGTTTACATGTCCAAGACGACAATGCCACAATGATGCTTTATCTAGGCTAGTAGAAGAATCAATATACAACACATTATTTCCTAAGTTATCTACAATCGACACAGTTTCATACACGCCATCACAAGGTAATGCTTTAAAATAGAACACATTATTAAAGAAAGCATTAATACCACCACATTCATTATCAAACGAAAAGGTAAAACCTTGTTTGTACAAAGCATGAAAAGAAATAATATTCCTCGCCATTTCAGACGAATACACACATTTATTCAAATCTAATTTTAACCCATTATTAAGCAACAAAGTATAAACTCCAATCTTGGAAACAGGTGAAGCCTTCCTATTCCCCATGATCAAGTTTATCTTCCCGTGCTCCACATTCTCACTTCTTCTTAGGCCTTGCAAATCAGAACATATGTGAATACCACATCCTGTATCAAGCACCCAAGAGTTAGAGTATGTTGAGTAATTAGACAATATAATGTAAATACCTGCATAGGTGGGTTTCGCTTTCCCATCCTTTAGATCCTGCAAGTACTTAGGGCAGTTTCGCTTCCAGTGTGCCTTTTCATGGCAATAAAAGCATTCAGCATCCTTGGGAATGGCAGAAGGAGTGGCAGAACCGCTCTTGGTCTTTGATGAGGAGCCTTCAAGAGACTTTCCCTTGGTACCCTTCGAAGGGTGCTTCCTCTTCTTCCCTTTGCCTTGCCCAATAGCTAAAACAGGGGTAGATGTTGGAGTAGGAGTAGTAGAGGTAACAACCGCTTTACCCTTAAGACCGGATTCCGCGGTCTTCAAGAGTCCTTGAAGCTTGATGAGGGTAACTTCCTCCTTGTTCATATGATATGTCGTTCGAAAATGATCATAACAAGAAGGCAAGGAGTGCAAAATGATGTCAATCACCAATTCCTCGGGGATGTTAACATTCAGCTTCAGCAAACGGTCCACATACCTTTGCATCTTTTGCATGTGGCCCGTGACGGATTCACCGTCCTTCATGCGGGTAGTTATTATGGAGGAGATTATTTCATACCGCTCCTGACGAGCACTCTGATGGTACCTTTCCATCAGGTCTTGGTGCATCTCAAAAGGGTAGAAATCTTCATACGACTTTTGGAGCTCGGCTGTCATCGTGGCCATCATGATACATGCCACTTTAGTAGCATCTCTCTCATGAGTCCTGAATTCAGCGATCTCCTCAGGAGTAGCAGTAGACTCATCAAGTTCTTTTAACTCCTTATCGAGGACATATTCCTTGTCCTCGTAACGAGTAACCATCCTGATGTTCCTAATCCAATCCATGAAGTTGGAACCATCAAAGATGACCCTCCCACAAAGATTCATGAGAAAGAAAGAACCAGTTGGGTTAGAGCCTGAAGCATTAGTGTTGGAAGACATCTGAAAGAAGAGAGTAAGTTTAGATTAGATATTTGTAGGATCCTTAATAAGACACCCAAATGTAATATTAAGGCTAGGATCCAATCACAGTATATTACACTTAGAAGAGGGATGCCGTAATCTAAGTAATAATATATTTGAAAGGTAGGTGAATGACGATTCACCAATTTCCACCATGAAAACGAA
Source organism: Lactuca saligna (assembly GCF_052625555.1). Lineage (NCBI taxonomy): Eukaryota > Viridiplantae > Streptophyta > Magnoliopsida > Asterales > Asteraceae > Lactuca > Lactuca saligna. The sequence goes on from NC_136420.1 coordinate 13,306,338, forward strand.
ATGATTTATTAGGTTTAATTGGATTTGAAATTCCTAGATTCTTTTGAGATTCATTGAACTTTTCAATGGCATGTTTCAATCTCGATTGTGCCCTTCACGTTTTGTGACTGGGATGCCGAGGATCACAAAACAAGGTGTGAATAACCATGCTAATTCACTTGGTACTCTTAATATTATCACCTAATCAATGTGTCGGTTAACGACACACGCTCCATTGATCTATGACAAACATTAAGTAACCCTTCGTGATCCTTACTAGTCCTAGTTAGTGTGCCGGTTAACCACACACGCTCCACCAACGACTTGGTAAGGTACAAAGTGTGAATTCCATGGACTAGCACCATGTTCACATTTTCCTAAAATAACTAAGATTGGGAATTAAAAGAGTTTAGTTATTTTATAATATTCATTATACTTTTAATGAGGATTTAAAGTCATTGTTCTACCCGTTCGGCTAACGACCCTCCACCGATCAAGCAAGCGGTGGGTGAGAGTATACACCCATTAAGTCGCCATTTTATAGGCAACAACCTTATACCCACCTTATAGACCGGCTTCGTGAATGAGGCCTACTAACGGTATAACAACTTGTTCTTATACATATATATAATAATTAACCATTAATGTTATAAATAGTATAAGGGTTGAATTTTAACTATTAAAACTCTAATTAAAGTTTATTAAAGTGTGTGAAACTTTACAAAATCCAAAACTTGAGGGCAAGTTTTGTAACTTTGCAAAACTCTTCATTTCATAACTTACGAATTAAAGGTTCATAAAAATGAAGACTTTTCATTTTCATGTAACTTATGTGTTTTAAGTGTGTGTTAAATGAAAGTGACCTTTGGTAATCCATAACTTGAGGACAAATTATGGACTCCATTAAAACACATAAATGATAAAGAATTAATCCTTAACAATTCAGCAAATAATTCCTATCATTTTCTAAATTCATAAGAACATGAACATGATCATCAAAAATTCAAGAATTATATGAACACATAAAATCATGGAATTTTGATATATGCTATTGTAAATGGATTAGAACAACCATTACACCAACTAAAATAAGTTTTATAACACCAAAACAATTTAGGGTAATGTTTCTAGTCCATTTGCAGCAGCAAAAGTCGAGAATCTGCATTCTTTCGATCCTACTCGTCGAGTGCATGAACTGACTCGTCGAGTAGGTTGAAGTTTGCCTTGGACTCGTCGAGTCCCCCCAATGGACTCGGCGAGTCCACCATGCTGACAGCAACGATTTCGACTTTTTTCACTATTTTGCATCAAGTATCAAACAAGCAAGCTTAGGCTCTGATACCACTGTTGGGTTTTGAGCAATCTAACACTTCCTAAGTATGCATGCAACCCTAATAAACCTTGGATCTATGTTTGTCTAAATACATGCAAAATAATAATTTTCCAAGGTTTATAACGTATCTAACATGGCATGGGGAACGTTTCAACATAAAAGAGTTAGAAGAGATTACATACCTTTTGGTGAGTTGGGTTCTAAGGAGTTTGAGGGCCAAGCACCAATAGTGTGAATGCCTCAAATGGAATCACAAACACCACAAACTCTTGGAAAACTTTGAGAGAGTATACACCTTGTATAAAAATCGGCCACACACATGCACACACACACTAGTTCACTAGTTTTCTCTTAGGCTCCATTTCATGCTCCATAAGCATGCTTATATAGTGTGCATGGTTAGGATGAAACCCTAATAACCCATTTCTTTTCCTTTCCAAGGATCCATGGGTTAAAAGCTCCATGGATCATCCATGGACTTCCACATAAGCCTAGCCCATTAACAAATGAGTATTAGCCCACACTATATAAAACAAATAGCCCATAATTTAATTAGTCTTCCTTTTAATCTCTAAATTAATTCATAATTAATTTAAGACTAAAACTAATTAAATAACGTAACTTCATATTAATATATTATAACTCATAATATATTAATAAACATATGTGTATAACTCTCATAAAATTATCCATAATAGTTTGGATGAGATGCAACCCAAATGGACCATGCCGGTCGGGTCAAGTATATACCAAATAAGTTATGAACTTAGACACCTTATCCAACAATTTTATCCTGTGATGTTTCAGGCTGCAGTAATGGCAGCCGTGGCGGCAGCAATGTCGCAAATGGGTACAAATGGTTCTGGCAGCTCTGGATCCGAGGCTACTAATTCAAATCATGGGGACAGCACGGGGCATACGAAGGAGTGCTCTTACAAAGACTTCACGAATGGCAAACCCGACCCTTTCAATGGAAGCGGGGGCGTCATCACACTGGTACAATGGTTCGAAAGGACCGAGGCAGAAATCGGCTGGGAATCCTTCTAGAGAAGAAATGGCCAATTTCATGAGGGTAGGGGTTCGTTTTATGGTTGAGGTTGCTAGGGTTTTCCACTAGAAACCCTAATTCCCTTGCTTAGGCCCTAAGCAACACATAGAGCCCTAAATGGTAAGCCTTGGACGAAAAGTATATGGGCTTCCCATATATTTTCGTCTAGCCTATACCAATCGGATCCATTAGCCCAAACTATAACTATTATTTATTTACATAATTAGTCCCTGTTCTTTTAATCGGTCTCTTTTGATCACTAGATTAATTCCCAATTAATTTATGATGAATACTAATTAAATAATATGATTTCTCAATTAATATATTATTCCTATAGTATATTAATAAACCGTTTATGTAACACCTCGTTTATTAAATAACAAATAGATAAAGATTTATAATTGAACAGTGGCCCTAAAATCCATAATGTTTAGTGGGGCGTGGGTTTTGTGGAGCCAAATGTTATAATTTGGATTATTCGGGGGGTTAAAGTGTATTCTCGGGATTTATTTTGTAAAGATTTAGAAGTCAGGGGGTGTGTGGTATGTTTTGGAATTATCATGAAAGGAATTTTAAAATCGAGGGTTGTTAAGTAAATTTCGGACTTATTTCGAAAGCAAATTCGGAGGACAGGGTCTGAATGGTAAATTATGGACTATATTTGAAGAGATCGTGAATGGGAGGGACTGGTTCTGCCACTTTTGTTATAAGTTTGTATGGGAGTGGGAGTGTGGGACTTATACACGCTATCCTTTACTCTCCTGTTACATTCCCAAAACCCAAAACCTAATGCATTCTATAGCCGCCACCACCATGAGGGAGCTCGTCTATCTGCCGTCATGAGAATCCACTTTAGTTGTTGTCGTTATTTTGCCAACTCCGGCCATTAGAACCCGCAACCGCCATCATGCGACTAATTCATCAAATGAATTGCCGCCACCTCCGTTTCTTCAACTTCTGGTCGCCGTCGGTGCGTTCGTTCGTCCTCAGACCACCAGCCACCTCGCAGGAGCCATAAAACCGCTGTGAGGCCGTTTTCATCTCACTGTCAATGGAGGATATTGTGTTCGTCATGGCTGCTGCTTACCTGTTGTGCCGCCAATGAGTCACTAGAGCTGCTGCTGCCTTTACCAAGCGCCACCAGGTGGGTGGTTGGGTGCGTCTTGCAATCGGAGTCGTGTGGGTGTGTTGTTCCTTGTTCAGATTAGTGTGTAAAGTTGTTGTTGATTATGTTTGTTGTGTGGGCGTGACAGTTTAGCCAGAGATCGAGAGAAGACCCACAATGGTCGCCGACCATGGTGGTTGTTGCCCTGAAACCACTTTCCGCCACCACAAGCCACCGTAAGGTGGTGGCTGTTTGAGTAGATCCTTGTATGAGTGTTTTTAGAAGTTGTTTGCAAAGTACACAGCCGGAAAAGTTGAGAAAAGGTCCACCACCACCACCACTGTGAGGTAGTGGCTGCCGCCACGAGCCACCATTGGCTGCCACTAAGGTGGCTGTGTGTGTATAAGATTAATTAGTGAGTGTGTGTTTTATGTTTGGATAAAAACCTTGTAATTGTAATTAGTATCAATTAATAAAAATAATAATAATCACCACCGTAAGGTGGTGGCCGCCACCGTGTGCCGCCGTTGACCACCACTACCCGAGGTGGTAGTGGGTGGTGCTCCGCTAGAAAACCCTAATGGGCTTAGAGATTGGTTTTGGGCCTATTGGGCCATGTTTGGGTGGAAAACCCTAATTATGAGTATTGGGCCTTAAACTTATTGGGCCCACTTGTGGGCCATTGCGTTTGGATTGTGAATTAAGCCCAAATTATTCCATGCCATGTATCTAGTAGAGTAAAGGAATTAATGGATCAAGTCCTTAATGGGCTAATTGAGAAAATCCTAATATTTGAGAATTTATCAGGACGCACACGAGTATTATAGTGAAATATTAAATAATAATCATTAGCAGAAATTCATCTAAGCAATAATGGACTTAATGGATTAAGTCCTTAGTGGGTTAAGCCCCTAATGGGTTAAGTGAGAAACACTTAACCCTAATCGTCATTTTATGAGAAACCCTAATTTCACTTGGGTATATTATTGGGCCTTAATGATTGGGTTATTAATGGGCGGCCATCCAAGAATAATCAAATGGACTAGGGTAATTAATTGGGGTTTAGGGTAAGGCCCAAATGGAAGATTGGGACCAATTTGGCAAATTTGGCCATAGTTTGGACCTAGAGGGTTGTATGATATTGGCCCTTAGAATGGGACATGTTGGAGTGGACTGGACAACTGGGCCTTAAGGGAAGCCCATGTAGAGGTTTGGGTCCAATTTGGAAAAGTGGGCCATACATTGGGCTTTGATCCCTAGTTGACTTTGGGCCTATGGATTGGACCTTGAGTTTGGGTAAGCCAAGCTTAGGGTAATGTAGTAGTTATCCAAAGTATGTAATTATAGTTATGTAGTGGAACCTAATTATTAATTGGGTATTATTTTGATGTTGACAGATCGGGAATCTGTCATCTAGCAGCTGGAGTCGGGTCTGCGGAATTTCAGCAGTGTGCGATTGAGTCTGCGGGACATCAGCAGTGTGAGGTGAGTTTTCCTTCAAGTAGGAACGAGTTTACGGCCATAATGCTGGCCCGTTTAGTTAGCAGTAGTTCCGGACCTCGGTCCGATGCAGTAGTTAGATTGCTTGATGTCTTTGTGATTCAAGCATGTTTTGTGTTATGTGTACTGGACCCTCGTCCGATGCAGTATGCAATATGTGTTCGTGCTAGTTGATATGTTTATGCTATGTTATGTTCAGTCAGTTCTGGACTTCGGTCAGATGTAGTCAGTTCCGGACTTCGGTCCAATGCAGTTTCCGGACTTCGGTCCGATGTAGAGGACAAGGACCTGGTTAGTTACTGGACTTCAATCCGATGCAGTTTCCGGATTTCTATCCGATGCAATGGGCAAGGCCCAGAATGTGTTTTATATGTTATTGTATGGTATGTGGTAGTTTGGGGGAGCTCACTAAGCTTTGTGCTTATAGTTTTAAGTTTTGGTTTAAGGTACTCAATTTTCAAAAGAGGAGCTCGGGAAGATTGCAGTGCACACACCATTTGTTCAGCCTAAGATGTTTATACTCTGATATACTTGACAGTTGTTATAATATTTTTGAGATACATTGCTTATGATTTTTATATGAGGTTTATCGACTATGGTTTTTTTTATTATTAAATTAAACAAAATTTTCAGACTGTGTTTTTAGGATGTTTCAATTTAAATAACCTCTTTCTCTATAACTGTGACAATCCGAAATTTCTATCTTGTACAACAGTTCAACTCAATCAACTTCAGACTTGTTTCTGCTAACTTTTAGCACTATTTAGAGTTTGTTTGAGTATTCTAAACCTAGTACATCCAAGGAATGAGTATTAGGAAGTGTCTGCTGAAGTTCAAATCCAACCAACAAGCCATAAACCCCTTTATAAAGAGTTTACGGCCAGGGCACATGAGTTTACAGTGTAAACTCTTGGCTATATGTGAAAAACTTGGCCATTTCCAACACTTTTACCACTTCCAAACCAAGAAATCGGGTTTCGCTCTCAACTATCATCAAGGATCTTCATTTTTCTTCAAAAATGTAAGTGATTTCTTCCATCTGCGTGTTAATACATCTCTTATTCTTGAATCACCCTTGAATTCATCCACGAGTTTCATCTTTTGGGTCTAGATATTCAAGATCCTCAAGAACATGAAGAACGCATTAGTTCTTTGGGCCGAAATCTACTCTTCTAAACTTCAAGATTGTAAGTATCCTCTTATATACTAGTTATCAAGTTAGGACCCTTGATTTACACCTTGAAAAAAAGTTTTTCCCAAGAACAACAAGAGTTTACAGCCAAGAGCATCTCCCTTGGCCGTAAACCCTTAATAAGGGTGCATTTGTGTCCTTAAACCCTCCTAAGGCTAAACATGGAACCGAGATTCCTTCCTCAATGCTTGAAATCCCTTTAAAACACCCATATACACAAAAGATCATGAATTTATGCCCGTAAACACATAGGGGCGTAAACTCATTGGCCGTGAACTCCCTTGGACATACCATTTTGGTCGTAAACTCCTTAGTGTGGCCGTGCACCCTTAGTATGAAATAATATGTGATTCATATCCTTCAATCTAAGTGTTTTCTAAGCCCTAGGGTGTTTTCCCTTACAAAATTAGTTATATAAACACTAATCTTATACATATATGTGTCATTATATACTAAATAGGATCCGTGTGTGTGCTCAAGTCTTCACTTGACACCTAACATCCTATACCACTCTTTCATCCAAACCATTCACTACAGGTGAGTTCATACCCCTTAATCTACCTTTTAAATGATTTTAAATAGTTTTATGGGGGTGGGGGCGGGGAATACAAGTGAAATATTTTAGTTATTATATCAATCACATGTGATTAATAACTAGAACAAACAAATAGATTTCTTATACTTCAAAACTGTGTTAGCAAACATCTACTTCAAAACATGTTTATCAAACTCTTTTATATGAAAACTCTTTATTTAACTCTTTCCAACTTATATATTGTAAAAATCATGCCCATATAGATACAGTTATATAAGTAAGTTTGAAAGGACTTAGGACTGATAACTCACTTTATTTCCTGTTACTTGTTTGGTTGTGGACTTAGAGTATCCGGTTGTTTGTTCGAGTGTCGATTGAACCTTAGTTATATATTATGTATATGTATATAGATATAAAAGCTTTTATCTTAGTTCAACACACTCAGTCATTCAAACAACATTACTAGTAAACTATAATAGGTATAGTTTAGGAGATTACTACTCACTACTTCTATTACAATAAAACATACAAGAGTCAGTTCATTCATGAGTCAATACAAACTTACTATTATGAGAAACTAAGAGAAATTACTATTATGAGAAACTAAGAGAACATACTATTATGAGAAACTAAGAGAACATACTATACACTATACAAAGAGAACATACTATACACTATACCAAGAGAACATACTATACACAATACAGACAGAGTATACTATACATATACAAGAAAAATATAACATAAATGTGAGCCACTACTTCGGGGCATGGAATCATTGTTGTCTCACGTTTTCTAACCAGAGTATCCTAGAGGGAGAGTGTGAATTTGTGTATAGATCTATATAGGACGGACCATCCTACACCTTATTGCCTGCCACAGTGGGACTTGCAGGTCTACGGGTGACGAATATCATACCATTTCGACGTCTTTGAGCGTCGTATTTTACTAGTCGATCAAGTATGGTTACAATCATATCACATTATACCTTAATTAACAATTGGTTTAAGGTGGTTAGTACTACGGTAGTTACTATATACAACACTACAGTACTTTATTATTTTCCCATTGCATTCACATTGTGATCTTCTCACATAAACGCGAATGTAAAAAATCTATATTCGGTTAATGATAGTCTCACTCTTGAAAAATACACACTTTTACAATAAACAAACGTTCAGAACATTCGGGCCTTGGTAGAAGGCTACTTTTTAGTAGAAAATATAGGATTTTTCTAGGAGATACAAACATTTACTACAAATATTTACAAATTTATATATCAAACATTCACAAACATTTCATGCAAACAACACCACTAAAATGCTTATGAACTCACCAACTTAAATGATGATCCTCTCTTTCAAAATAACTTGTATTCTCGGGTCATCAGTAGACAGGTGGCGATGCCAGGTTTTGAGAAGATGCAACTTTCAAGACTCGTCTTTATTTTGATCTTTCATTTTTGGTGTCTTATAAACTATACACAGAGCACACTTGTATTAAATTATATTATTAATTCAATGGATGATGTTGTTGCTTGTTTACTATTATGCATTGTTGTGATACTGTACATGACGTCCTCCTCTCAAGAACGTTTTCGTCGTTCCAGTCTTGGGGTGTGACAGATTGGTATCAGAGCATTGTTTATAGTGAATCGAGTATATCAACCCATAAAAGATATACAAAGTATAAACACAACGGGATTAAAATACTTTGACCAAGATTTTATACTTTTAAATAATAAAATATTTAACTAAGTATACATACCTGCATTCATACTAAAATCAGTGTCACTAGGATAGAAGAAAAGTATTACGATTGTTGAACATCACAAGTATGCTAGGGGATGTATGGTCAGTTCTGGGAATGACATAGCATGATCAACTATGTTGGTCCGAGAAGTGATTAGCATATGCCCAATAATTGTTGTGTGGTTGCAACAAGTCTAAAAACTTACCAACACTACTACAATGTGAATATTAGAACAGAACATGAACCTAAAATACTATAGGAGTATTTTGTGTTACTGTAATTACCTATTTGAGAACTAAAAAGGTCTTTACTCGTAGGTCAATAGTTGCTAAGTGGGTACGCTAAGGTTATATGTGATTAAAGTGTCATAGACTTAGAATCTGTGATATTTGCTTTACTTCCTGTTCCTTGTTTGGTTGTGGATTTGGATTTAGGGGCACTTATTCGAAGGTCTATCCTGTTTTGATTTCATATAACTGGTATGCACTATGCAAGTATTGAAGTAACTGGTAAGGATCATCTTATAATTATCTTAAGTAGTACGTCTATTTATATAAAATTCTTATACCCCTTTTCTCGCGTGGATACCATGGCTAGATTCCATCCTCCCAGCGACCCGTACTTCCCAAACCAAGGCAATGTTGGATGGCTCGAGGCAGAGCCAGAAGATAATAATCCAATCTCTTTGGATGATGACTTCGCAGAAAACTTCTCTGAAGGTTCTGACTCCGAACCTGACATCAACAACCTACCTCAAGAGGCTCAAGTCCCAAATCTCAACCCCGACCAACATTTCAAGGTCCCACATCCTTGTGGGCGACAAACTTTAATCGACGGAGTCACAAATAGGGTCAATCTTTACCATACAATGGAGACAGAAGCTTTTACAATCTACGTGAAGGAGGCTCAGCTGACCGAGTCCTGCCCATTATGGTCCGCATAATTGCTCGGAATGAGGAGTAAGGTTGGGCAGCTGTAACACCCAGGTTTCAGGGCTAAGCATTTTTGTCAATATAATAGTCTAGGTCAACTCTTGTAACTCTTTTTGAAGTAATAAAGATGAAATATTATGTATTATGTGAATTATGTGTGTTTATGTGTTTATTATTTAATTATAAATGTATAATTAATAAAGAATAAAAATGAGCGTGAAAATTAAAGTGTGAGATAATCCCGATATCTCTACATAAAGTTGTAGAATATGTCTCAAGGTTTCCGTACATATAAAGAATACCGAAATCCGAGTTATAACGAAGAAGTTATGGCCCGCCGAAGTTTTACGGCAAAACCGGCACGACACCGGGAGACGTAAATAGTGAATTCACGATAGAAGACTTTTTAGCCTTAGCAATCTAAACAAAAGTCGTAGAATATGTTAAACTAAGAACATCGATAAAAAGAACGCCCAAATCTGACTTCGTATGAAGAAGTTATGATTTTTCTAAGATTCGGCTTAGTAGTGCACGACCCGCAACTCGAATTTTAGTTCGAGCGGTTTTTGGCTTACGCGACCTAAATAAGAGTTGAAGATCTCATTAATAGGAACTCAACGGTAAAAAGACAGACGGAAATGGAGTCCGTATGAAGGAGTTATGAATTATCCGCGGTCATTTAACAGTCTAAACGCCTCCTACTGTTAAATTTGAGATCGGTCGAGAATTAGCTGACAGAGTCTGAACGAAAGTTGTAGATCTTGATTTTACCTACGCGTGGATATAAAGAACGTCGAAAACGGAGCTCGTATCGAAAGTTATGATTTTTCTAAGTTTGAAGGCTGATACGCGATAGGGGGTGACGTGGCACCACCAGAATTGGACACGTGGCACCACCAGAAGGCCACCACATGGACCAACTCGGCGAGTAGGTCCCCCCCTACTCGGCGAGTCCATCAGATTTCTCCCCTATAAATAGAGGTGTCGGGTTCCCTCATTTCCTCACCCCTCAACCTTCTTCTTTCTCTCTCTAAACTCTCTCTCTAAGCCCCCTAACCCCCCTAAAAGCCTAGGTAAACCCCCTATCACCCGAAGGAAGCCCCGAGGCTCCCGTAGTCCCGAGAAAAGAGCCTTTCGGCTCGGGAACGCTGCTCCAGCGAAGCCCGGTTTTCGAGAAAAACCCGCTGTAAGTGAGCTGTACCTATCCTATCTTTAGTTTAGCTTATGTTTTAATATAGGAATGTTATTAGGTCCTTAAAATAATTATTTGGGCTATTATTATGAGTTATATTGAGTGCTATTAACGCTTATATAATAATAATAATAGTCAGACAATTAATTTGTCGCGGTTATCATTAGACTAAACCCTAGTGGTATCGATACTAGGTTTTATCAAAGGAAAATCGTTGTGAGAGTATCGAAGCGCTGTCCGAGTGCTGAGTCACCACCTAATCAGGTGAGTGCATAGTTACTTTCAACTTACACATAGATATGAAGTATTTTATATAAATTACGTGCTATGTGTGCATATTATCTGAATACTTGCTATCTATGCCAGATGAACGTTGTTATACATGTTTTTAATGATTTAAACTGTATATGTATTTTATATCTACGAAAATGTTGGGGTAAAACATGGGTAGATGTAATAGGTGATGTGTGATAAAATGATGAGAGGCCTCGATGTTGTTATTGTTGATCCAGTCATCTAGCGGAGTATAGATGACGACCACAGACTCTTCTAGACAGTCCAGTGGAACACTAGCAGGCTCGCAACCTATAGGTGTTTGTGAACGATGTGTTCACCGGTGTACTCCATCCCCCACATGGTTGCCTTGAGGACATTTATTGCTGAGGAACCCCCTTAGAAGTAGTGTCCGTCCCGATGATGATCCTTAGGCTAGGTCCCTTATGATAGGTGTTTAGGGATGTAACGTGAGGATAACGGGAACGGGTAATCGGGTTATTGTTGATTGATGAAATCAATAAACTTATTTATTGTGGGTTGAAAACCCTATGTGGTCACCAGGCTCCCAAGCCTGACCCACTCAGTTTTATGTATTACAGGTAGTGGCGCATGAGCATAGGTGTGATGTTTTGGACGAGGGATTACGGATATAGGCCTGTAGATATTAAATAATGTAGTAAGGCTTATATTGTACTGTTTATACTTTTGATTTGTACGGACATGACATCCCGAGTCTTTTAATGAAATACATTTCTACGGAAATGCTTTTCATAAATCTTTATCATATTATTGTTTTGGGACAAATTCTGCAACCCTTTTATTAAAAGATAACTCTGATTTTGAAATAAAGTATAAACAAAACCGTTCTTTTCTGGCCGTGATTTTGGGGATGTCACAGTTGGTATCAGAGCATTAGTTTAAGCGAACTAGGAATTTGTAGGATTTCTAGACTTAAACTTAGAATGCTAAGCGATGATTGTGAGGTGTGGAGACTAGCTTATTTTAGGAATTGTGCCTAAAATGCTTTTATGTGCTAAATGCTTTACGCATGATATGTTGTTAGTTTATTCGGATCTATGGTCTGTTGCCGACCGGATCTGGAAACCTTATGTGTTTAGGATTCTAAACGTACGACTACGATATTAGAAATAGCATGTAAACGTTTCGGAGTGATAAGGACGATTTAAAACGTCTCTCCTAAATAAAGATCTAAATTCACCTTATTCGGTGTATAGATCAAGATGGCAAGGACCCGTAGCGGAAACGCGAACGCAAATGGGGGTAGGAACCAACCCCCAGTGATCGATCAAATACCAGTTGTGGAAGCCGCTGCCGGACCAATAACTATGGCCGGAGTGCAAGCGATTATCCAAGCAATGTTGGATCGTCAAATGGAGGAAACCAGGCGTTTGCTCCAGCAAAATCGAGAGGAAGCGACTATTCACATCGAACAGCCCGAGTTGAACGAGGGGCAGATTGAAGAAGGAAACTACAGTGGGACTATTGGTCAAGCCAACCCACCGATAGTTAGGCAAAACCACCAGGATGGAGGAAATGATGGACGTGGATGCAAATACAAGGATTTCATGGCATCCAAGCCACCGAGTCTATCTGGAAGCCCGACGCCGGTGGAAGTCATGAACTGGATCTCTGAGATGGAGACAATGTTTGAGAGTTGCGAGTGTAGCAATAGGCAGAAGACCGCTCTCGCAGTTCCTCTATTGAAATCTGGAGTGCTAAGTTGGTGGAAGCTATTAGCTGATTCGATGCCCAAAGGTGAAGCAAGCAAAATGTCATGGGAGGATTTTCTGGTACAGTTGAGGATGCAATACTGCTCTGAGCAGGATCTTCTGGAGATCAACAACGAATTCCAGAATCTGAAGAAGGGAAGAATGAGCGTTACTGAATACGCTGCAAGCTTTACTGAGAAAATGAAGCTTGTTCCTCACCTCGTCCCAACTGAACTCTCCAAGGTTAACAAATTTTCCCTCGGATTACCAGCGGACTTCGGTCCAATGGTCAAGCAAACTTCCACTCTGAAAGCCGCCATCTGGGCTGCTAAGAATGTGGAGACCCAGATACGAGAGAAGGGTCCGGAGAGAGCGGAAGTGGGAGAGAAAAGGAAATTTGACGGATCCTCGAGGTCCGGTAAGAAAGGTAGATTCTCAAAGTCTGGTTCGAGAGGAGGAGGATCAGAAGCAAAGTGGTGTGACAAGTACAAGAAAAAGCACACTGGGAAGTGTGACGGAGGGGTCACTTGTTACAAATGCGGAAAGCCTGGGCACTATGCCAATGAATGCACCCTCTACCAGAAGGCCTGTTATGGGTGTAATGAAGAAGGGCACATTTTGAAGGACTGCCCGAAGAAGGAGTCAGGAAGACCCAACATACCACCGAAGCCGAAGGCAAGAGCCTTCCAGATGACGCTCGAGGCTGCAAAGGAGGCAGCAGACATCGCTTCAGGTACCTTTCTTGTAAATGGTTTACCTGCAAATATACTATTTGATTCCGGAGCCAATTACTCCTTTGTGTCACATAAATTTGGTGCGAAATTAGCATTGCCTGTAGAAAAACTAGATAATGCCCTGATTGTAGAAGTTGCCAGTGGCAAATTCGTACCTGTTAGTAATCGTATTAGGAACATCTTCATTGAACTAAACGGAAACGAATTCCATGAGGAACTATTACCCATAGAGTTAAACGGTTTCGACATCGTTTTGGGTATGGATTCGCTTAGCGCCAACGATGCCGAGATATTATGCCAAAAGAAGATAGTTAGGATAAACCCATCCGGAAAAGAATCATTTATGGTGTACGGGGACAAATGCAGAGTGAATTCTGGAATCATCTCCCTGATGAAAGCCAGGAAATGTTTGTCCAAAGGATGTGTATCATACTTGGCATTCGTAATCGATGTTAAGAAAGAGAAGAAAGAGGTGCAGAATATACCGGTTGTGTGCGATTACCCGGAAGTCTTTCCCGAAGATCTTCCCGGATTACCACCTGATAGGCAAGTGGAGTTTTGTATAGACTTATTACCAGGAACAACACCGATAGCAAAGGCACCTTACCGATTAGCACCGACGGAGATGAAGGAGCTCATGACGCAACTTCAGGAGCTGTTGGACAGCGGTTTCATTCGACCTAGTTCATCACCCTGGGGAGCTCCGGTGTTATTCGTGAAGAAGAAGGACGGAAGCATGAGGATGTGCATAGACTACCGAGAGCTGAATAAGGCAGCGGTGAAGAACAAGTATCCATTGCCGAGGATTGATGACCTATTCGATCAGCTGCAAGGTTCGAGCTACTTCTCAAAGATTGATCTTAGGTCAGGATATCATCAGCTGAAGGTGAGAGAGCAGGATATTGAGAAGACTGCATTCAGAACAAGATATGGACACTACGAGTTCTTGGTTATGTCATTCGGACTAACCAATGCTCCCGCAGCATTCATGGATTTGATGAATAGGGTTTGTAAACCATTCCTCGATAAATCTGTGATAGTGTTCATCGACGACATTCTCATCTACTCGAAAAGCCAGGAGGAGCATGGCAAGCATCTACGAGAAGTGTTGGAGGTGTTAAAGAAGGAGAAGCTTTATGCAAAGTTCTCCAAATGCGACTTTTGGATACGGGAAGTCCAATTCTTGGGTCATGTTGTTAACCAAGAGGGAATAATGGTTGACCCCGCCAAGATCGAGGCTGTAATAAAGTGGGAACGTCCGAAGAGTCCCACGGAGATTCGAAGCTTTTTAGGATTAGCCGGATATTACCGACGATTTATCCAAGGCTTTTCTTCGATAGCTGCTCCATTAACAGCTTTGACCCATAAAGGAGCTACGTATACGTGGAGTGAGAAGCACGATGAGGCATTCGAGAAGCTAAAGAAGAAATTATGTGAAGCACCAATACTTTCTCTACCCGATGGAGTCGAAGATTTCACGGTTTATAGTGATGCATCTGGAGTCGGGTTGGGCTGTGTTCTGACCCAAAGAGAAAAGGTGATAGCATACGCATCTCGACAATTGAAAGAGCACGAAAAGAACTACCCCACTCATGATCTGGAGTTGGCAGCGGTAGTATTTTCCTTAAAGATATGGAGGCATCACCTCTACGGCACGAAGTGCAAGCTCTTCGCTGATCATAAGAGTCTCCAGTATCTCTTTAATCAGAAGGAGTTGAACATGAGACAACGATGCTGGCTAGAACTTCTCAAGGATTACGACTGTGAGATACTTTACCACCCAGGTAAAGCGAATATTGTTGCTGATGCTCTCAGTCGGAAAGTCAATATTGAAAGGAAAAGGCCAAGAGCGTTAAGAATTGAAGTCGTCTCGACGATTGTGGAAAGCATCAGGAAAGCTCAAGAAGAAGCCTTAGAAAAGAATGACCGAAAGGAAGAACATTTGGGAAAAACATTAGTGTTCGGTACGAACAGTCGAGGACTGAAGGTATTCCAAGATCGAATTTGGATACCTAAGACGGGAGGAATAAGAGATCTTCTGATGGATGAAGCACACAAGACCATGTACTCGATTCATCCCGGTAGCACTAAAATGTATAGGGACCTAAAACCCTACTACTGGTGGCCGACGATGAAGCTCGATGTTGCGAAGTATGTGGCTGAGTGCGTAACATGTGCGAGGGTTAAGGCACAACATCAGAAACCGTATGAGAGTTTAGAACCCTTACCTATACCCATGGGTAAATGGGAAGACATCACCATGGATTTTGTGACTAAACTGCCCAGAACGAAGAACGGACACGACATGATTTGGGTAGTCGTGGATCGTTTCACCAAGAGTGCACACTTCGTAGCCGCCAACGAGAAGTGGTCTATGGATAAGCTCGCAAACGCTTACGTGAAGGAAATTGTAAGACCTCACGTTGTCCCTCTTACGATTGTGTCAGATCGTGATAGTCATTTCACGTCGAGGTTTTGGAGGAGTATACAAGAGGAGTTGGGTACAAAGTTGTGTTTGAGTACTGCTTACCATCCGCAAACTGATGGTCGGAGCGAAAGAACGATTCAGACATTGGAAGATATGCTGAGAGCATGTACCCTCGAATTCCAAGGGAATTGGGACGAGCACTTACCTCTAGTAGAATTTTCCTACAACAATAGTTTTCACTCGAGCATTAAGATGGCACCTTATCAAGCCTTGTATGGACAGAAGTGTCGTACGCCGTCTTGTTGGCTTGAAGACGGAGAGAAAAAGTTTATGGGCCCCGAGATAGTCCATGAGACTACTGAGAAATTGAAGGTGATTAGGGAAAGAATGTTAGCAGCTCAGGATCGTCAGAAGAGCTATGCTGACAAGAAAAGACGACCGATAACCTTCGAAGTTCGGGATTCCATTTTACTTAAAGTCTCACCGTGGAAGGGCCTTATACGATTTGGGAAACGAGGAAAGTTGAGTCCAAGGTTTATTGGACCGTTCAAAGTTCTTCAGAAGATTGGGAACCAAGCTTACAAGCTGGAATTGCCCGAAGAACTCAATGGTATTCATAACACCTTCCATGTGTGTTACTTGAGGAAATTCATGGGAGATGTTCCGGACATAATTCCAATCTCAGAGTTAAGGATGGATGAGAATAAAAGGCTGATCGAAGAACCTGAGGCAATTGTTGACCGTAAGACTAAGAAGTTACGACGCAAGATGGTTGACTTGGTGCTAGTCCGATGGAAACATTCGAATGGGCCAAATCTCACTTGGGAAACAAAGGATGACATGATGAGTCGCTATCCACATCTGTTTGCTGATGCATGATTCCGGGACGGAATCATCCTAAGGGGGAGAGAATTGTAACACCTGGGTTTCAGGGCTAAGCATTTTTGTCAATATAATAGTCTAGGTCAACTCTTGTAACTCTTTTTGAAGTAATAAAGATGAAATATTATGTATTATGTGAATTATGTGTGTTTATGTGTTTATTATTTAATTATAAATGTATAATTAATAAAGAATAAAAATGAGCGTGAAAATTAAAGTGTGAGATAATCCCGATATCTCTACATAAAGTTGTAGAATATGTCTCAAGGTTTCCGTACATATAAAGAATACCGAAATCCGAGTTATAACGAAGAAGTTATGGCCCGCCGAAGTTTTACGGCAAAACCGGCACGACACCGGGAGACGTAAATAGTGAATTCACGATAGAAGACTTTTTAGCCTTAGCAATCTAAACAAAAGTCGTAGAATATGTTAAACTAAGAACATCGATAAAAAGAACGCCCAAATCTGACTTCGTATGAAGAAGTTATGATTTTTCTAAGATTCGGCTTAGTAGTGCACGACCCGCAACTCGAATTTTAGTTCGAGCGGTTTTTGGCTTACGCGACCTAAATAAGAGTTGAAGATCTCATTAATAGGAACTCAACGGTAAAAAGACAGACGAAAATGGAGTCCGTATGAAGGAGTTATGAATTATCCGCGGTCATTTAACAGTCTAAACGCCTCCTACTGTTAAATTTGAGATCGGTCGAGAATTAGCTGACAGAGTCTGAACGAAAGTTGTAGATCTTGATTTTACCTACGCTTGGATATAAAGAACGTCGAAAACGGAGCTCATATCGAAAGTTATGATTTTTCTAAGTTTGAAGGCTGATACGCGATAGGGGGTGACGTGGCACCACCAGAATTGGACACGTGGCACCACCAGAAGGCCACCACATGGACCAACTCGGTGAGTAGGTCCCCCCCTACTCGACGAGTCCATCAGATTTCTCCCCTATAAATAAAGGTGTCGGGTTCCCTCATTTCCTCACCCCTCAACCTTCTTCTTTCTCTCTCTAAACTCTCTCTCTAAGCCCCCAAACCCCCCTAAAAGCCTAGGTAAACCCCCTAGCACCCGAAGGAAGCCCCGAGGCTCCCGTAGTCCCGAGAAAAGAGCCTTTCGGCTCGGGAACGCTGCTCCAGCGAAGCCCGGTTTTCGAGAAAAACCCGTTGTAAGTGAGCTGTACCTATCCTATCTTTAGTTTAGCTTATGTTTTAATATAGGAATGTTATTAGGTCCTTAAAATAATTATTTGGGCTATTATTATGAGTTATATTGAGTGTTATTAACGCTTATATAATAATAATAATAGTCAGACAATTAATTTGTCGCGGTTATCATTAGACTAAACCCTAGTGGTATCGATACTAGGTTTTATCAAAGGAAAATCGTTGTGAGAGTATCGAAGCACTGTCCGAGTGCTAAGTCACCACCTAATCAGGTGAGTGCATAGTTACTTTCAACTTACACATAGATATGAAGTATTTTATATAAATTACGTGCTATGTGTGCATATTATCTGAATACTTGCTATCTATGCCAGATGAACATTGTTATACATGTTTTCAATGATTTAAACTGTATATGTATTTTATATCTACGAAAATGTTGGGGTAAAACATGGGTAGATGTAATAGGTGATGTGTGATAAAATGATGAGAGGCCTCAATGTTGTTGTTGTTGATCCAGTCATCTAGCGGAGTATAGATGACGACCACGGACTCTTCTAGACAGTCCAGTGGAACACTAGCAGGCTCGCAACCTATAGGTGTTTGTGAACGATGTGTTCACCGGTGTACTCCATCCCCCACATGGTTTCCTTGAGGACATTTATTGCTGAGGAACCCCCTTAGAAGTAGTGTCCGTCCCGATGATGATCCTTAGGCTAGGTCCCGATGATGATCCTTAGGCTAGGTCCCTTATGATAGGTGTTTAGGGACGTAACGTGAGGATAACGGGAACGGGTAATCGGGTTATTGTTGATTGATGAAATTAATAAACTTATTTATTGTGGGTTGAAAACCCTATGTGCTCACCAGGCTCCCAAGCCTGACCCACTCAGTTTTATGTATTACAGGTAGTGGCGCATGAGCATAGGTGTGATGTTTTGGACGAGGGATTACGGATATAGGCCTGTAGATATTAAATAATGTAGTAAGGCTTATATTGTACTGTTTATACTTTTGATTTGTACGGACATGACATCCCGAGTCTTTTAATGAAATACATTTCTACGGAAATGCTTTTGATAAATCTTTATCATATTATTGTTTTGGGACAAATTCCGCAACCCTTTTATTAAAAGATAACTCTGATTTTGAAATAAAGTATAAACAAAACCGTTCTTTTCTGGCCGTGATTTTGGGGATGTCACTGCAGCCATCGACCGAGTCATGGAAATTGACGCCAATTCGGGCGTTAACACGACCCACATTATCCATCTCGAAGAAGCTATGGAAAGGAATGGGAGAATCAATGAGGCTCTGCAATGGGAACTAGCTGCATCCCGAGCTGAAGTCATAGAACTTCGAGTGCGTCAGAGAGCTCATGAGCGACATCTTCAATACGTAGTACGTCAACCGACATATTTGAGGGTTCATCCGAGGAGTACCCGTCGCCGGTAGAAGATGTTTGGCTCGTCTTTCTTTTTGTTTAAGGGATAGCCTTTTCTTATCTGTTCTCTAGGAAGAACTTTTCTGTAAAATATTCCTATCTTTCAAATGCTATAACTAGACTTCTAAGCTGTCAACATTTTCCCTACATGGTTGATGTAAGACCTACTATTAGGTCATTTTTCCCAAACTTTTTACATCGTTAATACCAATAATATTGACAGTTACCTAATCTATTAGAAAATCTTTGCCCTTATGCTCTTCTACTCTTACAGTTATATCTTTATTTCAATCATGCACTCATACAATTGTTGGACTATGGAGAGTTAGTCCATGGATCATACTCATTATACTTACAATTGATTCTTACTATCATCATCAATCTTTGTAAAATTTCAGTTAAGCAATGCCTCCTCGAAGAGTGAAAAGGTATAACCCTCCGATAACTCCTACGAAACCTCCACCTCCTCCACAATATAATCTGACGGTTATCCAAGTTGCAGTAAATACGGCTGTTATGGATGCCCTAGCTTAGTTCAATGCTAATGGAACTAGAGGGAGTGGAACGACTGTGCATTCCACTCAAGGTGATGCTCCAGTGCACTCTAGGGAGTGCTCGTATAAGGACTTCACCAACTGCAAGCCCATGTCCTTCAATGAGACTGGCAGAATCATTACCCTCTCGCAATGGTTCGAGAAGACAGAATCGATATTTAAGATCTGTTCTTGTCCGGAAGGAAGCAAAGTTAAATTTGCTGCCTGCACCTTTTCGGACAGAGCCCTGACGTGGTGGAATAGCCATGTCAAGTCACTTACTCTATTAGTGGCTAATGTTATGGGCTGGGAAGCTCTTAAGGAGCTCATGATTGAAGAATACTGCCCAAGGGATGAAGTTCAGAAACTCTAACAAGAACTCTGGAGCCGAACCATGAAAGACTCCGACATAGTCTCCTACACTGCTAGATTCAGCGATCTAGTAGCATTATGTCCGGGAATGGTCCCTATTGAAGCGAAGAAGCTAGAGAGGTATATCTGGGGGTTGTTGCCTCCATTTCAGGGGAATGTACTAGCTTCAAACCCCGTAACCTTCGATAGTGCCAAGCGATTAGCACAACGAGTCATTGACCATGGGAACTGTACCCCGTCAACAAAAACACCCTGGCCATCTCAGAACCCTCCAAATCCGCTGACAACAAGCAGAAATTATGGGATGACAAGATGAAGAACGTTGCGCATAAAGCTACCAAAAAGCAGCAGGTAGTAGCGGTTCGTGCTGCAATAGCACCTACTGCTACTACGTCGATGAAACAGTACGCTGGAAACTTGCCAAAGTGCAACAAATGCAGCTTCCACCACAACGGACCCTGCCGGGAGATGCAGTGATCTAACTGCGACAGGAAGGGGCACATTGCTCGTTTCTGCAAAGCTCCAGCAAGGCCAATCACCGAAGTCCTCGTCGCTGGTATGCGCCAGTCTTGCTACGGATGTGGCGAGGTGGGCCACTACAAAAGGAACTGCCCGAAGGCAGGGAATGCCAGTGGAGTGGGAAGAGTTTTGGCTATAGGCCACGAGGAAGCAGTTGTCGACCCTACAGTGGTCATTGGTACGTTTCTCATCGATAGCTATTATGCGTGCATTCTGTTCGATAGTGGAGCAGAGAGGAGTTTCGTGAACCAGAAATTTGCTCACTTGCTTAAACATAAGTCTCATGCACTTAAGGAACCATTCACTATAGAAATGGCTAACGGGAAAACTGAGAGCGCTAACAGTATATTTATAGGATGTACTCCAACTCTAGATAACCATTCCTTTCCAATCGACCTCATGCTGGTCTCAATTAAAAGTTTCAACGTCATAATCAGCATGGATTGGTTGAGTCTTCATCATGCCGACATCATGTTTTATAAAAAAGTTGTTCGTCTTAACCTTCCATCTAACGAACCCTTATTATCTACGGCGACAAACCCGATATGAACTTTCATATCATCTCGAGTATTCAAGCCCATAAATTTCTGTGAAAGGAATGTCATGCATTCCTTTCCCATGTTGTCAATACAAGCCAAGAAATCAAAGACCTAAAGAACATTCCAATAGTACGCGACTTTCCTGACATTATCCCAGAAGAACTCCCAGGATTACTTCCGCAACGTCATGTCGACTTCAGAATCGACTTAGTTCCAGGGGCTACCCCCGTAGCCAAATCGCCCTATCATCTAGCACCAGCCGAGATGCAGGAACTATCTAGTCAACTTAACGAACTGCTCAGCAAGGGATTTATTAGACCAAGTTTCTCACCATAGGGAGCACCAGTCTTATTCGTGAAGAAGAAAAACAGATCGTTCCGTATGTGCATCGACTACAGAGAACTAAACAAGCTTACGGTCAAAAATCATTACCCTCTACCTCACATAGAAGATTTGTTCGACCATCTGCAAGGGGCGAATTACTTCTCAAAGATTGATTTGAGATCCGGGTATCACCGGTTACGAGTGCTGGAGGAGTATGTTCCGAAGACAGCCTTCGGAACTCGTTATGGACACTACTAGTTTGTAGTGATGCCATTCGGATTGACCAATGCGCCCGTAGTATTCATGGACTTAATGAATAGAGTATGCCGTCCTTACTTGGATCAGTTCATCATTGTATTCATCGATGAAATAATTATCTACTCTTGTAGTGTAGCACCTGGTTCCTGGTACGTAAAATTTATCTAAGTATTGGTCATTTTTAGCCTTGGACTCGGCGAGTTGTAGATCCGACTCGCCGAGTAGGGATGGGGTCTGGGGGCACGTTTAAGTTGGCGACTCGGTGAGTCCATATTCTGGACTCGGCGAGTCACTGCTGTTTGATGAAACCCTAAATTTCAAGGGTTTGCACCCTATTTAAACCCTCATTTCCGCCCCAAGCTCGCCCCCATTCACCCTCAGAGCTCCCAACATTGTTTTACCCCTATTCCTTGTGAGTTGAAGTGTTTTGGTGTGTTCTTGAAGTTTTTGAGGAGAAAGAAGAGTAGATCAAGAAGAGGAGAAGAGGCCAAGCACCTTTGTGACATCTCAACGTTTTCCTTGAGGTATAGCTCGTTTCCCCTCTGTTTTCAAGCTTGTAGTCCCTATTAGCTTCATGAAAGTACTTCTTGAGACATTCCCCAAGCTTGTTTGTGCTTTGTGGGTTGTAATAAGTTATAAGCCTTTAGATCTAGGCATGATTTAGTCCCTGGAGCTTGGATCTACTGCCTTTATGGATTCATATTGCATGAAAGTCCTAGATCTACCCCTTTTGGTGCACTTTGAGCCCTAAAACCTTCATTGGTGATAATCTACACGTAAAGTTTGAAACTTTACATGTAAACCCGGCCCTAGGAACCCAGATCTATGAATGGCATGGGTTGGATTCAAGCAAAATCGCGTGTATAGTTTTTGCATGAGGCAGACTCGGCGAGTCGTTCATCTAACTCAGCGAGTCAGGTCGCGAGTCCCCGGGTTTTTCCCCTTTTCCTGTTTTCGGGTTGGAGTAGTGAGTCATAGGGTATGACTCAGTGGGTTGGAAGCCAGACTCACTCATGAAGTCACTCGGCGAGTTCATGGCAATCTTCTTGTCTCAAGAACAACTCGGCGAGTTGTTCATACAACTCGGCGGGTCACATCTTAGAGTGCTCTTCGGATGAAGGCGAACTCGGCAAGTTGTTCATACAACTCGGCGAGTAGGATGAAGGACTATTGGACTGGGGTATAGAGAAGGGGACTCGGCGAGTTGGCAAGCCAACTCGACGAGTCTGGTCAACTGGAAGTTGACTGTGACTTGACTCATGACTTGTTAAGGGTAAATGGACAATTTACCCTGAGGGCGATTAGCAGTATTTGACTAAGTGTTTGGTGGGAATTACTACTGGAGGATTTCCGAAGCAGTAGTAGCAGGCAGACCATTCCCACACAGATCAACAGCTACTACGAGGTGAGTTACCTTCCAGTAGCGGTGGGTCTAAGGCCACAATGCCGACCCACCAGTAGGAGATGTATGATAGATGATTGTCTTTGTGATATCATCTAGGTTTGCTACTACCTGATATGTTATATGCTAGCATGATATGTTGTATGTGATAGTAGTAGAGTTCGGTTGTTAGGACCGAAGGGTAGTCAGACACCCCAGATACGTATGACAGTATATGATGATATGTTTGCATGTTGACTTTTTACATTATATGCAATAGAGGTAGTAGGAGGGGGACTAGTCCCCGAGTTCGATTGCTAGGACCGAAGCGTAGTTCAGGCACCCCAGATATGTCTGATAATATGTTATGTTATGATATATGTGATAGTAGCAGTAGGGGGTGAAATAGTCCCCAAGGTTTGGTCGTCAGGACCGAAGGGTAGTCAGCACCCCAGAATGGCTTGACATAGGTAGTAAGCACCCAAGAATGGCGTGACACGGGTAGGTCGGCACCCCAGAATGGCCGTACCGGGTAGGTCGGGCACCCCAGAAATGCCTGGCAATATGTTTGATATGTGATTGTATGGTATGCGGTATGATGGGGGAACTCACTAAGCTTCGTGCTTACAGTTTTCAGTTTTGGTTTCAGGTACCTCTTCTTCGAACGGGAAAGAGCTGGCGCGGTAGCGGCCCATCACACACATGCTCCGTATTCCGCATCATGAGATCCTCCTGGGGATTTGTACTCTGTCATTATTATGTTTTATGAAATGTTTTCCAGACATGCGATATCTTAATAAAATGTTATGATCAGTAAACGTTTAATTCGAATGTTTTGCTAAATATATGTTTTCAAAAATGAATTTTTTGGCTTGTATTTTTGGGGTGTTACATGTAGTGAGGATGAGAATAGTAGGCATCTACGAAAGATCCTAGAAACACTACGATTAGAGAAACTCTACGCGAAGTTCTCTAAATGCGAATTTTGGATCCGAAGAGTCGAATTCTTAGGTTACGTGGTTAGCGAAGAAGGAATCCAAGTGGACCCTTCCAAAATTAAAGCCATTGAGAACTGGTGAGCACCAAAGATGCCTACATAAATTCTTCAATTTCTAGGCCTCACTGGCTACTATCGCAGATTCATATAGAACTTCTCGTGGATTGTGAGCCTCTTACAACATTGACCCAGAAGAGCGTGGCCTTTTACTGGGAATAGAATCAAGAAAAAGCGATTCAAACGTTGAAGCGAGCCTTATGCACCGCACTGATACTATCCCTCCCTGAAGGGATAGAAGACTTCGTAATTTATTGCGATGCATCCAACCAGGGGCTCGACTGTGTTCTGATGCAACGAGGTAAGGTTATCGCCTATGCCTCAAGGCAGCCGAAGAAACACGAGGTCAACTACACCACACATGATCTAGAGTTAGGAGCAGTAGTGATTGCTCTGAAGATCTGGAGACACTACCTATATGGTACGAAAAGCACTATCTTTACAGACCACAAAATCCTACAACACATATTCGACCAGAAGGAGCTCAACATGAGACAACAACGGTGGGTCGAGCTACTCAGTGATTATGAATACGAAATTTGTTATCATCCCGACAAGGCCAACATAGTAGCGGATACCCTAAGTCGGAAAGAATATTCTGGTCGTATAGTCAGATCATCGAGTATGACTATCCATTCACATTTGTCCACACAAATTAAGGAAGCTTAGCTCGAAGCTTTGAAACCTGAAAATGTGGCGAGTGAATCCCTGAGAGGGATGGATAAGAACTTGGAAGTCAAGGGTGGCGAAGCCTTATATCTCATGGACCGAATCTAGACACCAAAACACGGTGGATTCAGAGACTTGGTCATGACTGAAGCGCACAACACACGATATTCCATCCACCTAGATTCAGATAAGATGTATCTGGATCTTAAAAAGTTATACTGGTGGCCTAACATGAAAGCAAAGATTGCTACCTTCGTGAGTATTTGTCTTACTTGCGCCAAGGTTAAGGTCGAATACCAGAATCCCTAAGGATTACTACAACAATCGGAGATACTGGAATGGAAGTGGGAGCGGATCACGATGGACTTCATAACCAAGCTTCCCAAGACAACGGGTGGTCTCGATACCGTTTGGGTAATCGTTGACAGGTTAACAAAGTCCACACACTTCCTGCCTATCAAAGAGACTGACAAGATGGAGAAGCTCACAAGAACATACATTAGGGAGATCATACGACTGCATGGTGTTCCTATATCCATTATCTCCGATAGAGATAGTAGATTCACTTCAAGGTTCTGGCAGTCGCTACAAAGTTCCCTTGGAACGAGGCTGGACATGAGTACAGCCTACCATTCACATACTGACGGAAAAATGAGAGAACTATCCAAAACTTGGAAGATATGTTGCGAGCCTGTGTGATCATCTTTGGGAAGGCATGGGATACTCATTTACCCCTTGTCGGGTTTTCCTACAACAATAGTTATCACACGAGCATAAAGGTTGCACCATTTGAAGCCCTCTATGGACGGAAGTGCAGATCCCCTCTGTGCTGGGATGAGGTGGGTGACACACAATTAGCTAAAGGATGAGTTCCTGACAGCACTCTCACTAATCCGGAGATCATTCGGGAAACGACAGAGAAGATCGTTCAGATTCGTGAACGATTGAAAGCCTCTAGAGACCGACAGAAAAGCTATGCTGACAAGAGAAGGAAACCTATGGAATTCCATGTGAGAGACCGCGTTCTTTTGAAATTCTCACCCTGGAAGGGTTGATACGCTTCGGAAAGCATGGAAAACTAAATCCAAGATTCATAAGGCCTTTCGAGATTCTCGCTAGAATCGGCCCGGTAGCTTACAAACGCAATCTACCTCGCGAACTTAGTAACATACATTCTACTTCCCACGTCTCGAACTTGAAAAAGTGTATGTCCGACGAGACTCTTGTAATCCCACTCGATGAGATTGAGATCAAAGAGAGCCTCAAATTCGTGGAAGAACCTATAGAGATCATGGACTGAGAGGTCAAGCAAACAAAGCAAAGTCATATCCCGTTAGTGAAGGTTCGCTGGAATGCCAAGCGAGGACATGGATTCACTTGAGAGTGCGAGGATCTAATGAAACTAAAATATCCTCATCTTTTCGCTTAATTATTTGTAACTACTTATTGCTTAAACTATAATTTCAGGACGAAATTCTCTCTAACGGGGGGATGATGTGACAACCCGAAATTTCTATCTTGTACAACAATTCAACTAAATCAAATTCAAACTTGTTTCTGCTAACTTTTATCAATGTTTGGAGTCTTTTTGAGTATTCTAAACCTAGTACATCCAAGGAATGAGTATTAGGAAGTGTCTGTTGAAGTTCAAAGCCAACTAACAAGTCATAAAATCCTTTATAATGAGTTTACGGCCAGGGCACATGAGTTTACAGCCGTAAACTCATGGTGGCCGTAAACTCTTGGCTATATATGAAAACTTGGCCATTTTCCAACACTTTTACCACTTCCAAACCAAGAAATCGGGTTTTGCTCTCAACTATCATCAAGGATCTTCATTTTTCTTCAAAATTGTAAGTGATTTTTTTCCATCTATGTGTTAATATATCTCTTATTCTTGAATCACCTTTGAATTCATCCATGAATTTCATCTTTTGGGTCTAGATATTCAAGATCCTCAAGAACATCAAGAACACATTAGTTCTTTGGGCCGAAATATACTATTCTATGCTTCAAGATCGTAAGTATCCTCTTATATACTTGCTATGTAGTTAGGACCCTTGATTTACACCTTGAAAACAAGCTTTTCCCAATAACAACAAGAGTTTACAGCCAAGAGCATCTTCCTTGGCCATAAACCCTTAATAAGGGTGCATTTGTGAACTTAAACCCTCCTAAGGCTAAACATGGAACTTAGAACCTTTCCTCAATGTATATGTATATAGATATAAAAGCTTTTATCTTAGTTCAACACACTCGGTCATTCAAACAACATTACTAGTAAACTATAATAGGTATAGTTTAGGAGATTACTACTTACTACTTCTATTACAATAAAACATACAAGAGTCAGTTCATTCATGAGTTAATACACACTTACTATTATGAGAAACTAAGAGAACTTACTATTATGAGAAACTAAGAGAACTTACTATTATGAGAAACTAAGAGAACATAATATACACTATACAAAGATAACACACTATACACTATATAAAGAGAACATACTATACACTAGACAGACAGAGTACACTATACATATACAAGAAAACTATAAAATAAATGTGAGCCACTACATCGAAGCATGGCATCACTGTTGTGTCACGTTTTGTAACCAGAGTCTCTTAGAGGGAGAGCGTGAATTTGTGTGTAGATATATATGGGACTGATCGTCCTACACCTTGTTGCTAGCTACAGTAGGACCTGCAGGTCTACGGGTGACGAATGTCTTACCACTTCGACGTCTTCGAGCGTCGTATTTTACTAATCGATCAAGTATGGTTACAATCGTATCACATTATACCTTAATTAACAATTGGTTTAAGGTAGTTAGTACAACAGTAGTTAATGTATACAACACTACAGTACTTTATTATTTTCCCATTGCATTCATATTGTGATCTTCTCACATAAATGGTAATGTAAAAAAACTATATTTGGTTAATGATAGTCTCACTTGGGAAAAATACACACTTTTACAAGAAACAAACGTTCAGAACATTTGGGCCTTGGTAGAAGGCTACTTTTTAGTAGAAAATACAGGATTTTCTAGGAGATACAAACATTTACTACAAACATTTACAAACTTATACATCAAACATTCACGAACATTTTCATGCAAACAATGACACTAAAATGATTATGAACTCACCAGCTTAAATGCTGATCCTCTCTTTCAAAATAACTTGTATTCTCAGGTCATCCGTAGACAGGTTCCGATGCCAGGTTTTGAGAA
Source organism: Lactuca saligna (assembly GCF_052625555.1). Taxonomy (NCBI): domain Eukaryota; kingdom Viridiplantae; phylum Streptophyta; class Magnoliopsida; order Asterales; family Asteraceae; genus Lactuca; species Lactuca saligna. The sequence goes on from NC_136420.1 coordinate 13,334,457, forward strand.
GACGGAGCTTTTAGGACTCGTCTTTATTTTGATCATTCATTTTTGGTGTCTTATAAACTATACACAGAACACGCTTATATTAAATTATATTATTAATGCAATGGATGATGTTGTTGCTTATTTATTATTATGTATTGTTGTGATATTGTACATGACGTCCTCCGCCGCAGAACGTTTCCGCCGTTCCGGTTTTGGGGTGTGACAAAAACTCATTTTGTCCAGTTGATATGGTGAAGGACCATGCTACTATCGGGTCAAGTACATTCCAATTATAGTTATGGGCTTAGACACCAAATCCAATAGTCTCCCGCTTGGATAAGTCTAATAACTATAACTGCCAATGTAACTTCAAAATTCGATTAACAATCGTAGCTCTCAAAAGCTGATGTTGAACTCAAACCTAGTCAATGACGCATCCTTAGATAAGCGATCATATAATCCTCCATTCTGCAAGATATCATGTGGACAAAGACATGGAACATAATTATTCTCAATGTCCAACAATTTGTTTCCCGACTTCTGATTTGTTTGACATAGAACTTAACTGAACACATCAATTCAATCCTGTCACAACTAGCCTTTTTGCTAGGAAATTTTGTACTCTTGTAAACATCATTTATTGTGACACCTGTAACTCTAATTTGATAGTATGCACTATGGTTATTCTATAACACAATAGAATAAATATTTTATTCGATACAAAATAAAATATAAAAACCTAAAAATGCTACAAAATTTCAAAGCGTTTTCATGTTTTCGTGTCAATATTTCCATATTTTCTTCAATTTTATCATTTTCACCTCTTCACTAGTCACCACAATTTCTTCTAAATCCACAAGAAAATTAAAAAAAATTATTGATGTAAAAACACTCATAAAAATACATATGTAATTTATATGTGATTAACAAATGAATCACATTCGATTCACATATAAATCATATGCAATTCACATATGAATCACATTTACTTATGATATCATATGTGAATTACATTTGATTTTCATATGAATCACATGTGGTTCATATGTGAATCACATGTCATTTACATGTGAATCACATGTGATTCACATGTGAATCACATGTGACTTTCATGTGAATCACATGTGATTCATACTCTCCAGTAGCACAACTTTTTGCATCCTCTGTTACTCTAATTTAAGGTATGTGAACACATACCTTAAATTAATGAGACCAAAAACTCAAAACAATTTGAAATCAGAAATCAATGATGGAACAGAAAATATCCTAAAGATGAATTAAAATATACCTCTTTCCTCAATGTAAAATGTCTAAAATCCAAAAGAAAATGACTATTATACTTTGATGAGGCATTTAATATTGTAGGATCTCTAATTTTTGGAGCATCAAGGTCAATATCATGAGCAAATCCGCAAATACAAGAAGAAATACATGAAATTAGCAGATCTTTTTTTGTAATAGTTTAATACAAGAGTGTAATATTAGTTTCTTAGATATATAGTTGAACTTATTAAAACTCATTTAACCATACCTGCAAAGCAGTTGCTGTTTCATAAGCAACTTTAGGGCTAACATAATTGCTCCTCTCCATAAATTCCAGAAAGTGGTTACAGCTATCCATCAAGACCTATAAATGATCCATAAACAGAGTCAAATAAGAGACAAAAACTAAGAGGAAGAAGTAAAGAAGAGAAAAATAGATCGCAGGGTATGTGACTGGTTGACTCGATAAAGGAGATAAAAATCCATAGATGAATCGATTTTAGATTACTTTAAAGGATTTAAGCCCTAACTTCTTGATATCATGACTAGAAAATCGGTACCAAAGCTCTATCGACAATCGATTTTGAAGAACTGATTTTTGTATAAATCGACTCCCAACAAGGCGTGTACTTGCGATCCATGAGCTTAATCTACTTTTTTAGATTAATGATGAATTATCGATGGTTGACATTGATGAGAGGGAGGCTGGAGGATCTTCAGTGAAGAGAATGGTAGGTCGATGTATGAGTGATCATCTACAGACCTATGGATGAAGGAGAAGAAACCGCACCTTCAATGGAATCGAGATGATCGACAACACCGAATGCTAGACCGTGTTGGTCGTTGATACAGGTAGGGGTGGGTTTTGGAGGTGGAGGCAAAGGGTTGTGTCGATGGAATTAGGGAGGAGGTCGATGGATTCAGTGAAGAATCGGGAAAAGGGAATGAGTGATAGAAAGAGACTAATTTGGGATCTGATATGTTTATTTCGGGGATAATTTCTAAATCCCTAAAATGTCCTTATGTTATTTTTTTAGATACCCTCCCATGTTTTTTCCCATTTATTACAAAAGTACCATAAAAGATCTTAGCCCTTAAAATTTTTAATCCAAAGGTCCACTTTTAGTTTTCAGGTTCTCGGTAAACTATGAGTTTTTAAATGATTCTTCATATATATATATATATATATATATATATATATATATATATATATATATATATAGAGAGAGAGAGAGAGAGAGAGAGAGAGAGAGAAAAGTTCAATAAAGAACCATAATTATTGATTCTCCAAGGAACCAAATATTTTTTTCAAGTCCTAGAGCTTATTCATTATCGAAAAAAAATCTAAAAATATCTAAATTAATAACTTAAAATTGTGAATGTGAAAAATATTTTTCGGATTCACCGAGTAAATTTAGATTCACATTGTGAATTTTCAAAGATTCACATTGTGAATTTGACGAAAACAAAATGTTTCGAATTTGATATCACTGGAAAAATGATAAAAAGTTACGAATTTCTGTATTTTTTGATAAAAAAAATAAATTCTAAATGTTGAAAAAAAGATTGGTTCCTTGGTTTTCTTTGGTTAATTATAGTTCTCTATTGAACGACACCATATATATATATATATATATATATATATATATATATATATATATATATATATATATATATATATATATATATATATATATTCACCACATTCATTTGAAACTCTCATTCATTTTTCCTTTAACCACGTTCATTTGAAACTCCTATGATTTTTTAATTTCTTTCTAATAATGATTATAAGTTGGTTAATAAGATTAAATAAATATCAAACCTAAAGTGTAATTATATATAAATTAAATTGTAATATTAAAAGAATATGTTTACTTTTACTTATAAAGTTATGTTTTTTTTTTTAACTTTTTACATATTATACTTAATTTATTACTTTTAATATATTGTTGGATGTAAACCATTATCATTTTAAAGATACAACTTTTGAACAGTTTGTATAAAATATTTAAATTATAAATTTAAATATAACATTACATGACCAACTTAAATATAAAATTTACTTTAACTTAAACAACCCGAATAATATATTGTAAATAGTTAAAAGTGATAAATTGTAGTGTCTTTGTAATAATGATTATAATTTGGTTAATAAGATTAAATAAATAGCAAACCTAAAGTGTAATCATAAAAAAACTAAATTTCAATAATAAAGTAATAGCTTTACTTCTGCTTATAAAGTTATGTCTATAACTTTTAACATATTATACTTAATTTATTATATTTAATATGTTGTTGTATATAAACCATTATCAATTTAAAGCTACAACTTTTGAACAGTTTGGACAAAATACTTGAACTGTAATTTAAATATAACATTATAGTGCCAACTTAAATATAAATTTCAATTCTACTAAAAAAATCCATTGAAGATTTTGTGAATAGTTAAAGGTGATAAATTGTAATGGTAAATGCAAAAACTAAATTATAATATCAATTTTACTAAAATATTTCCTAAAGATATATATATATATATATATATATATATATATATATATATATATATATATATATATATATATATATATATATATATATATAAATGTTAAAAGTTTTCAAATAAGTAACTTAAAATAAATTACAATAACAATAGTTAAAAATAACTATATATAAATGATTATATTGTTGCCTTTAAAATCAAAAAACAATATCTAATGTTTTAAATAATTAAAATGATAGAAATTAAAACGTTAAGAAAATAAAATTTAAAAATTATATAATAATAACAAAAACTATAAATAACATTAAGCCATATATTATATTTAGATTGATTCATAAGTAACTCGCGGGTAGAAGTCATTTAAACGGTTGAGATTATACAGTTATAATAGATGTATATATTATCATATAATTCAAGATAATCAATATATTATAAATAACATTTTCTCTTGAACCTCATGCATTTGAAATTCCCATGCATTATTCTTTCAACACATTCAGTTGAAACTCTCATGACTTTTTAATTTCTTTTTAATAATAATTATAAGTTTGTTAATAATGTTAAATAAATATCAAACCTAAAGTGTAATCATATATAAACTAAATTTCAATATTAAAATAATATATTTACTTCTATTTATAAAGTTATGTTTTTTTAACTTTTAACATATTATATTTTATTTATTAGTTTTAATATATTGTTGGATGTAAACTATTATAGTTTTAAAGATATAATTTTGGAATAGTTTGTATAAAATACTTAAATTGTTAATTTAAATATAACCTTACATGGTCAACTTAAATATAAATTTTAGTTTAACTTAAACAACCAAAAAAATATTTTGTAAATAGATAAAACTGATAAATTATAGTGTCTTTCGAATAATGATTATAAATTGGCTAATTAGGTTAAATAAATATCAAACCTAAAGTGTAATCATAAATAAACTAAATTTTAATTTTAAAATAATATATTTTTTTTCCACTTATAAATTTATGTCTTTAACTTTTAACATATTATACTTAATTTATTATATTTAAAATGTTCTTATATGTAAACCATTATCAGTTTAAAACTATAACTTTTGAACAGTTTGGACAAAATACTTACATTGTTAATTTAAATATAACATTACAGTGTCAACTTTAACATAAATTTCAGTTCCACTTAAAAAAACCAAAAATATTTTGTAAATAGTTAAAAAATGATAAATTGTAGTGCTAAATGTAAAAAACTAAATTCTAATATCAATTTAACTAAAATATTTCTTAAAGATATTTTTATAATCATTAAAAGTTTTCAAATAAGTAGCTTAAAATAACTTACAATAACAATAGTAAAATTAACTTTATATAAATAATTATATTGTTACCTTTAAAATCAAAAAATAATGTTTGATGTTTTAAATAATTAAAATGATAGAAATTAAAGAATTAAGCAAATAAATTTTAAAAAAAATAATTAACAATAACAATAACTATAAATAACATTAAACCATATATTATATTTAATTTTATTCATGTGTAACTCGCGGATAGAAGTCAGTTAAACGATTGAGATTACAATTTAGTTTGTAAAAACTTCAACTATATATGTGTTTCCGCGCAACGCGCGAGCATTCACCTAGTGTGTGTGTGTGTGTGTGTGTGTGTGTGTATATATATATATATATATATATATATGGAGAGAGAGAGAGAGAGAGAAATTAAATATCCTCCTACCTTTCGTTCCTACATATCATCATACCCAATTAAATGGTGACATGTGTAACATTTATTGCTCATTTAATGAATTTTAATGATATTAATATAACAATTGTTATTATTTAAATTGGTAGAAGGATTGATAAGAAGAAAATGTAGGAGGATATTTAATTTGTTATATATATATATATATATATATATATATATATATATATATATATATATATATATATATATATATATATATATATATATATAACGAACTTTTTTTTCGAAAAAATCTCACTTCATTTTCTTTAATGAAAAAAGTTAAGATCTATTTTTTATAAAAAAAAATTAATAAATATATCAAAATTCATATTTCTTATACTTTTTAAACATAGATTCATATTCATATTTTTAAAAAAAATCGATATTTCAGTTCAGATTCATATTGTAAATCTGTTCAGATTCACATTGTGAACCTCCTCAGATTCACAGTGTGTATAATAATAAATCAGATTCACAGTGTGAATCTGAACTGATCGGAGCTTTTTCACATTATGAATGTTAAAATTTGAAATACTTACAGTTTAGATTCACAATGTGAATCTACACTGATCGAGGGTTTTTTTTTAATAAATATATATATATATATATATATAGATATATATATATATATATATATATATATATATATATATATATATATATATATATATATATATATATATATAGGGTTAGGTTCATTTGAGACCACCTATATTTTGTGAGATCGTGAGACGCATTTTTTTATTTTTTTTATTTATTTTTTATTTATTTTATTTTTTTTAGTTAACTCATGTTCCGAAAATAATATTTAAAAAAAGATTTTTTTGATTTTTCCATTTATTTTGCATTTTAAAATTATTTTTAGAATATGTACAGTGTAATATTCTATTTAGAATATTTCACGTATTTTTCAAAAAAAATAGATTTTTTTTTTTATTTTTTTAGTTAATTCAAGTTCCGAAAATAATATTTAAAATAAGAATTTTTAGATTTTTCTATTTATTTTGCATTTTAAAATTATTTTTTAGAATATGTCAGTGTAATATTGTATTTAGAATATTTCACGTATTTTTCAAAAAAAAAACGGAATTTTTTTTATTTTTTTTAATATTTTTTTAGTTAATTCAAGTTCCGAAAATAATATTTAAAAAAAGAATTTTTGGATTTTCCATTTATTTTGCATTTTAAAATTATTTTTAGATTTGGTCTCATGGTCTCACAAAATTAGAATGATCTCAAATGAACCTGAATCTATATATATATATATATATATATATGAAATTGAGAGTCAATTTTGAAAACTATTACCAATATGGGACGATTTGTGTATGATGATTCATATCATTGAAAGAAGAACGGAATGGCATGATTGATGGCAGCTTAAATTTAAATCCATATAATAGTATTTAGAGTATTTAGACGTTTGTGAGAAATTGAACAGTTGAGAATTTGGAAATCATTAATGAAATGGAAGCGTGATTTGAGGCTAATCAAATCATATATGAAAAAAAAAAAAAAAAAAAAAAACGTTTTAAATATTGAAATTAAAATTCAGAAGAAACGTGATGCCATCTTAAATATAATTAGTATTAGTAGGTGACATATTAAAAAAAATGAAAATAACTCAAAAATAACAAGTAGATATTAATTATTTCAAAAAATCTAGAAACTCCCACATGTCCAATTGAATAAGAATATGATTTGTGGGAAAATGAGTTTTGATTTATTAGATTACTAGTTTATAACCTGTGGGAACCACGGTTACAAAATTATTAAATTTATAAAAAATTCAAAATTATTAATCATTTATTTTATATAACATTTTAAATAAATTATTAATTAAAATATATTTTTATTAATTATGTAAAATTATAATCATTAATTCAAATAAATATATAGAGTTAATTTTTCATATATATTAAACAAATAGAATCACATTAATTAGGAGTTTTAATCAATTTAAAATAGAGAATTATTAGAATGACAAGTGGCATCATATTAATTAAGAGGTCTAATATTGTGACATTTGACAAAAGAACTACTCTTTTATTAGCATATGATGATTAGGTGTGAGTTCCATGTTTTACATGAGGATATTTAAAATAACTAAATATGTATAAACATTTGAAAATTTTGAATTTATAAAAAAAATGAGAAAAATATTGAATTACTAAAATTAAAATGTTTTTTTTTTCACTTTTAAATTTAAACAAATCATTTAGATAAAATAATAAAAACAAATTAATAAGATTTTATTTTAAAATTTTAGAATTATAAGGAAAGTTCATTTATGAAATTGATATGCATTTATTATTAAATTTAAATACCATATGAAATTTAATAAAATAGAAAAACCACGAAATTATATATGAAATAAAAATTAATTTAAAATAACCACAAAATGATATGTGGCAAAATGAATGAGAGTGTGACAAACGGCAAAAAAAAAAACATTCATTTATTAGAGACGATTACTAGTTTTAAGACTCATGTATTACATGAGTTAATAAAAATAAATAATAAATAAACAAATATAAAGATCTAATAATTTAGAAAAAATTTAAATTTACAAAAAGAAAAATATTTTATTATTAAAATTGAAGGGCTTATTTATATTTGAAGTTCAAACTAATAATCTAAATAAGTAAACAATTAAAATAATTAGATTCAATTTAGAAATTCAAAAATTATTGATTTGGATGTATATTTGTTAATACATTTAAATATTATATGAAATTTAATAAATAACCCCAAAATGATATGTGGTAAAATAAATGAGAGTGTGACAAATGGTAAAAAAAAAAAACTTTCATTTATTAGAGACGATTACTAGTTTTAAGACTCATGTATTACATGAATTAATAAAAATAAATAATAAATAAACAAATATAAAGATCTAATAATTTAGAAAAAATTTAAATTTACAAAAAGAAAAAATATTTTATTATTAAAATTGAAGGGCTTATTTATATTTGAAGTTTAAACTAATAATCTAAATAAATAAACAATTAAAATAATTAGATTCAATTTAGAAATTTAGAAATTATTGATTTGGATGTATATTTGTTAATACAATTACATATTATATGAAATTTAATAAATAACCCCCCCCCCCCCCCCCCCAAATGACATGTATATAATTTAATCAAAATTACCAGAACATGAAATGTGACATAATACATAAAAGAATGATAAATGGAAAAATTATTTTCATTTATTAAAGAAGATGTCTCTTTTCTTCTTAAAATATCAATCAATTTTTCTAACCATATTCTATCTGCATTTCAATTTTCAGGAGAAATATATAAGAATCAAATACACAATGTACAAGACTTTAATGCATCATATCCAAAAGAAAAAAAGAAAATGGAAACACTAGAAAGAGAAGAAGGTTAGCAAGGAGAGAAAAAAAGGATCGGGGTGTCGTATGCCATTCGACCATGTAAGCAGCCTCATTAAGCCGGAGGGTGTGTGTGAGAAGCTTCCCTCACTTTTTGTCTGCCACATCATCTTTTCTCTCACGTTTCTTTCCCTCACTAAAAGTCAGTGTGTATGTGAGAAATTACTTCATTTTTTTTAAATATAAATAATTGATATTTTTGATTTATAATTTTTTTAAATGAGTGATAAAAATAAAATTAATTAAAAATAAAACCACTACATTAATTAAAATAAAAATTACATAAAAAAACCTAGGATTTAAATAACCATAAAAAAAACAAACAAACAATAATCAATTGAAAATACTTTTGCATAATCCACACATTTTTCTTCAAAACGAGCTCCAAAGCCGGTCTCGAAAGATGGTGAGTGTTTTCCATCAAGAACTTCATATCCTCTGTTTCTTATCTCTCTGCGCGCTCATTCTTTTTTGCTTCTTTTTTTTTCTTTGTCGAACGTTAGATGGTCAGCGAAATTAAGATTATATCGATCAAATGTTTCTATTATTTTCCGCATTTCGTCCGTGTACATGCTGAAATCCGATGCACCCAAAGAAGTCCAATTTCCCTTCTTTTTTACTTTCTCCCTACTGATCGGTTGGACAATTTCTTCTAACTCGAGTTCGGCTGCCTCATTTAAATCTAGACCGGCTCAAGCATCAGAGGATGTTATGTAACCACTAGAGCCTATTTTCGTTCGCTTTGATTGTTGTGCTTATAAAATCTTGCTAGTATTTTTTCCACCTAGGACTTTTAATCAATATTTTCCAACAATCGTGCCACTTGAATGACTTTCCCACTTCCTCTAGATAAAAATGCAAAGCTTCCTGGAGTATTTCTTCATCTCCTTGGCCGCTTTTTCGTTGGGTTTTTAGGTTGTTGTACAACCCGTTCATTTTTGAAACAACATTCACTATTTCTCGAAACTTTGAAATCAATTGAAAATTAGTACGGTACTCGTCACCTTTTCCCATCTCCTTATGAAATTTATCAAGAATGTGAAACCAAAAATGATCCCTCGATTGTGCATTTCTCATCGCCGAATCCTCTGAAATGTCAACCCAAGCTTTTACCATAATTATCTCTTCTTGTGGAGTCCATGCTTGTGGCTTCGGTCTTCCTGGTTGTGCGAGACCCTCATTCACTTGTTTTCCTTTCCGACGTTAGGGGGGTGTTGGTGTGGTTTAAGTTTTCCTGTATAATCTCTTCATCCGACTCATCGAAGATTTGATATTGTGGTTGAGATTGAGAGGGATATGTTTGTGTTTGGGTTTGAGATTGAAAGAGTGAGATTTGAGTTTGAGGTTGATTTGACGATAGTTGATCAGGAAAAACAACAAAATTTGGTAACATATTTGGAGTAACATTTGGAACTTGCACCGAGTAAACTTGTCTAACATTTTGGTATTAGAATTGTAGTGGAGATTGAAGGGTAGCATCGAGTTGTGAACGATAAACCCCTTGAGAGATGAATTGATAGTGAAACTGTTTCGATTTGGGGTGCTTGAACTCAAAACAATTTTTTTTTTTCCTTCTATTGGAGTTTGGTTGTCGATTTTTTTTTTGTGAAGAAAATAGAGAGAATTAGATAGAAGGGGGTGTCAGTTTGAACGGGTAAAATGTGTGTATATTTATAGATGTTGTAGATGCTAAAAAAAATAAAAAAAAAACAATTTTTAGATATGTAGCCGTTATTAAGTAAAAACAATTTTTTAAAAATATTTTTACCGTTTTTCAACGGGTGGATTGGATTTTTTTATTTACCGTTTTTCAACGGTTCAAAAGGGGGAAAAATCCACCAATAATATCAAGAGAGAGCATGTGGGAAGCCCTCCCCCACGTCCTCCCAGCACTGGCGTTCCCACTCCCGGTGCGGTGTTTCGGTGAACAGGAAAGGGTCCCGCTGCCCCTTCCCCCTGACGCTCTGTCGAGTCTTATGGTATGGAAGGCTAACCCACGCGTGATGCCCGATGTGGCTAGCCAAAGGACGCGTGAACACCGCCCACAAGCTTCGTGGATTGGTTGTGACGTGGTGTTAGAGGCGGAGGAAGACGACCAATGCGGGCTTTTTCTCGCAAATGGTCATAGTATCTCTTGATTTGTGAAATTGTTTTCCTCGTCTGAATCGTATTTGTTATCAAAATTATTTTGTCGATTCTTGATTTAGTTCAGATTATTCGATTTGTTCATCATAATTTCAATCTCAATTTCTTTAAATTTCCGATTTCATTATTGAATCATGTTGTTCTTCAGCGTTAAAATTGTTTTAACCGAGCTCTTATTTGCATCTTATTCTATTTATTTGAGCTCTCAAATCCAATGTTCAATTTCAAATCACAATTTCTCATCATTCACAACAATTTGAAATTTTTTACCAATTGAAGTGCTTGGTGAAGTTCACATGATTTGATAAGATGTTAAAGTCAATCTGAATTGGTATCCATAGTGTTTATGTGCTTCATTATTGATGAATTGATGTTATACTGTGTTAATTGACGAATTGATGAATTGAATAGTTGAGGTTAGGCGGTGATGTATATGTCATATGTGTTTTGAAGACAAAGTGGTGAAATTGGATCGAAGTGAATTGGGTCGATGTTGTTTTGAATGGAGAAACTAAAAAAAATCAAAATTGGATTAGTTGTGGTTAAATAGAAATTAATCAAAGAAAATAGATCAACTCCGATTTGGTTTGGAATGAAATCTCAATTGTGATTCATGTGTTCGAAGGTCAAAATTGGTGCATGAAGAGAAGCAATTATATATATCTAGGACAAGTGTGTAGTCAATTGAATTTAAAAGATAAAATTGATATTGCTACATAGGTTCGAGTATTGAAAGTTGAAACATAAGCAATCTGATAAAAGTCAAAAGGAATTTTGTTCTTGGTCAAAATTTTGAGATTCGAAATCGGTGATTATTTACTCAAGTGATGTATATTTATTTATATCTAATAATTGTGTTTTTTATTTAATATAATGTAAAAAAAAGATAAATAATATGAAATGATAACCATTTTCAAGAAATAATGGTTTGGTAGTTTACATATACGGAGATAGCATGACACATAGGTGGCTAACACTTTTCTTTGTGATGTGTTTTGCTTTAATTTTACATTGAAACTCATAGAGAAATTCTCTTCGGGATTGTTATTGTCAACACTAAAAAATAAAGAACCATACACAAAGAGAGAATATTTAATAAAAAGCAATTACAATCGATGTTTTAAAAACCGGTTTGAACTGACCGGTCGAACCGGTTGGATCGGAAACCGGAAAAGGGAGTGTTTCAACTTGTATCAGTTTTATGTTTATTTTTGAACCAGAATGAACCGATCAATTTTTACAAATACTTAATTGAACCGGTTAAATTAAATAAAACACATAAAAATGAATAGTCTGTATAACAAACTTTTTTTTTTTTTTTTTTTTTTTTTTCATATCTATTAGATGCCTTTGAATAAAACTGCATGGTAAATGTTATGAAGTTTTTTAATGTTTTTTTTATTCATTTAAGGTTATATTTTATTTCCGTATTATATTTTATTTTCTTTTTATGTACGTAGATTGATGTAAAACTTATGATTATATGTTTTTTATTTTTTAATATATTTGGATTGATCTATAACTTGTCTTTATTGTATTTTTAAGACAAAACTGCACAAATGGTCTCCGTGGTTAGCTGAAAATTATCACTTTGGTCAAAAAAAGTTTGGATTAGCACCAGAGGTCCAAACTTTTTATTTTGTTGCGATTTTGGTCCAACTTTAATTGATCTTTTTTATAATGATAATTTTGCCCTTACCTTTTCCTTTTTCAGTTTATTTATTTACTAAAAATACTTTTCCAATTAAAAAAAGAAAGAAAATCTCCTCTCTCCCCTCTTTCTCTCTCTCTCTCTCTCTCTCTCTATCTATCTCTCTTATCTTCTTCGTAAAAAAACACACAGTTGAAATCGGTTTTGTAACTCAAGAACTCAAGACCAAAAGCATCAGACGCACACCTATATTTCATTTTTGAAATAAATTTTGTATTTCATTTATGAAACTGATTTTGTATTTCCTTTGTTGGGTTTCTGGAACTTGATTTCAAAAATTAAAACACACACACACAAACAGATATGTTCCCTTTCCTCTATTCCTCACCAAAAAAACCCATCGATGGTCTCTAATTTCAATTGACAAAGGTGATAACGAAGGCTTGAAGCAAAATGGGACTGAAATCGATTTTGGATAATAAACGATTCAAACTAAATAATTGATTTTGATGTGGTTTGACTTTCGGATAGTCAAAAATTGACATATGATTATCGAAGGTTTGATTTAGAAGTGGATTGAATAATGAAAAAAATGAGGGTGTTTCCCCTTGCTCATCCACGACCCAGCAGCCCTGAAATGACAACCGCTCGCTGCTTCTTCCTACCTGCATCGCATAGCTCTCGTCGACCCGGAGACTTCTCCCTCCTTACGATCTGTAATCGCTGATACCTCCCTCGGTCCCCTTTCTGGCCTGTGGCGAGCAAGGAACCAAGGATCGAACCCTCCAAAATCGAACTTGGTGTTTGATTTCTCCTCTACTTGCAATGACGCTTCCTGTTTTCTTGTTGTATGGCGAAAAACGAAGGAAGGGAATGGTGTTGAGTTGGGTTTGATCAGTGAAGACAACGGGCCAATGGGTGGTGGCAGCAGTGATGTTGTGGTGGAGCAAGGTGGTCCTCGGTGGTGTTGGGGTAATGGAGGTTGCTGCCTTCTTTTAGGTCTTAAAAAAACACCAACGACCCTTTATGAGGGGGGATAGATAGATAGATAGATAGAGAGAGAGAGAATTATTTTCTTTTTTATTTTTCTTTTAATTATGAAAATATTTAAATAAACAAAACAACTGAAAAAAAACAAGAAATAAGGGTAAAATCGTCATTACCAAATTTTTTAAAATAAATTGGACCAAACTCGCAATAAAATGAAAACTTTGGACTTGTGGTGCTAGTCCAAAACTTTTTGGACAAAAGTGATAATTTTCAGCAAACCACAAGGACCATTTTTGCGGTTTTGTCTATTTTTAATGTTTAAACTTGTGGATGTCTATGTGTATAGAAAAATAAGAAAAAAAATGAAAATTATAAAAATCGGTAAAACCAACGGTCGAACCGATTAAACCGAAAACTAATCGTCATACTTGTCAGTTAAAAAACCGGTTTTTAAAAGATTGATCACAATCATAAAAACAATAACAATAATACTACTTGTCTTATATTAATGAGTTTGTTATTGCTTAGTTATATAGTGTTTTTTTTTAATGGTTGGTCTTTCGCTTTTATTTTAGCCTATAAAAAGTCAATTTTTTTTTTTAACGGCAAATCTAATATGCTCCTAAACTAATACCACATAATTCCACCTATGTCCACGACGAGACTTGAACTCTCGACCTCAAAGAGGGAATGCATCACCTGATACCGCTGGGCTAGAAGCCTTTTGGTTATTATAAGGGCCAAACTAAGGGGGTATTTGAGATATCTTTTGAGAGGGCAAAAGAACTTTTGGAAAAAGATAGCATAAAAAAGATGTTTGGTAAAAGCTCCTTAAAAGTTCATTTTGGATTTTTTATAGAAGGAAAACTGGCTTTTTGAAAAAATAAGAGAAATCTGGCTTTTTGAAACTTTTCCCAAAAATCCTTTTGCCCTCTGAAAAAATACCCCAAACACCCTCTTAATTTACTTATTACGTCCAGGGCCAATAAAAAGAGGAGATAATGATTCGGAATGGTAATGAATAATATTTTATCCATATTTAATTGTATTTTTTTACACCATTTATCTATAAATTTGTTTTTTTATGTTGAAAAATATCACAACAATCGGTTATTATAGGTTACAAGGATATTTTTAAACACAGAAAATAAGTTTACTGGTAAATTATCTAAAACAAAAAATCAAACAAAAATGAAAAATATGTTACCTCATTCATTATCATTTCTTCATCTTTCATTTTACTTTGATTAAAAAATCAATTAATTTATAAATTATTAATTTTATAAAAATATATTTTGTAAATATATATTTGAAACTTTTTCTAATCTTGAAAAAAAAAACATTAAAATGTCACTTACCAACTATCATAATTATACTAAACACAAATTATTCTCATAATCATTCGAACATTATCTTCACTTTGAACTTCAATATTTTTCAAACTTTCACAAATGAGGTAGATAAGAATATCAAAAATGCAATAACATCTTAGTGATACATAAAAGAACAATATTTTTATCTCCTATAACATCAAACATACGTTAATTTTCTAAAAATCTCAAAAGCTTAAGAATAATCTTTTTTTCTCTTATAGAACCCTGTGTATCACTCAATTATTGGTTCAAGTTCTTGATGTTCGTGTCAAATTGGTGTTCTTTTTTTTTTTTTTTTTTTTTTTTTTTTTTTGTGAAAACTTGAAGATTCTAATAAAATTAAAATCACATTTAACTGTTTAGTTTGCTTTTGATCGGTATAAAGAGATTAAAAACTGGCTTACAAAATAATTTTTCATCAAAATAAGTAATTCTAAATTAATAGAGTTTTTAAGAAAAATTAAAATAAAACAATTTAGATATTAAGAAGGATAATGAATATAAGGTAACATACGTATACATTTAGTTACTTTCATATTTCCATACACAATTTACTAGTGAACTTGCTCCTAGTGTTATAAAATACTCTTGTGGCTGATGATAACGAGTCATAATAGTATTTTTTTTAACACAAAACCAAGTTCATATATATATATATATATATATATATATATATATATATATATATATATATATATATATATATATATATATAGAGAGAGAGAGAGAGAGAGAGAGAGAGAGATACGTAGGTTCAAACATAGATAAACAAATATTGTGTGAATGTAATGATTAATATAGGTCAAATATTATTTAATTTTAATAAATAATTAATTAAATCATTTACCCTTTAATTTAGACAAATTACTTTATTTAAAACCTTATTGCCTCCTCCATCGACACCCATAAAATCGTATCCCTCCCACTTCCATCGACCTTCGTCCCCATCAGACGACCTTGAGTTATCATCGCCTTCAACCATCAAATTTAGGGTATACAATCACTGCCATTATCATCTTTATCAGCGTGTTGGTAACACCAAGGAAGAGTCGGTGAGCAACAATGGTTGCTAAGTTTGCTTTCCGGTGAGTTGTACTAAGATAAACAGACGAGATTAATGAAGTATATCTAAATCATCTCCGATGAGGAAGTCAATCAACACATATCGATCAGATGTCCTCTTTTCGAAATCAGTTTGAACCTCCGAGGAGAATAAGTGTCGTGGTTGCCGGCGACGTGAGCTCAACCAATTGCAAGCTTTACCATTTTTCAAACCAGATATTAAAGATGGACTGCATGGAGAAACCTCCGATCTAGCTTAGCAGCGAGATTAGTTTATGGCTTATTGAATTAACTACATAGCAAGTAACAAAAAATAAACTTGTCATTGTCATTGTAATATGTGGCATCAATTCCATTAAATAACAAACAATTTTTTCTTTTTTCTTTCTCTGTGACTTACTAATTGTTACGGTTTCAACTTTTAATCGTTGATTTTTATAATGATGTTGGAGTATCTTCTTGTGAATTTGATTTTGATGCTTTTGAATTGGATTTTTTCTGTCAGATTTATAGAAATGTGAAGATTTAGGCAGTGTCCTAAAAGTGTTTGATGAAATATCAAAGAGAAATGTGTTATGTCAAAATGTAATCTATTCTGCCAAATGTATTATGAAATGAATGTATTCTTGGAGTCATATTTTCTGAAATGATTTCTTAAATTAGTATGTGTCTTATTTCCAGACGACTCATAATTAGCAAATTTGTTTAGAACAACAATGGTGGATGGAAATTAAGAGACAATTTCATAACAATTAAGATTCACCACACCAAAATGTCAAAATATAACAACATGAAACAAGAATTAAAATGAAGATTCTTTCATGAATGACATTGCAATCTTATAGAATGAATGTTTTTAAAAAAAATGACTCACTATAAAGCTTGTATTCTAATAGAAT
The DNA here is from genome assembly GCF_052625555.1 of Lactuca saligna. Taxonomy (NCBI): domain Eukaryota; kingdom Viridiplantae; phylum Streptophyta; class Magnoliopsida; order Asterales; family Asteraceae; genus Lactuca; species Lactuca saligna. The sequence goes on from NC_136420.1 coordinate 13,351,455, forward strand.
GTGGCAACAATTCAAAAAATAACATTGTATTTTATAGAATGTGACAATAAAAGTTATTTTTTTGTTTACTTTTGGACCTTAGATTCTTCAATAATGTTAATAATAGATGATTATTCTTTAAGAATGTTGTTATTCTTCAACTCATGGTTCAAAATTTTGTTATTATTCAAAATTGTCATTCAATCAGAATATGTATTCTATTAGAATATGTAGAAAATAAACATAAATATTAGTGGATAATAGAGTCAAGCCAAAAAATTTGAAGATCAGTAGAATTGTAGAAAATAAAAATAAATAAAGAATTGAGTTTTTTTTTTTCCTTGGTGGATAATAGAGTAGAGCCAAAAAATTTGAAGAAAATGTCATTATTGGCAACTTTTCTGAACAATATAGAATATAAAATTCATGAACTTCTTCTTTGTTGCACATTGCAGTAAGAAACAATTTGAATGGAGTTCATTTTAGTTGTCCAATATATGAATTAAGAGTTGATATTGATTCTTATCTACATATGAATTACAAGTCGATCATTTTTGTACTTTTTCGATCATCAAGTTACTTTGTGTCCCTAGAGAACAGCCCCTTGCCCTCCTACAACAACTACTTTACAATGACATGTAGACAATCAAATCTATCTCTATTAATAAGCTACATCAAATTTCTTTAAGGACATGTAGCCAATCAAATCATAAAGACACATTCTTTGTTACCTTAATCACAATCAAAACTTCAAAATATATTATTTACCTCTAGTAGAACAAGCAATACCTTCCTCGTCTTTATACTTTAAACCCCCGGGCTCCAATAAAACTCCAACTTGTTTCCGCCCATCCTTTAACCAATACATACTGCATACACAAATAGTATCTAGATCAAAACAGCATATTCAACTTGTTCCTGCCCATCGATTAATCACTTCTTCAATTTCTTTGATTCACCATTTGTTGTTGTTACAACTGCAAAAATATTCAAAATGAGAACAAAACTCCTCAAAATTATAAGTGATAAAGCTATAAACTTAATTACATTTTGACTAAAACAATAGAGAGGGAAGGGGGAGAGAGAATTCATTACCTAGATGACAAAACGAAGAAGATGATTGTGATTTCCATAAAAACCCTGCAACAAAACAATCTGAATGTGTTGTGTAAAACAATAAAACCCATAAAAAATCAACAAAAGAGAGGTTGGGTAGGTTTGTTACCTGGGGGACAAAATGGAGACGATGGTGGTGATTTCCAGATATTATGTCAACATTTGATCCTACTAATACGATTATATGAACATGTTTAATAACTTATAGCGCTACTCTAATAAATCGACCATGTATCAGAGAGAAAGTATAGAGTTTCGATTTCGTTATGTCGATTCGGATCCTAATTTTTCCTGATTCCAACTTTGATATTCAAATTGAGCCATATATTTTAAATATATTGTAGACAGGGATGACCAGTGATTTAAGGCGACAGTAAGAGGAAGAGAGACCCCAATGGTGGTGCTGATACGGTGTTGTGGAGATGGTGATGGATGAGCGGAAAATGCCAAGGTTAGAGAGATGAGACAAATAGAGTGATGGTGACGACGATAAACTGTAGACGGAACTGCAGGTTAGTGTTTGAGAGAGAGACAGAGAGAGAGAGAGATTAGGGTTTGAGAGACTGAAAATGATGGAGAAGACGTTATCAAGTTCCTGTGTTTAGAAGCCGCTTTAAACAAAGGCACGGGAGCCAAATGACAAGGCTTGACCAATTCAATTTTTTTAAGAAACAGGGGGAAGACGCCTGATATATGGGGAGGAGATAAGAGGCCAAGTCAATATAAAAAGAAATAAGGAACGAAAGTTGTTTATTTAGATAGTAGATATAATAAATAATATTGTTTTATTGATTCTTAATTGTACTTTAAGTTTATATATATATATATATATATATATATATATATATATATATATATATATATATATATATATATATATATATATATATATATATATATATACACACTAGGAAACATAATGAGGCCGTGATAATCACGGCTCTAAAGAGAGCTAGTTCTAATTGGTTAGAGAAAAAACACAATATCAAAGCAATTGATAGTCCTTACTACTATTATCTTCAAACGTATATTAATATGAACATATATTCACACAATGCACACCACATCATAATCAACTCCCAAAATCACGGTTTCACCTTAGCCTACTGATAATTAAAGTATTAAAAAAGATAACACGGCCAAATTCTAGGACTACAATTACATGTTAAAGTTCAAAAAAGATTAAACGACCAAATTCTAATATAATCATTTATTTTTCCTAAAATACATCGGTCTGTGTATCCAAACTGTTGTAATGGAAACAATGTAGACTTACTGAACTTAGTAATGAAATTAACTACCTCAAATATAGCAGATGAACAAAAGTAACCCCCAAATTTATCTTTATTTCATAATTAGAACAGTTAAATATTAACGCGACTAATAATCTTCTTCAAATGGATTTTTTCCAATTAATACTTGCACATACTTATAAGTCATTGTTTTTCGAAACACACTAATAATTGGCTAATATAACCTATATATCAAGAATCAGAATATGGGTTTTAATCGATACATAATAGTAAAAAAAATACTTATTGTTAGGTAATGATATGTTGGGAGGCTGAGGGAAAGAGTAGAGGAAAAAGTTAAATAGTGGTTGTATCATGATAAAGAGAAAATGAAAATAAATACCAATATTTTGAATTGTTAATGGTTTCCTTGGTAAATTTGCACATAGATCACTATATGAAGAAATTTATAGCATTTACACTTTTCTTAATTAAATTTGAAAAGTCATGAAATTATGGCATTGATGTTATTTTGTTTGTATGGAAGAGGTATGAGAACGAATGTAATGGAAATATGAATTTTTAGTTTTTACAAATGTGCCATGAATGTGGCTGAAATCTAAGAGATATGTAAAAATTTCATTTATATAAGTCCCAGGAAGAAGTGGGAAAGAAGAAAGATTACCAGGTGAATTCAACAGACTCTGATGATGGCCTATCGGGTCTTTATTAACTTATTTGCTGGTGCTGCCAAACATATTCTGAAAGAAATATATTTTTGCAGCCTTGCTCACACTTGAATTACAAGAACTCTTGTGCCTGGTCTCATCATAATTATTCTACATTTTCCATATTGTTTCCTTTTTTGATTCTACATTTGTGACATCAGTTTCTACATCTAGAGATAGTAGCTGATTCTTGTTATCTTCTTGAACATAAATTTGGCTTTACTAATCAAGTAACTCATAAATATTCCAAATAAGAACCGTGCAGATATTCATAAACTCAAATAAATGCAGAACTTCATGAAAGAGAATGTGTGATGCGATAGGAAAATATAATTGTTCTTGAATTTCCCATAAAGAACATGTTAAATTACTAAATTACTCTATACTACTATTTTAAAAAAATGGAAAATGTTTGATTAATGATATTATGCTGATGTTTAAAAAAAATAGAAAAATATAGTATAAAAAATTTGATCCTATGAACACGTGATATAATGCTTCCTTTACATCATGATGTAAATAGAAAAAAAGTCTAATATATGAGAAAAAAAAAAGTTTAATGAAGTATCACACATACTTGGTTTATTGGTGGTATAGATACATCAACAATTAATGGCTTTAATAGGAGGTGAAAGGACAATTCTGAACATACAATGGAATGAACCATTCCATTCGTTCCTCGATTACCTCATACTAAGCAATACTTTGCTTTGTTTATTAAAAATTAGATGAATTTGTTTACCTTTCTTGCTCCATGGCTAATTCATTCGATTGCTCCTTTAGCTTAATAACCTATTGTTCCCGCAAAAGGAAACATATGTTATTTATATACCATTTCATGGATCCCATTTTTATAGATAATATAGAGGAAGCAATGTTAAATGAATTTTGACATTACTTGAAACTGTAGAGCTTTGATTTTTTTTATTAGATTTGACTTTCTTGCAAGGTTGATGTTGGTATTTTAGGCTGCAAATCTGCTCAAAATGAAAACAAATCCGTTAGATCTCAAATAAAAAGAAACCTAAAATCAATAGACATAAGAGTATGTGTTTGCTCAGTCTTCATCCCCAAACCGTTGATGCATATTAAAAGGGAAAAAAATGATAGTTTTAAAGTATCAGAAGTCCGAACAAGTATCAGATTCTATCAAGCCTTGACTATCTTCTAGTTTGTGGAATCTATACTCAACCATCCATTAGATTTTTATTTTATTTTATTTATTTATTTTCATTTTTAGCCATTTTTTTATTAGTTTGTCTTCTAGTTTAGGCATTTTGTCAAACAGTTCATATACATACCAAAATTACCATATATTAATATTCAAAAATGCAATCTACATAAACCCGTATGATTTTTTTAAGAAAATATAGTATTAAAAACTAAAATTGTAGAAAGCATAATAGGTAGATAATTGAAAATATTTATAATCATTATAAACCTAACAGGTTAAGAAATCATTGAAAAAAAAAAATTGTACCTTGTGTATACTAATGTGATTCTTCCAAGGTAGATTAAACATGCTTCCATGCCTGGGTGAGAAGAGAAAACAAAAGAAAAACAAATCAAAAGATTAATCTAGATATGATTTATCACAAAGATGCAATAAACGTTCATGTTGTGGGACAGTTCAGCAAAAAAAAATCGAAGGTCAGATATAGTAGTGTAGATGCATATGTATTGCTTATAGGCAACTGGTGACCAAAACAAAGAGCAGATATCTTCGTTTCCACAACCTGAAAAAACACAAGTACTATAAAGTATAAACAATCAAGAATCTTAGTAGTTAACCAAAAAAATTGACCGTCTTTGTTTCCTGATTCTTGCTTCCTTTTGACAATCCATACAAAAAAACCCACTATTCAAGTGCAATTTTCAACGGAATTAGGTCATAGTACAAAATAAAAATGCTTTCACTTCATTCAAACTGGATCTTCCTTACCCAAGTCCCAAACCCCAATAAACAAGTCTAAACCAAAAAAATACTTTTTCAATTAAAAAGTGATTTGAAGATAGATGGCAACACATATATGACAAACAAGTATATTTTCCAAATCTAATGATCCTCACTGTCAATCCCATCACTTCAACCAAAAAATAAAAATAAAAATATATTTAATTATATCCAAGCATAAACCCTTTTAGATGATTCATAAACCTGTTTGATTCATACTGCCTCATAGCTTCTCTATTGATCAGGGTAAGCTAACGTCACTGGTTCCCCTTTGCTACCTCAAACCTTCTTGATGATGACAGTTTCCGAATCGGGAAAGGTGTTTGGGAGTTGATTTCCTGATTCTTCATAAAAGTTGTACCAACATAGAGAATAAATAAGCACATACAGTTGATTGGTTTTGGATTACCTCGAACTTATTTTCTGTCTTTTCGTAGGGTTCCTCCCATGAACCTTAAATTCAAAGTTTTCTCTTATCATATCCTCTCTTGCTCCCATTTTATTGTCTTGCTCTCAAATGAAGAAACAAACATGACAAGCATTTCAAATATTTCAATTTTATCGATCGGTTTTGACGGTCCTAAAATTGACCGACACCCCTCGGCCTCTCCTCCTCTTGACTTTAGATGAATCCTGAGCTCCAATTATCAAACTTGTTAACTACTTCCAGAAAGAAAAAAAACCAAATATTATGTAGAAATAGGGCTACAGTTTAATAAGATAAGTAGCTACATAAAATGAGAAAGTTTTACCAAAATCACATAACAAAGACACAAACTGAATCGTATTTGGAAAAGAAGAGACGAACTAACAGCACCAACGTCTGATTAAAAAAAACTTTCAAAATACAGCTAGGAAGAAATGAAATTAGGGTTCTAGCCCTTTACCTGGATCGATTCCAAACCTGATGAAGAAAATAGAACAAACATAGGGCTTCAACATATATGCAGATGAAGAGAATGCTAGAAGATGGATTAAAGTGAAAAGGAGTGAAAAATTGAAAGTCTAATATGAAATGTGACCTATATCCAGGCAGACCTCATGACTGGATTCCAAATTGAAATCTAAGACTCTAATTTTTGCTGAAAAGACCCAAGAGTCAAATAAAGTGGAACATACAATCGTCCTTCTTTCAAATCATGTAAAAATAAAAGATAATAAAGATGAATCATGCAGTGTTCAAGAGAAAGAGGGAAACAAAACTATAGAATAGAAGCAGAGGCTACAAGGTACGCCAACGATAAATAGCAATTAAGGATTTGGAGGAGAACGCCAGCGACACATCAGTCAAATAGTATCAAACGGGAATTTTTGGATGAAAAACAACTCAATTAAGGGAGAGATGATGGTTCTTATGAGGAGGAAGCAATCAGGTGAAGTGAAAGAGGAATATGAGAGACATACACCTTTTATTTGTAAAGAAGGACTTTGTGGCTGACGTAGGAGAAGCACCTCGGTAGCCGGAGCTGCACCGATCATGGCAGCTGGCAAAGCTACAAGCAACTGGTGGCAAGTCTAGAAGCAAAACCCACATTCAAGTCTCCTATAGCGGCAGCTGGAGCTCTCAATCGAGGGTGGCTCGCCAAAAGATAGCAGAGGCTACAAGGCACGTTTCATAGGATTGGCAAGTAGTTTTGGACGACGGAAGAACCTCATAGACGTGGACCAAAATAATTTTCTTGAGCATATAGGTAATATATATATATATATATATATATATATATATATATATATATATATATATATATATATATAGATCCGGTAAGAAAATTTTTTTGATAGAAAGGTAAAAAAAAAAATTTTCTACATATTTTTTTGACGAACAAAAAAAATGAATCAGTAGATGATTCATTTGTAAGATGATTCACAAGAAAAAATTCTCAAAAAAACATCTATATGATTCATTTTTAAATAAATTAAGAAAAAAATCCACTTTTATGACAATTTTAGTGAATAACAACAAAATCATTATATAAATGAATCATCGAGATGTTTTTTTGAGAATTTTTTCTTGTGAATCATCTTTCAAATGAATCATCTAATGATTCATTTTGTTTGTTTGCGAAAAAAATATGTAGAAAAAAAACTTCTTACCTTCCTACCAAAAAATTCATTCTTATTTGATCTTGACTATATATATATATATATATATATATATATATATATATATATATATATATATATATATATATATATATATATATATTTGTGTGTGTGTGCTCAATAAAAAAAATGCATAATTAGGATAATATATGTTAGAACAAATAATCAAGTGATACGTATCTATTTTTTATTGATAACTAAGTAGGTGTAAGACCCGTATATTACATGGGTTTGTTAAAAAAAATAATATAAAATCTTAAACACCAACCAATTATTAAGGTAATACAATACATATAAGTAAGAACTTTATTGCATCAGTATGTAATTGAACCCAAATTACAAAAAAATCATTAATGAAATATTCTAAATAATTGTTAAAAATCATAGATTTCCAAATACTTCTTTGAATACAACATTATATGTCTTATTAGTAAGATTACCTTTATTGTCTAAAATTAATATTTTCAATCATTTTCTGCTTTTAATTCTAGAAAATACAACATACAACTGTCAATGTGTAAACACCGGTCGTCTAAAAAACAAACCAACATTTGATAGCGATTGTCATTGACTTTTGTTTATTGTCATCGCAAGCATACAACAAGTGGACACTGTCTTCTCTAAAAGGTGAAAGGAATCATTTTATCCGACGGGGCCAGTGACATTCTTGTAATATATGTACGTTTTCCTATATTACTTCCAACAATCATCTCTGCTTCTATAACACGCTTACCCAATGCTATAACTTGGAGCCTTGTTCCATTACACAAATCGAATTTCTGATCAATATTCCTTAATAACATAACCAGAACACTGACTTTTAATACCAATTTATGAATTGGTAAACCTGAAGGTCTAAGGCCATTTAGAATATCAAGAAAGTATAAAGATTCGTCAAATTTATCGTGTACAAAATCCGAATGACAAAGACTGTCTGAACTTAAGTATTCTTTTTCAACCCTCCTTACATTGCGAGGGTGCCCGCACACCGCTTTGGATACAACGGGCCTGAGCCCCATTGGGTAACAACGATCGAAAGGTGGAGCCGACAACAACGCCAGCGGTCACCATATGACGAACAACGAGGTTATTACGACCTCATCCATGGTAGAACGACTAATAGAGCCCTCACCGTCATGACTCAGCGGATAGCGAGTATGGATGATCGTGGTAGGACGACAACCGATCAGGTCCGGGAGCTGAGTGTCATCGTAGAGTCTACCACTGCTCGCACCAGAGACCTAGAACGAGACTCCCACTACAGAGACCAACTCATTCAGGACCTTCTCGCTGCTCGAGCAGAAGCAAGGGAGTATCGGGAAAGATACATGGCACTCGAAGAGAGAATGGTCGCAACCGAACGGAGATTGGCAGAACTACAGGGCGTATCGACATCATCCCAGGCTCCATCAGGGAAGGATCGTGGTGATTAGAACTCATCACTATTCTCACATCTTCGTAGTATAAGTTTATGAGTACGCGTTGGTGCTACTCTTTTGTATGTAAGTTGACCCTGCGGTCAAGTGATTACACTATTCAAAGGGTTTTTGTGCTGTCGAAACTATCTTTTGCATTGATGAAATGTAGACCCTTATGAGGTCAAATTTCCCCCAAAACATTATGTAATAAAAGTTTATCAATGAATTTGGCATGCATTTTATTTTTTTATTGAATGTTTGGCACTGGACTTCATAACTCGATAACACAAATAACTTACAAATACAATAAAGTCGGGATAAAAATACAAATGAGATGAAACAAGTAAAACTCAAATCGTTATTACTATTGAAGTCTTACCGAATGGTCATTTTTTTAAAATTATGACAGAACCATGCCACCAAGGAAAAGACCAAGACCTTCCGGCAACACAACACCGCCCCCTCCGCCACCACCTCCACAATTTTTGTTGGGTTTTGAGCAATCTAACACTTCCTAAGTGTGCATGCAACCCTAATAAACCTTGGATCTATGTTTGTCTAAATACATGCAAAATAATAATTTTCCAAGGTTTATAACCTATCTAACATGGCATGGGGAACATTTCAACATAAAAGAGTTAGAAGAGATTACACACCTTTTGGTGAGTTGGGTTCTAAGGAGTTTGAGGGCCAAGCACCAATAGTGTGAATGCCTCAAATGGAATCACAAACACCACAAACTCTTGGAAAACTTTGAGAGAGTATACACCTTGTATAAAAATCGGCCACACACATGCACACACACACTAGTTCACTAGTTTTCTCTTAGGCTCCATTTCATGCTCCATAAGCATGCTTATATAGTATGCATGGTTAGGGTGAAACCCTAATAACCCATGTCTTTTCCTTTTCCAAGGATCCATGGGTTAAAAGCTCCATGGATCATCCATGGACTTCCACATAAGCCTAGCCCATTAACAAATGAGTATTAGCCCACACTATATAAAAAACAAATAGCCCATAATTTAATTAGTATTCCTTTTAATCTCTAAATTAATTCATAATTAATTTAAGACTAAAACTAATTAAATAACGTAACTTCATATTAATATATTATAACTCATAATATATTAATAAACATATGTGTATAACTCTCATAAAATTATCCATAATAGTTTGGATGAGATGCAACCCAAATGGACCATGCCGGTCGGGTCAAGTATATACCAAATAAGTTATGGACTTAGACACCTTATCCAACAGACTCCCACTTGGATAAGTCTAATAACTATATTTGCCTATAACTTCAGGAACCAACCAACAATCGTAGCTCTTGAAAACTCTCTCGAACAATGAAGACTCTGTCGAACTATGAAGCGCCATTTTAGATAAGTGATCACATAATCCTCTGTTCTCATGATATCAGCCGGACAAACACATGGAACTATGTCTTGCTTATTGTCTAGCAGTTGTTTCTCGATTTTCCGATTTGTTTGACGAAGAACTTCACTGAACACATCGGTTTAGTTCTGACCAGGCCTGGTACATGGGTCAACACAAAATCATCGAGGGGCCCAGATATCGCTTCTATTTCTAGAAGGAACAGATAAACTTCGACTGATATGCTTGTTCTACTACTTATTGAATTGTACACAAAGGCACGTTTTATAACATCAAGTTACTGATGCGTTTACGTGCAATCAATGCACAACCAACTCATACGTAACAACTCATATCTCTAGGTTTAAAGATTTATATGATGTTATCGTCTCACGATCACTCGAGATAAATTCCATGAAGTGATACAAGTGAGCGTGGGTTTATACCAATACTCATAACTTATGAGTACTCATGAATGTTGCAGCAACCATTGCCATGTCTAAACACCTTTAAGGCATCTACAAACCCAATTCATGACAATCTTGATTCATACCTACTTCCGACGTATGATCGATTGTGGAGGTTTGAATAAATTAATTATTCTGGAAGTCAAAACATGCAAAACTGAAACAATAGTAAATAATTGACAATGATAGTAACACTTTACTCATAAATAAATCACAAATTTTATTCATCATCAAACGTCGATTACATTTTACAAGTTTCAGGAAAACTATCTAATCTGTAAAACTAATATCGTCCCTCAGCCCGATGCGTCTCGCATGCTGAAAATGCTTAACCCTCGTCAGTCCCTTCGTAAGGGGATCTGCAGGATTCTCATCCGACGATATCCTCCTTATCACAAGGAGTCCTTCTTCAATCTTGTGTCTTACGAAGTGATATTTTCTGTCAATGTGTCGAGATCTGCCATGATCTCTTGGTTCCTTGGCTAAGGTAACCGCACTATTGTTGTCACAGAAAATCTCTATAGGTTCTTTAATAGCTGGTACAACTCCAAGGTCTCCGATGAAGTTCTTTAGCCATATTGCCTCCTTCGCTGCTTCACTCGCTGCTATATACTCTGATTCACAAGTCGAATCAGCCACTGTCTCCTGCTTGGAACTCTTCCAAGAAATTGCCCCTCCATTTAAGGTAAAGATCCAGCCCGACTGAGAGCGGAAATTATCCCTATCAGTCTGAAAACCAGCATCACTATACCCTAATACTTTCAAGTCATCACAGCCACCAAGGGTAAGGATCCAATCCTTAGTCCTCCGTAGGTATTTGAGAATGTTCTTTACCGCAGTCCAATGAGCCTTGCCAGGGTTCCCCTGATACCTGCTGACCATGCTCAAAGCAAATGCCACATCAGGACGGGTACAAGTCATAGCATACATGATTGAGCCAACTGCGGAAGCATATGGTAATTGGCTCATCTCAGCTATCTCTGCCTCTGTACTCGGAATCTGAGTCTTACTCAGTTTGGTATTGCTTTGGATCGGTAAATCTCCTTTCTTGGAATTCTCCATGTTGAACCTTTTCAACACCTTATCCAAGTAGATACTCTGACTAAGTCCAATTAGTCTTCTACTCCTTTCTCTTAATATCCTTATCCCTAGGATATAGGTAGCCTCCCCTAGGTCCTTCATAGCAAAGCACTTCCCAAGCCAGGACTTAACCTCCTGCAAGGTTGGGATGTCATTTCCTATGAGTAGTATGTCATCCACATACAGTACCAAGAAGCTAACTATACTCCCACTAGCTCTGACATATACGCAAGACTCATCTTCGCTTCTCAAAAAGCCAAAATCTTTTACCTTCTCATCAAAACAAAGATTCCAGCTACGAGATGCTTGTTTTAATCCATAAATGGATTTCTCAAGCTTGCATACTCTATTAGGGTACTCTGCACTGACAAAACCCTCTGGCTGATTCATGTACACATCCTCAGCCAACTTTCCATTAAGGAAAGCGGTTTTGACATCCATTTGCCATATTTCATAATCATGAAATGCTGCAATGGCTAACATAACCCTAATAGACTTAATCTTTGCTACCGGCGAGAAGGTTTCATCATAATCAATATCTTGAGTTTGAGTAAAACCCTTCGCAACCAGTCGAGCCTTATAAGTATGCACTTTTCCTTCCATGTCTGTCTTCTTCTTGAAGATCCATTTGCACCCGACTGTTTTACGGCCTGGTACATTGTCAACCAAGTTCCAAACTTGATTGTCATACATGGACTGTATCTCGCTGTCCATAGCCTCCTTCCATTTCGCAGACTCCGGGCCTGCCATGGCTTCCTTAACACTGCTAGGTTCATCCAAATTTACTAGTGTACTATCACTAATAAACGTATCACCTTCCGTAGTAATATGAAAACCATAATAAAACGAAGGTGTGTTCCTAACCCGTGTGGAACGCCTCGGAGGTACAGACTCGTCAGCTGGATCAACAGGAGTTTCCTCCTCAGGTTGATTGCTAGTGTCTGAGGTTCCTTCACCAATTGATTCTTGAATTTCTTCAAGATCAATCTGCCTCCCACTGTCTCCTTGGCTTATAAATTCTTTCTTGTGAAAGATCCCTCTTCGTGCTACAAAGACCACATTCTCACTGGGTCTGTAGAAGAGGTAACCGAAGGATTTCTGTGGGTAGCCGATGAAAATACACCTTTCACTTCGGGGTTCAAGATTATCATGAGTTTCACGCCTCACGAAAGCTTCGCAACCCCAAATTTTGATGTGGTCCAAATTGGGAACCTTCCCAGTCCACATCTCATGAGGTGTTTTGGTAACCTTCTTTGTAGGGACTAGATTAAGGATATGGGCGGCAGTCTCTAAGGCATACCCCCAAAAAGAGATTGGTAACGAAACTCGACTCATCATAGAGCGAATCATGTCCAACAAAGTTCGATTACGCCTCTCAGCTACACCATTCAGCTGTGGTGTCCTGGGAGGAGTCAATTGTGAGACAATCCCACACTCCTTAAGATAGTCAAGGAACTCGGTACTAAGATACTCACCACCTCGATCGGATCGAAGCATCTTAATGTTCCTGCCCAATTGATTTTCTACTTCATGTTTGAATTCCTTAAACCTTTCAAAGGTTTCTGACTTATGTTTGATTAAGTAGACATACCCATATCTACTAAAATCATCAATAAAAGTCACATAATACCGATTAGCATCCCTTGTGGCGGTTTTGAATGGCCCACATACATCAGTATGTATTAGGTCCAACAAACCTTCACCCCTCTCACAAGTTCCAGTGAAGGGTGATTTTGTCATTTTTCCAAGTAGACAAGATTCACAACTATCATCTGATTTAAGGTCAAATGATTCCAAGACTCCACTCTTTTGGAGTTGGCCTATGCGTTTCTTGTTTACATGTCCAAGACGACAATGCCACAATGATGCTTTATCTAGGCTAGTAGAAGAATCAATATACAACACATTATTTCCTAAGTTATCTACAATCGACACAGTTTCATACACGCCATCACAAGGTAATGCTTTAAAATAGAACACATTATTAATGAAAGCATTAATACCACCACATTCATTATCAAACGAAAAGGTAAAACCTTGTTTGTACAAAGCATGAAAAGACATAATATTCCTCGCCATTTCAGACGAATACACACATTTATTCAAATCTGATTTTAACCCATTATTAAGCAACAAAGTATAAACTCCAATCTTGGAAACAGGTGAAGCCTTCCTATTCCCCATGATCAAGTTTATCTTCCCGTGCTCCACATTCTCACTTCTTCTTAGGCCTTGCAAATCAGAACATATGTGAATACCACATCCTGTATCAAGCACCCAAGAGTTAGAGTATGTTGAGTAATTAGACAATATAGTGTAAATACCTGCATAGGTGGGTTTCACTTTCCCATCCTTTAGATCTTGCAAGTACTTAGGGCAGTTTCGCTTCCAGTGTGCCTTTTCATGGCAATAAAAGCATTCAGCATCCTTGGGAATGGCAGAAGGAGTGGCAGAACCGTTCTTGGTCTTTGATGAGGAGCCTTCAAGAGACTTTCCCTTGGTACCCTTCGAAGGGTGCTTCCTCTTCTTCCCTTTGCCTTGCCCAATAGCTAAAACAAGGGTAGATGTTGGAGTAGGAGTAATAGAGGTAACAACCGCTTTACCCTTAAGACCGGATTCCGCGGTCTTCAAGAGTCCTTGAAGCTTGCTGAGGGTAACTTCCTCCTTGTTCATATGATATGTCATTCGAAAAATGATCATAACAAGAAGGCAAGGAGTGCAAAATGATGTCAATTGCCAACTCCTCGGGGATGTTAACATTCAGCTTCAGCAAACGGTCCACATACCTTTGCATCTTTTGCATGTGGCCAGTGACGGATTCACCGTCCTTCATGCGGGTAGTTATTATGGAGGAGATTATTTCATACCGCTCCTGACGAGCACTCTGATGGTACCTTTCCATCAGGTCTTGGTGCATCTCAAAAGGGTAGAAATCTTCATACGACTTTTGGAGCTCGGCTGTCATCGTGGCCATCATGATACATGCCACCTTAGTAGCATCTCTCTCATGAGTCCTGAATTCAACGATCTCCTCAGGAGTAGCAGTAGACTCATCAAGTTCTTTTAACTCCTTATCGAGGACATATTCCTTGTCCTCGTAACGAGTAACCATCCTGATGTTCCTAATCCAATCCATGAAGTTGGAACCATCAAAGATGACCCTCCCATAAAGATTCATGAGAGAGAAAGAACCAGTTGGGTTAGAGCCTGAAGCATTAGTGTTGGAAGACATCTGAAAGAAGAGAGTAAGTTTAGATTAGATATTTAGGATCCTTAATAAGACACCCAAATGTAATATTAAGGCTAGGATCCAATCACAATATATTACACTTAGAAGAGGGATGCCGTAATCTAAGTAATAATATATTTGAAAGGTAGGTGAATGACGATTCACCAATTTCCACCATGAAAACGAAATGATTTATTAGGTTTAATTGGATTTGAAATTCCTAGATTCTTTTGAGATTCATTGAACTTTTCAATGGCATGTTTCAATCTCGATTGTGCCCTTAAATTTTTGTGACTGGGATGCCGAGGATCACAAAACAAGGTGTGAATAACCATGCTAATTCACTTGGTACTCTTAATATTATCACCTAATCAATGTGCTGGTTAACCACACACGCTCCATTGATCTATGACAAACATTAAGTTACCCTTCGTGATCCTTACTAGTCCTAGTTAGTGTGCCGGTTAACCACACACGCTCCACCAACGAATTGGTAAGGTACAAAGTGTGAATTCCATGGATTAGCACCATGTTCATATTTTCCTAAAATAACTAAGATTGGGAATTAAAAGAGTTTAGTTATTTTATAATATTCATTATACTTTTAATGAGGATTTAAAGTCATTGTTCTACCCGTTCGGATAACGACCCTCCACCGATCAAGCAAGCGGTGGGTGAGAGTATACACCCATTAAGTCGCCATTTTATAGGCAACAACCTTATACCCACCTTATAGACCGGCTTCGTGAATGAGGCCTACTAACGGTAAAATGACTTATTCTTATACATATATATAATAATTAACCATTAATGTTATAAATAGTATAAGGGTTGAATTTTAACTATTAAAACTCTAAGGTTTGGAATTAAAGTTTATTAAAGTGTGTGAAACTTTACAAATTCCAAAACTTGAGGACAAGTTTTGTAACTTTGCAAAACTCTTCATTTCATAACTTATGAATTAAAGGTTCATAAAAATGAAGACTCTTCATTTTCATGTAACTTATGTGTTTTAAGTGTGTGTTAAATGAAAGTGACCTTTGGTAATCCATAACTTGAGGACCAATTATGGACTCCATTAAAACACATAAATGATAAAGAATTAATCCTAAACAATTCAGCAAATAATTCCTATCATTTTCTAAATTCATAAGAACATGAACATGATCATCAAAAATTCAAGAATTATATGAACACATAAAATCATGGAATTTTGATATATGCTATTGTAAATGGATTAGAACAACCATTACACCAACTAAAATAAGTTTTATAACACCAAAACAATTTAGGGTAATGTTTCTAGTCCATTTCCAGCAGCAAAAGTCGAGAATCTGCATTCTTTCGATCCTACTCGTCGAGTGCATGAACGGACTTGTCGAGTAGGTTGAAGTTTGCCTTGGACTCGTCGAGTCCCCCCAATGGACTCGGCGAGTCCACCATGCTGACAGCAACGATTTCGACTTTTTTCACTATTTTGCATCAAGTATCAAACAAGCAAGCCTAGGCTCTGATACCACTGTTGGGTTTTGAGCAATCTAACACTTCCTAAGTGTGCATGCAACCCTAATAAACCTTGGATCTATGTTTGTCTAAATACATGCAAAATAATAATTTTCCAAGGTTTATAACCTATCTAACATGGCATGGGGAACATTTCAACATAAAAGAGTTAGAAGAGATTACATACCTTTTGGTGAGTTGGGTTCTAAGGAGTTTGAGGGCCAAGCACCAATAGTGTGAATGCCTCAAATGGAATCACAAACACCACAAACTCTTGGAAAACTTTGAGAGAGTATACACCTTGTATAAAAATCGGCCACACACATGCACACATACACACTAGTTCACTAGTTTTCTCTTAGGCTCCATTTCATGCTCCATAAGCATGCTTATATAGTGTGCATGGTTAGGATGAAACCCTAATAACCCATTTCTTTTCCTTTCCAAGGATCCATGGGTTAAAAGCTCCATGGATCATCCATGGACTTCCACATAAGCCTAGCCCATTAACAAATGAGTATTAGCCCACACTATATAAAAAACAAGTAGCCCATAATTTAATTAGTATTCCTTTTAATCTCTAAATTAATTCATAATTAATTTAAGACTAAAACTAATTAAATAACGTAACTTCATATTAATATATTATAACTCATAATATATTAATAAACATATGTGTATAACTCTCATAAAATTATCCATAATAGTTTGGATGAGATGCAACCCAAATGGACCATGCCGGTCGGGTCAAGTATATACCAAATAAGTTATGGACTTAGACACCTTATCCAACAATTTTATCCTGTGATGTTTCAGGCTGCAGTAATGGCAGCCGTGGCGGCAGCAATGTCGCAAATGGGTACAAATGGTTCTGGCGGTTCTGGATCCGAGGCTACTAATTCAAATCATGGGGACAGCACGGGGCATACGAAGGAGTGCTCTTACAAAGACTTCACGAATGGCAAACCCGACCCTTTCAATGGAAGCGGGGGCGTCATCACACTGGTACAATGGTTCGAAAGGACCGAGGCAGTCTTCGAAATCTGTGCTTATCCCAAAGCGAGCAAGGTCAAGTATGCGCCATTCACTTTCGCTGGAAAAGATCTTACTTGGTAGGATGGCCGAGTTAAGTCACTTACTCCTACAGTGGCTAACTCTAAAAGCTGGGAGGATTTAAAAGCTTTGATGCTAAAGGAGTATTGCCCGAGGGGCAAAATACAAAAACTCAAAGAAGAACTTTTGAACCTCAGAATGTCGGGCACATATCTTGAAACTTATACTGCCCGCTTCAATGACCTAGCACTCCTCTGTCCAACAATGGTCACTCCAGAGGAGAATAAGGTGGAGCGATACCTATGGGGGCTATCATCCTAGATTCAAGATAGTGTACTGGCCTCGAAACCCACTACCTTTGAAAGTGCCAAGGAATTGGCACAACAACTTATCGATCACCGGGCTAGCCGTGGTACCGTGATCGCCGCCCCCGATCAAACAAAAGGAGGAAACAATAAAAGAAAGTTCTGGAACAACAAGAAGAAACAACCAGTGCCAGAGTCCACCAAGAAGCAACAAACTGTTGCACTCCATGCCGCCACCACTCAGTCTACCGCGGCACCACAGAAGCAATATGCCGGAACTCTCCTCAAGTGCAACAAGTGCAGCTACCACCACAATGGTGCTTGTCAAGAGTTACACTGCAATAACTGCAACAAGAAGGGACACACTGCCCGATTCTGTAAAGCGTCGACCCAACCCACCACTCAAACCACCACGGCAGCCAACACCGGAGAAAGCCAAACCTGTTATGGCTGCGGAGAGTCAGGGCACTACAAAAGAAACTGCGCAAAAGCAAAAAACACAAATACCGGGAATGCAGGAAGAGTCCTAACTTTAAGACACGGGGAAGCAGTCAGGGACCCCACCGTGGTTACCAGTACGTTTCTCCTTAATAACACATATGCATGCGTACTATTTGATAGTGGATCAAAGAGGAGTTTTGTGAGCCACCAATTCAAACAATTACTTAAACAAACCCCTCATTCATTAAAAGATACATACATATTAGAAATGGCAAATGGAAAAGAAGAACGCACTAATGATATATACTCAGGGTGTACCCTAGATAACCACTCATTTAAAATAGGCTTGATGTCGGTCACAAAAAAATGTTTCGACGTAATCATCGGTATGGATTGGTTAAGTTTCCATCGTGTAACGTCCCAAAAATACGACCCAAAAATTTCGTTTTTTTTCAATATCACCAAAACAATAATCTGAGTAACATATCGTAAAAACATACGTGATGTATCCCAAACATAATAAAATATTGTGCGGAAACTGTATCATACTATGTCAAATCAAACAAACTATATCAATCCCCAGGATAAAAGCTAAGCTATGGTGTGTGCGATGCCGTCACCCCGAGCTCTTCCCTTTGCTTGCGGAAGTACCTGAAACCAAAACTGAAACTGTAAGCACGAAGCTTAGTGAGCTCCCCCAAACTACCACATACCATACAATAACATATAAACACATATTGGGCCTTGCCCACTGCATCGGGACGAAGCTCGGCAACTGCATCGGACCGAAGTCCGGAACTGACTGGGACCTTGTCCCCTGCATCGGACCAAAGTCCGGAACTATCTGCATCGGACCGAAGTCCGGAACTGACTGCATCGGACCGAAGTCCGGAACTAACTGCATCGGACCAAAGTCCGGAACCGACTGGGACCTTGTCCCCTGCTTCGGACTGAAGTCCGGAACTAACTGACTGAGCATAGCGTAGCATAACATAGCAACTAGCATGAACACATATACTGCATACTACATCGAGCCGTAGCCCGGAACATATAATACATAACACATAAAACATAGCACACAAATCCTGTCTGAGCCACGAAGGCATCAAACATACTAGCTACTGCATCGGATCAAAGTCCGGAAACTACTGCTAACTGAACGGGCCGGCATTGTGGCCTTAGACCCGTCCCTACTGGAAGGAAACTCACCTCGTAAACTGGCTGCTGAGTGTGTGGCTCTGGAAGCTAACTGTTGCTGCTCCTGTATCTCCCCGGCTACAAGTCCATAAACACACTCAATCAAATACTAAACACTGCGCTTGGGTAAGATGACTATTTTACCCTTGGTCAAAGTCACTCTCATTTGGACTGACTCGCCGAGTTGGGCCGCCCAACTCGCCGAGTCCTACTCTCATTTTTCAATCCTACTCGCTGCTACTCGTCGAGTATGGCATCGACTCGACGAGTACCCTCTTGATCCAAGAACTCAGACAATCTTCATCCGACTCGCCGAGTCGTATGAACAACTCGACGAGTTGTTCTTGAGCTTAAGAAGATTGCCTTGGACTCGCCGAGTTGTATGAACAACTCGTCGAGTCCCTCCATTACTGAGTCTACCCTCAACTCGCTGAGTCCACTCTCTAACTCACTGGTTCCACTCGACACTGCTAAAAATGAAGGAATCGGGGACTCGCGACTCGACTCGCCGAGTCGTTCTTCCCGACTCGCCGAGTTGCCGCCATGCAACTGTTTTTCACTCGATTTAGCTTGAATCCAGAACATACAAATGATAGATCTGAGTCCAATAAGCTGATTTACCACGTTAAGTTTCCAACTTTACGTGTACAAACACATGAACAAGGGAAATAAGGCTAAAAAATGCATAAAAGGGATAGATCTAGGGTTAATATGCAAAGTATCCTCATAAAGGCAACAGATCTGGATTATGGGACTTCTCAATGAATAGATCTAAGGATATCTCGGCTTATTAGGGCATTCATGCAATCATAAGGCTTGGAACAAGCATCAACTAGATCTTAGAAGAGTTCTAATGGAGGTTTAAAGCATAAAACAAGAGGGGAAATCCGAAAATACCTCAAATAACTCAGATTTGCCCTAGGATCTTGGCACTCCACCTCTTCTCCTTGCTCCTTTCTTCTTCTCCTTCTTCAAGCCTTCACAAAATCACACAAAATCACTTACAAACTCTCAAGGATGAACTAGGATTTTTCTCACAGCTTTAGAGGGTGAAGGAGGCAAGAATGGGGGCTATAAGGTGACTTAAATAGTGGGCAACCCGGGGATTTAGGGTTTCACCCAGACGGACGGACTCGCCGAGTCCGGGATATGGACTCGCCGAGTCTCCAGCTAACACGTGCTCGAAGTCGCGACCCTACTCGGCGAGTCAGGCTATGAACTTTCCGAGTCCCTCTTGCAAAACTTTAAAACAATTACTAATGAATTAACATACCGGGAACGGGTCGTTACAATTCTCCCCCACTTATCTCAGACTTTGTCCTCGAAGTCTGCTACGGCTGGATCTGCATATATCTCCGGGTAGTGCGCTCTCATCTCCTCCTCAGCCTCCCACGTCCATTCAGATCCCTTCCGGTGCTGCCACTGTACCTTCACTAGCTGAATTACCTTGTTCCTCAAGGTCTTGGTCTTTCGATCCAAAATCGCGACCGGCCTCTCGATATAATTCAGGCTGCTATCAACCTGAATATCCTCTAGGGGAACGACTGCTGACTCATCCACCAAACACTTCCTCAACTGCGACACGTGGAAGGTGTTGTGGATCTGACTAAGCTCCTCAGGAAGATCTAACCGATAAGCAACCCGACCCACCCGGGCCAAAACCCTGAAAGGACCAATAAATCTGGGGCCCAGTTGCCCCTCTTCCGGAACCTGATGACACCTTTCCAAGGTGAGACTTTCAGAAGAACCATATCTCCCACCTGGAACTCTAAGTCCGAACGCCTCCTGTCAGCGTAGCTCTTCTGCCGACTCTGCGTAGTCTGCAGCCTACTACGGACCTGCTGGATCAACTTAGTCATCTTGAGCACCACTTCTGTGCTCCCGATGACTCGCTGACCGACCTCGCCCCAAAAAATCGGGGTCCTACACTTCCTCCCATACAGCATCTCAAAAGGAGGTCGATCAATACTCGCATGATAACTGTTGTTATACGAGAATTCCGCTAACGGAAGATACGTATCCCAACTGCCCCCAAAATCTAGAACACATGCCCTAAGCATGTCCTCAAGAGTCTGAATCGTCCTCTCACTCTGCCCGTCAGTCTGAGGGTGGAAAGCGGTGCTGAAATCGAGACGAGTACCCATCTCATCGTGGAACCGCTTCTAGAATCTGGACGTGAAACGAACATCTCGGTCTGACACCACCGATACCGGCACTCCATGACGTGCCACAATCTCTCGCACATAGATATTGGCTAACTTTTCCGTCGATATACTCTCCCGAATCGGAATAAAATGGGCACTCTTTGTCAACCGATCCACTACAACCCATATCGAATCCACTCCACGTGCGGTCCTGGGGAGTTTGGTGACAAAATCCATGGTGATATCCTCCCATTTCCACACGGGAATGTCTAACGGCTGCATCTTGCCGTGAGGTCTCTGGTGCTCTGCCTTGACCTTCCGGCAGGTCAAGCATCTCTCAACATACCAAGCGACGTCCCGCTTCATGCAGGGCCACCAATAATCAGGTCGAAGATCTCGATACATTTTTGTCGCCCCTGGGTGGATAGAAAATCGAGACTTATGAGCCTCGTCCATCAATACCTGCCGTACTCCACCCCAGTACGGTACCCACACCCTACCATGAAGCGTCAGCAAACCCCGACTATCATAATCAAACGAAGCTACTCGGCCCACTATTCTCTCACACTTCTGCCTCTCCTCCTTGAGACCCTCCATCTGAGCCTCCTTGATCCGTTCCAACAACGGAGTGATCACTGTCATCCTCATACACAGATCTCTGATAGGGGCCGCCGACACTTTGCGGCTTAGGGCGTCGGCCACCACGTTGGCCTTGCCTGGGTGATAAAGGATCTCACAGTCATAATCCTTCAGTACGTCCAACCACCTCCTCTGCCTCATGTTCAAACTCGGCTGATCCATAAGATATCGCAAGCTCTTGTGATCCGTGTATATAGTACAACGGACCCCATAAAGGTAATGTCTCCAAATCTTGAGGGCAAACACAACTGCCCCCAGCTCCAAATCGTGGGTAGGATAATTAGCCCCGTGAGGCTTCAACTGTCTCGAGGCATAAGCTACCACATGGCCTCGCTGCATCAATACTGCTCCCATACCTGTGATCGAAGCATCACAATAGACTACGAAGTCCTCTACTCCCTCTGGCAAGGTAAGGATCGGAGCCTCGCACAATTTTTGTCTGAGAGTCTCGAACGCCGCCTGCTGCTCAGGCCCCCAACGAAATACCACCGACTTCTTGGTTAGTCGGGTGAGCGGCACTGCTATCTTGGAGAAGTCCTGAATAAATCTCCGATAATACTCTGCCAACCCTAGGAAGCTCCAAATCTCAGATGGAGACTTCGGGACCTCCCACTGCATCACGGCCTCTATCTTGGCCGGATCTACCAAAATACCCTTCTGGTTGACGAGATGACCAAGAAACTGCACCTCGCGCAACCAGAACTCACACTTGGAGAAATTTGCGAAAAGTCTCTCCCTCCTCAAAGTCTCCAACACCTCCCGCAGGTGCTCCTCGTGCTGCCCCTGTGTCTTGGAATATACCAAGATATCGTCTATGAATACTATCACTGACCGATCCAGCATCGGCCTGCACACGCGGTTCATGAGGTCCATGAACGCGGCTGGGGCATTGGTGAGCCCAAATGGCATCACCACGAACTCATAATGACCATACCGGGTCCTGAAAGCAGTCTTCTGTACATCCTCATCTCTAACCCTCATCTGATGATAACCGAAGCGTAGATCGATCTTGGAGAACCAAGACGCTCCCTGAAGCTGATCAAACAAGTCATCTATCCTCGGAAGTGGGTAACGGTTCTTCACCGTTACCTTGTTCAACTCCCGATAATCAATGCACATACGATGCGACCCATCCTTCTTCCTCACAAACAGGATCGGCGCTCCCCAAGGCGAACTGCTCGGCCGAATGAAACCCTTGTCTAACAGCTCTTGCAGCTGTGTAGGAAACTCCTGCATCTCAGGGGGAGCTAGTCGATACGGTGCTTTGGTTATCGGAGCCGCACCAGGAACTAGGTCGATCCCGAACTCAACCTGCCTCTCTGGAGGTATCCCCGGCAAATCCTCGGGAAACACATCCGGGTAGTCCCGAACAATAGGAACATCATCAATCGTCGTCTTGCCCTTCTCCCGGGCATCCAAGACGTAAGCTACAAAACCAGCGCAACCCTGCTGAACATAGCGCCTCGCCCTAGTGGCGGAACAAAAGATCGGTCCACGCTTGGGAGTGCGAATCCTCACTAGCTGAAGCTCACAATCAATCACCACCCCATTGGGGCTCAGCCAATCCATGCCCACAATAACTTTATTCCCTCGCAGGGGAATAGGTACCAGGTCCACTGAAAACTGCTCATCAAATATCTGAAGAGTACACCCCCTATGTACTCTGCCGACCCTCACAGTCCTATCATCTGCTATCTCAACCTCTAATGGACAATCCAGCTCCCCTGGAGCTCTGCTAAATCTCTTGCTAAGCGCAAGCGATACGAATGATCGGGTAGCTCCCGAATCGAACAATACCAAAGCAGAAATGCCGTTCACCGAGAACGACCCTAAATAAAGCATATCATCAAGTAATATTCAAACGATAATAATAATTAAAAGATGAAGGAAAGATACATACCCGTCACCACATCAGGAGTCGCTCGCGCCTCCTCTGCTGTCATCTGAAACGCCCTACTCTTCGCCACTGGCGCATCGGGTCGGCCCTGCCGGCTATCTGTAATCCTCAAGGTGGCAGGGGCAGGTGCAACCACCTTCCCTGCTGCAGCTAAACTGGGACACTGGGACTTTTTATGTCCCCTCTGATTGCACTGAAAGCAAATCAGATCTGATGCTGTAACCGTAGTATCAGGGGCCATACAATCCCTACTCAAATGCCCAATCCGACCGCATTTGTAGCAGCCAGAACTCCCTGCCTTGCACGCCCCCTCGTGCAATCTCCCACACTTACCACACCGACCATGGCTCTGCTGACTCCTGGACCTGTGATCTGAAACCTTGGGCTTTTTTCCCAAACTGCCTGAACCCGAAACCGCCTCCGGTTTCCTCTTCTTCTCCATCTCGAGATCAATCTCCCTCTCCCGAGCTCTAGCAATCATGTCGTCCAGCGTTTTACAACTGGACCGGCTCACAAACATGCGGATATCACTCCGCAACATCTCATGATAACGGGCCTTCTTCATCTCCTCATCGGCTGCATACTGAGGAACAAGAAGAGCCCTCTCCCTGAACTTGGCGGTGATCTCCGCCACTATCTCTGTAGTCTGGGTAAGGTCCTGAAACTCCCTAGCTAACTGCTGCACCTCAATGACCGGTGCAAACTCCGCCCTGAACCTGGTAGAGAAATCAGCCCAGGTCATGGCATCCAATGCCACATCATCCCCGATGGCATGTCCGACCTCCTCCCACCAATCCCGTGCCCTGTCCTTCAGAAGACAGGACGCCAATCTGACCTTGTCCCCCTCGGGACACCTGCTAGTGCGGAAAGCGTTGGCCACATCCGCCAACCATCTGGTACTCGCTATGGGGTCCCGCGCCCCATGATAGTCTGGAGCTCCGCATGCCCTGAACTCCCTGAACGTAAGTGTGCGCGACCCCATCATGGCCGCCATCTCCGCACGGAAAATACCCAATCTCTCATCCATCAGCTCTAAAATACCCTCCTTGATCGAACCGAAGATCACAGGAGTCTGCTCCAGTATGATGTGGGTAACCTTAGAAGAAAGGAACTCTCTGGTCTGCTCATCCATCTGCCCGACCTCCGGGCCTGATCCCGATCCTGATCCCCCTCCGGCATCTGAGCTGCCGACTGCTGGTCTCGGACGCAAAACTACCATTCTGAAACATATCATAACAACATCAGAACACTGAAATATCTCAAGGGATCATGACACTGCTACTAGCTTCCTGGTCTTGTCTTGGCCTTCCTTGATTCGAGTACGGATCCTCTGCTTTCAGTAGTACGGGCCCATACTACCTTTCACATCTATCCGTACTTTCCTCAAGAACTGCCTTGACTCCACCAAGTCACTTCTACTACTGCTATTCTCTGCTACTCTCATCCTAGGCTTGCCCTAGGGAAACCTCAGGCTCAACACGACTGGTCCTCAGCTGCTGAAGGTCTCCTCATAATGCCAATTAGCCACCATCTAAACACCATCACATGTGATGAGGATCAGATAATCCTTCAAGTAAAAGACCCGTCCCTATAACGGTTGGACTCAAACAAGAGCTGCATAATAGGGCCAGTTCCAGCACTCTGGGATTATTCAACCCTGATCACATGTGGTGTGACGTGTTCACCTAATGGCTAACTCCCATCACTCAGATCCCCACAAAGCACGAAGCAAGCAACATTCGGATAAGGGAAACCGACTCAGGCCAAACTATTCTCATAACAAGAAACTATACTAGCATAGGATGCTAAGCACAACCTATCAGGCATAACCTAAACAGGCTATCCTACTGCTGTCTACTCAATACTAGCATGCAATACTCATAAAGATGTAACACATAAGCAGGCACATAAGGCATTCTCCTAGATCCTTAGTCCTATACTAGCATGCTGTTCTACTGAAACTGAAACTGAACAAATAACTTGTATGGGTAATTTGGGAGTACTTACTTGAGCTCGGCTGACCGCATGCACACACCTCTATCTTGTTAAAAAAACAATTCTTTCTTACTAAGTGCTTTCAAAATTCTCTTTGTAAAATATTTTATATATATATATATATATATATATATATATATATATTTTAAAATAAAATCTTTTATTTCCCTTAGTTTGAGTTCAGATACACCCGGAAGTGTATCTGAATCCCTCAAACCAGGGCTCTGATACCAACTTGTAACGTCCCAAAAATACGACCCAAAAATTTCGTTTTTTTTTCAATATCACCAAAACCATAATCTGAGTAACATATCGTAAAAACATACGTGATGTATCCCAAACATAATAAAATACTGTGCGGAAACTGTATCATACTATGTCAAATCAAACAAACTATATCAATCCCCAGGATAAAAGTTAAGCTATGGTGTGTGCGATGCTGCCACCCCGAGCTCTTCCCTTTGCTTGCGGAAGTACCTGAAACCAAAACTGAAATTGTAAGCACGAAGCTTAGTGAGCTCCCCCAAACTACCACATACCATACAATAACATATAAACACATATTGGGCCTTGCCCACTGCATCGGGACGAAGCCCGGCAACTGCATCGGACCGAAGTCCGGAACTGACTGGGATCTTGTCCCCTGCATCGGACCAAAGTCCGGAACTATCTGCATCGGACCGAAGTCCGGAACTGACTGCATCGGACCGAAGTCCGGAACTAACTGCATCGGACCAAAGTCCGGAACCGACTGGGACCTTGTCCCCTGCTTCGGACTGAAGTCCGGAACTAACTGACTGAGCATAGCGTAGCATAACATATCAACTAGCATGAACACATATACTGCATACTACATCGAGCCGTAGCCCGGAACACATAATACATAACACATAAAACATAGCACACAAATCCTGTCTGAGCCACGAAGGCATCAAACATACTAGCTACTGCATCGGATCAAAGTTCGGAAACTACTGCTAACTGAACGGGCCGGCATTGTGGCCTTAGACCCGTCCCTACTGGAAGGAAACTCACCTCGTAAACTGGCTGCTGAGTGTGTGGCTCTGGAAGCTAACTGCTGCTGCTCCTGTATCTCCCCGGCTACAAGTCCATAAACACTCTCAATCAAATACTAAACACTGCGCTTGGGTAAGATGACTCTTTTACCCTTGGTCAAAGTCACTCTCATTTGGACTGACTCGCCGAGTTGGGCCGCCCAACTCGCCGAGTCCTACTCTCACTTTTCAATTCTACTCGCTGCTACTCGTCGAGTATGGCATCGACTCGACGAGTACCCTCTTGATCCAAGAACTCAGACAATCTTCATCCGACTCGCCGAGTCGTATGAACAACTCGACGAGTTGTTCTTGAGCTTAAGAAGATTGCCTTGGACTCGCCGAGTTGTATGAACAACTCGTCGAGTCCCTCCATTACTGAGTCTACCCTCAACTCGCTGAGTCCACTCTCTAACTCACTGGTTCCACTCGACACTGCTAAAAATGAAGGAATCGGGGACTCGCGACTCGACTCGCCGAGTTGCCGCCATGCAACTGTTTTTCACTCGATTTAGCTTGAATCCAGAACATACAAATGATAGATCTGAGTCCAATAAGCTGATTTACCACGTAAAGTTTCCAGCTTACGTGTACAAACACATGAACAAGGGAAATAAGGCTAAAAAATGCATAAAAGGGATAGATCTAGGGTTAATATGCAAAGTATCCTCATAAAGGCAACAGATCTGGACTATGGGACTTCTCAATGAATAGATCTAAGGATATCTCGGCTTATTAGGGCATTCATGCAATCATAAGGCTTGGAACAAGCATCAACTAGATCTTAGAAGAGTTCTAATGGAGGTTTAAAGCATAAAACAAGAGGGGAAATCCGAAAATACCTCAAATAACTCAGATTTGCCCTTGGATCTTGGCACTCCACCTCTTCTCCTTGCTCCTTCCTTCTTCTCCTTCTTCAAGCCTTCACAAAATCACACAAAATCACTTACAAACTCTCAAGGATGAACTAGGGTTTTTCTCACAGCTTTAGAGGGTGAAGGAGGCAAGAATGGGGGCTATAAGGTGACTTAAATAGTGGGAAACCCGGGGATTTAGGGTTTCACCCAGACGGACGGACTCGCCGAGTCCGGGATATGGACTCGCCGAGTCTCCAGCTAACACGTGCTTGAAGTCGCGACCCTACTCGGCGAGTCAGGCTATGAACTCGCCGAGTCCCTCTTGCAAAACTTTAAAACAATTAGTAATGAATTAACATACCGGGAACGGGTCGTTACAATTCTCCCCCACTTATCTCAGACTTCGTCCTCGAAGTCTGCTACGGCTGGATCTGCAAATATCTCCGGGTAGTGCGCTCTCATCTCCTCCTCAGCCTCCCACATCCATTCAGACCCCTTCCGGTGGTAACACTGTACCTTCACTAGCTGAATCACCTTGTTCCTCAAGGTCTTGGTCTTCCGATCCAAAATCGCGACCGGCCTCTCGATATAATTCAGGCTGCTATCAACCTGAATATCCTCTAGGGGAACGACTGCTGACTCATCCACCAAACACTTCCTCAACCGCGACACGTGGAAGGTGTTGTGGATCTGACTAAGCTCCTCAGGAAGATCTAACCGATAAGCAACCCGACCCACCCGGGCCAAAACCCTGAAAGGACCAATAAATCTGGGGCCCAGCTTGCCCCTCTTCCGGAACCTGATGACACCTTTACAAGGTGAGACTTTCAGAAGAACCATATCTCCCACCTGGAACTCCAAGTCCGAACGCCTCCTGTCAGCGTAGCTCTTCTGCCGACTCTGCGCAGTCTGCAGCCTACTACGGACCTGCTGGATCAACTTAGTCGTCTTGAGCACCACTTCTGTGCTCCCGATGACTCGCTAACCGACCTCGCCCCAACAAATCGGGGTCCTACACTTCCTCCCATACAACATCTCAAAAGGAGGTCGATCAATACTCGCATGATAACTGTTGTTATACGAGAATTCCACTAACGGAAGATACGTATCCCAACTGCCCCCAAAATCTAGAACACATGCCCTA
Source organism: Lactuca saligna (assembly GCF_052625555.1). Taxonomy (NCBI): domain Eukaryota; kingdom Viridiplantae; phylum Streptophyta; class Magnoliopsida; order Asterales; family Asteraceae; genus Lactuca; species Lactuca saligna. Next base: position 13,380,371 of record NC_136420.1, read on the forward strand.
AGCATGTCCTCAAGAGTCTGAATCGTCCTCTCACTCTGCCCGTCAGTCTGAGGGTGGAAAGCGGTGCTGAAATGGAGACGAGTACCCATCACATCGTGGAACCGCTTCTAGAATCTGGACGTGAAACGAACATCTCGGTCTGACACCACCGATACCGGCACTCCATGACGTGCCACAATCTCTCGCACATAGATATCGGCTAACTTTTCCGTCGATATACTCTCCTGAATCGGAATAAAATGGGCACTCTTTGTCAACCGATCCACTACAACCCATATCGAATCCACTCCACGTGCGGTCCTAGGGAGTTTGGTGACAAAATCCATGGTGATATCCTCCCATTTCCACACGGGAATGTCTAACGGCTGCATCTTGCCGTGAGGTCTCTGGTGCTCCGCCTTGAGCTTCCGGCAGGTCAAGCATCTCTCAACATACCAAGCGACGTCCCGCTTCATGCAGGGCCACCAATAATCAGGTCGAAGATCTCGATACATTTTTGTCGCCCCTGGGTGGATAGAAAATCGAGACTTATGAGCCTCGTCCATCAATACCTGCCGTACTCCACCCCAGTACGGTACCCACACCCTACCATGAAGCGTCAGCAAACCCCGACTATCATAATCAAACGAAGCTACTCGGCCCACTATTCTCTCACACTTCTGCCTCTCCTCCTTGAGACCCTCCATCTGAGCCTCCTTGATCCGTTCCAACAACGGAGTGATCACTGTCATCCTCATACACAGATCTCTGATAGGGGCCGCCGACACTTTGCGGCTTAGGGCGTCGGCCACCACGTTGGCCTTCCCTGGGTGATAAAGGATCTCACAGTCATAATCCTTTAGTACGTCCAACCACCTCCTCTGCCTCATGTTCAAACTCGACTGATCCATAAGATATCGCAAGCTCTTGTGATCCGTGTATATAGTACAACGGACCCCATAAAGGTAATGTCTCCAAATCTTGAGGGCAAACACAACTGCCCCCAGCTCCAAATCGTGGGTAGGATAATTAGCCCCGTGAGGCTTCAACTGTCTCGAGGCATAAGCTACCACATGGCCTCGCTGCATCAATACTGCTCCCATACCTGTGATCGAAGCATCACAATAGACTACGAAGTCCTCTACTCCCTCTGGCAAGGTAACGATCGGAGCCTCGCACAATTTCTGTCTGAGAGTCTCGAACGCCGCCTGCTGCTCAGGCCCCCAACGAAATACCACCGACTTCTTGGTTAGTCGGGTGAGCGGCACTGCTATCTTGGAGAAGTCCTGAATAAATCTCCGATAATACTCTGCCAACCCTAGGAAGCTCCGAATCTCAGATGGAGACTTCGGGACCTCCCACTGCATCACGGCCTCTATCTTGGCCGGATCTACCAAAATACCCTTCTGGTTGACGAGATGACCAAGAAACTGCACCTTGCGCAACCAGAACTCACACTTGGAGAACTTTGCGAAAAGTCTCTCCCTCCTCAAAGTCTCCAACACCTCCCGCAGGTGCTCCTCGTGCTGCCCCTGTGTCTTGGAATATACCAAGATATCGTCTATGAATACTATCACTGACCGATCCAACATCGGCCTGCACACGCGGTTCATGAGGTCCATGAACGCGGCTGGGGCATTGGTGAGCCCAAATGGCATCACCACGAACTCATAATGACCATACCGGGTCCTGAAAGCAGTCTTCTGTACATCCTCATCTCTAACCCTCATCTGATGATAACCGGAGCGTAGATCGATCTTGGAGAACCAAGATGCTCCCTGAAGCTGATCAAACAAGTCATCTATCCTCGGAAGTGGGTAACGGTTCTTCACCGTTACCTTGTTCAACTCCCGATAATCAACGCACATACGATGCGACCCATCCTTCTTCCTCACAAACAGGATCGGCGCTCCCCAAGGCAAACTGCTCGGCCGAATGAAACCCTTGTCTAACAGCTCCTGCAGCTGTGTAGACAACTCCTGCATCTCAGGGGGAGCTAGTCGATACGGTGCTTTGGTTATCGGAGCCGCACCAGGAACTAGGTCGATCCCGAACTCAACCTGCCTTTCTGGAGGTATCCCCGGCAAATCCTCGGGAAACACATCCGGGTAGTCCCGAACAATAGGAACATCATCAATCGTCGTCTTGCCCTTCTCCCGGGCATCCAAGACGTAAGCTACAAAACTAGCGCAACCCTGCTGAACATAGCGCCTCGCCCTAGCGGCGGAACAAAAGATCGGTCCACGTTGTGGCCTCTCGCCCTGAATCACTAACTCTCCCCCACTGGGAGTGCGAATCCTCACTAGCTGAAGCTCACAATCAATCACTGCCCCATTGGGGCTCAGCCAATCCATGCCCACAATAACTTTATTCCCTCGCAGGGGAATAGGTACCAGGTCCACTGAAAACTGCTCATCAAATATCTGAAGAGTACACCCCCTATGTTACTCTGCTGACCCTCACGGTCCTATCATCTGCTATCTCAACCTCTAATGGACAATCCAGCTCCCCTGGAGCTCTGCTAAATCTCTTGCTAAGAGCAAGCGATACGAATGATCGGGTAGCCCCCGAATCGAACAATACCAAAGCAGAAATGCCGTTCACCGAGAACGACCCTAAATAAAGCATATCATCAAGTAATATTCAAACGATAATAATAATTAAAAGATGAAGGAAAGATACATACCCATCACCACATCAGGAGTCGCTCGCGCCTCCTCTGCTGTCATCTGAAACGCCCTACTCTTCGCCACTGGCGCATCAGGTCGGCCCTGCCGGCCATCTGTAATCCTCAAGGTGGCAGGGGCAGGTGCAACCACCTTCCCTGCTGCAGCTAAACTGGGATACTGGGACTTTTTATGTCCCCTCTGATTGCACTGAAAGCAAATCAGATCTGATGTTGTAACCGTAGTAGCAGGGGCCGTACAATCCCTACTCAAATGCCCAATCCGACCGCACTTGTAGCAGCCAGAACTCCCTGCCTTGCACGCCCCCTCGTGCAATCTCCCACACTTGCCACACCGATCGTGGCTCTGCTGACTCCTAGACCTGTGATCTGAAACCTTGGGCTTTTTTCTAACGCTAACCTGAGAATACAAGCGGTTTGAAAATCAACATAACGCTGGTGAGTTCATAAGCGGTTTTGTTTGTGAAAATGTACAAATTTTCCTTTCCGTTTTCTGAAAATGTTACACACACCAAGAAAATCCCATATTTTCTTAGAAGGTTGGTTATTGTTTCTCAACATGTAATGTTATCCGGTTTGTTTCACTTTTCTAGTCATGTACTGTTTTCCCCAGGAAAGTCTCATACTTTCCTAAATGTTGGTTATCAAATGTAAAAGATGTATTCTGTAAAACATGGTTATGTACAATGTTTCCCCAGGAAAGTCCCATACTTTCCTGAATGTTGGTTATCAAATGTGAAAGATCTATACTGAAAACCTGGTTATCTTGTAAAGTGTATTACCTTATTGATTATTACTACTTAGTAAATCCCTGTTATCCTAATTGCGAGTTCCATAACCATACAATAGACTAGATATGGCAATAAGTAGTCCACATCACCTTATGAATTTCGTCACCCTTGAAACATTTCGGTTCGGTTGTAGCTAGCAGCCAGGTGTGGGGTAGTCAGCCCCGTATAGATCTATAAACTCAAGTCACGCTCCCTATCTAAGAGATTTTGGTTACGGGTGCAGTCCTCCACTCGCGTATCTCTGTGGAGTGTTCGACAAGGACGTGTCTCCAATTATATAGGACTAACAAATTTACTAGTAATAATGCGATAGTCCTCCACTTGCGTATTTCCGTGGAGTGTTACCGAGGACAAAACAGTGTACAAGTTTTATGTTCAAATGTTCTAATGTCATGCTTTTAACTGATAACATGTGGAAGACCATTTGTGAAATATATATACAACATAACAATTTAGAATCCATTTCACAAATATATGTTTACGTGATCTGCATGTTCAAACGGTTATCAGTTGTAACAATCAGTGTAAAAGCATATAAAATGTGAAACACACACATGAAAACAAGTTTTGAGTACAAGTAATCCCTTGTACTTTTCTTGTATTCCCCTCCTGAAAACAGTGAAAAAAGGTAGGGGTATGAACTCACCAAACGAGGAAAAGTGATGATTTCGGAGGCTAAACGTTGGTTCGGGGCTTGATTACTCTTGATGTTCCTATGTATAATGGAATAATGTCCAAATATATCTAATTAGATTTACAATTACTAATTAGATGGAACATTACACTCAATGAACTAAGACACCTCAAAATGAGTGTTTGGAGTGACTCGGGTGACATCTTCGGACGTGTAATGATGCGAGGGACTTGGGAAATGAGTTTACTCCTCAAGAGTAAACTTCCTAATGAGTTTTTGGCCATATATCCCCTACATACATGAGTTCACGGCCGTGAACTCATGATTGGGTGGTTTTGAGTGCTAAATGGCTTAAATGGACATGGGGAATGCTAGTATGGATTTTTCAAATGCCTTGGAATGAATTGTATGGACATATACACCATTTATGGGAGTTCACGGCTGTAGACATGGAGTTTACGGCCGTAAAATTCCCCAAGCTCAATCCAAATTTAATTTGTGATGCTTAGGACAATCACATGTGATTGTAACTAATTTTCCAAGCCTTGGTGTGAATTTAGGGCACCATTTAACACATAATTAGGAGTTTACGGCCCTGGAGCATGTGCTATGGCTGTAAACTCTCAAATGGAGAGTGTTTGATGTGTTTAAGGTCTCCAAACTATTTTTAGATGGTTCTAGGATTTATTCCAAGGCTCTTGGTGAAGTTACAAGGCATTCTAACATGTTTAAAAGGGTTTACTCCCCATGTTTGAGGAGTTTACGGCCCAAGCATATACCTTGGCCATAAACTCTCATTTGTCCCTCAAAATTCATGTCTAGGGTGTTCCAAGTCCGGGTTTGTAAGCCTTAAGGTCATATCTAAGTCCCAATGTTGGTTTGGAAGGGTTAAATTACTCAAAAACCCCAATATTATGTGTTTACGGCCCAAGCATGCTCCTTGGCCGTAAACACATGTTCCAGGTCCAAAATCACAATTTAAACACGGATTTGAAGGCCTAAGAGGTTGAATAACAAATTAGGAAGGTTACCTCTGTTGGATTAATGTCTAAGTCCATAACTATAATTGGTAAGACTTGACCCGACCCGGCATGGTCCATTTGGGTTGCATGGCATCATGCACTTGGATAGACTATAATGAGAGAAATAAGACACTTATGGTTATTAATATATTATAAGTTCTAGTATATTAATAATAAGAATAATAAGATTATTTAATTAGTATTGATCAAGAATTAATCTAGGATTAATTAAGTGATCAAAAGAAGACTAATTAAATATATGGGTTGATTGTACAAATCATCCATACTTATATAGTGGGCTAATGCTCCATGGATTATCTAGTTGGGCCAAAACCCATATGATGCTCCATGGATGCTCCATGGTGTATTTGAACCCATGGATCCAAGGAAATGAAAAGTCATGACAATTAGAGTTTACCCTAATTGTATAACTATATAAGCATCTTATTCTTGAGGAAAATCGGCCACTAGTATTATTCTAGAGAGGGCTAGCCGATTTTATGAAGTGTAGAATTCTCTTAAGTTATTCCAAGAGTATTTGGTGTTGTGTGAACCATTTGAGGTGTCACACTTGGGGCACTAGGCACTCAAGCTTCATGAAGACATTCTACATCAAAGAGGTATGTATTCTATCTTGTTATATTGATAGTTTTGTATGCTAGATTAGGATAATACCTTGGATGTTCATATTTGCATGTATAATAGAGAAAACATAGATCCAAGGTATTTAGGGTTGCATGTACACTTAGGAGTGTTAGAATGCTCATAACCCAACAGTGGTATCAGAGCCTAGGCTTCTTTTCTTGTTATACTTGCAATAGAAGCTGAAAAATCGAGTTTTGTTGCTGTCTACCCAGCAGACTCGCCGAGTCCATGAAGGGACTCGACGAGTCCAAGGCAAAATGCATCCAACTCGCCGAGTTTTGTTCATGCACTCGACGAGTTGGACCCCAGACAGCATATCTTCGAGGTTTTTGGCTAGAAATGGACTAGGAACATTACCCTAAGTTGTTTTTGAACTTATAAACTTGTTTTTAATGTGGTAATGTTCATGCTAATCCATTTTCAAAGATAATTGTCAATAGATTCATGTTTTGTATTAGTTTAAAGGTTAGACTAATTACATGAAAAAGTTTGATTTGAATTATCTTGTTCTTATGAGTTTCTTAGATTAATAGAAAAGTTGAATGAAATAGTTGTTTTCAATCCATTTTAATCTAAGAGTTGAGTATAAAATGTGTTTGTGTAACTTATCCTCAAGTTACATGAAGAGTCACATTAAAGACTCATAAAACTCATAAAGTTGGCAAAGGTTACAAAAATGAAGAGTCTAGTTCTAATTAATTGGAGTTATGACTCCATAATTTGTCCTCCAGTTATGGAGGACCAAGAGTCTCTTCATTAAATAAATATAAAAAAAATAATGTAACCTTAATTAATTTCATAAGTTATAAAATAAAGAAAAAGTTAATTCTTTATTAGTTTAAAGTCTTCCATAATTTGTCCTCAAGTTATGGAACTTGAAGAGTTTTTGGATTAAAACTACTTTAAACACATAAGTTATGGAATTAATTAGTTTTGAATAGTTTCAAAACTTGCCCTCAAGTTTTGGAATTTGTAAAGTTTTCTCTTATGAATACTTTAATTCCAAGTTAGGCCTTAGAATTTTAAAAGTTAAAATTCAACCCTTATACTTTATAATATTATAAGTTAATAATATATACATGTATAAGAGTAAAGTCAGTCTTACCGCTAGTACGCCTCATTCACGAAGCCGGTCTATAAGGTGGGTATAAGGTTGTTGCCTATAAAATGGCAGCTTAATGGGTGTCCACTCTCACCCACCGCTTGCTTGACTGGTGGAGGGTCGTTAGCCGAACGGGTTTGACAGGACTATAATTCTCCCTTCATTAAAAGTATTAATGATAAATACTAAGTAACTAAACTCTTAATAATACCCAATCTTAGTTACTTAGGAAAATGTGAAGAAGGTGCTAATCCATGAAATTACACTTTGCACTTTGTTTAAGTCGGTTAGTGGAGCATGTGTGGTTAACCGACACACTAACTCGTATTTAACAAGGTAGGCAAAGGGTAACTTAATGTTTATCATAGTATCGATGGAGCGTGTGTGGTTAACCGGCACATCGATTGAGGGGTAATTTATTAAGGGTACCAAGTAATTTGCATGGTTACTTCACACCTTGTTTTGTGATCCTCGGCATCCCAGTCACAAAACCTGAAGGGCACACTCGAGATTGAAACATGCCATTGAACAGTTCAATGAATCTCAAAAGATCTAGGAGTTTCAAATCCAATTAAAACCTAATAATACATTTTGTTTATCTTGGTGGAAATTGGTGAATCGTCATTCACCTACCTTCAAATTGTTTTATAGCTTGGATTACGGCATACCTCTTCTAAGTTATAAAATAGTTTGTTGGGTCCTAGCCTTAATATTTCATATTGGGTATCATATTAAGGACTTTAGATCAACTATCTTGAATATCTCCTAAAAGATGTCTGGTTTAGACATTTATGATCTTCCCAAATCTCTTGAAACAAGCATTCCTAATGAAGATGATGTCCCATGGATATCATACTTTTTTTCTCCTCCTCCAATTATTCTCCCTAACCCACAAGTTCTTGAAAAGTTTAAGATCACTCAAGCCCTAATGGCAAGGCAAGGTCTAGGTGTGATCACATCTTGGAGATGTAGTCACATATTGATAAGCCGGGAGAGTTGGGTGTCAAAGTCTTGAGAAAGTTAGTGGCTCAACTACTTTCTAAGTCACATAGTGAGTTCTTTTGGAACACCTATGAAACAGACTATGACAAGACCCTTAATGATCTTATCTATTTGCTAAGATCAACTTTCTGAAACTTTATGGACATTGACAATGGTGACACTGGAAATACAGAAAAAACATTCTCTTCCCAAGGAAAGGGATTGACCATAGTCAACTAGGTTGACCAATTGGTAAAGAGAAAAAGGCTAAGTCTGTAATAGTCCTGTGTACCATTATCAAAGGGTCCATATGTTTATATTGCCAAAGTAAGGGTTATTAGTTGCGAAGCTGCCAAATTTACCTAAGGATGTTAAAGTCAATAAGTTTGACTCTACTTCAGGTAAAGTCCACTATCTAACTCTCTTAAGTTTCTATTCTGAGATTCCTGATACATGATGTGACTGGGTCACATGGTAATGTTTTAAGAATCAAAGAAAAGTAAAGGAACTTAAAGAAAGAATATGTTGAATCTGATCGCGTAGATGGATTTCTATCGCGTAGTTTGAAGATCGGATTCTTGAGCTACTTCTTAGGAGTTATGAGATATTGCTTAGGAATAGATAACAACAAGTTTTCATATGGGTTGTAAGGATAAGTTTTTCCGCATAGTTTTAAAATAAAAGAAATTTTTTATTTTATTTATTTTAAATATCCTTACAATGGCATTTGAGGAAAAATTGTTGCTTATATGATTCCATTAATAGCAAGAGTGGAAATATGAAATTGATTCCTTCATTTGTGGTAATGTCTAAATTTACCAAATAAAGGAAAGATTCTCATCACCAAGTCTCAATTGGACCGAAACTTGGAATCATGCAAGTTGTATAACATGATGAATGAGAACTTCCAAGTATTGGAAAAATTAAGACTAATTACTTGTTCACATGGATGTGTGAGTCAAGTAATGGACTAAGGGATCGAGTACATAGTCATGTGCACTGATTAAGTCCACCATAAAAGATGTAAGGCTATTCGTCATAGTTTACTAAAGCTCAGTAAATATGATTATACTTACAAGCTTAAGTGTAACTCTGAGACATTGGAAAAGGTTTCAATGCATAGCAGAGCGGATAAGAAGAATCAAATTAGGCAAAAGGATAAAAGTTTCTCAAATCTGAAAAGATGGGAGAGTACTTTAGTATCAGTTTTGTGATCATCTTAATGATTAAGAAACCATATCAAAATTAGTTCTCTAAGGAAGTCTTAGTGCATTCTTATGACTAAGAAGAAGGGATCTTGAATTGTTGAAATGGTTAAATCAAGAAGATGATTCATACTTCGTTCCAATACAAGTCTTAGAGTCATACTCCAAGGTTGTAATTTGAGTGACATGTCTTTAAGAAGGTTTAAAACACGTGTCAAATGTAAGAGTAAAAGTGTCCTACTCTTGTTCATTTTAAGTTGGTAAGTTGTGATGTTTTGGATAAAACAAAGACCAACTTAGGCCAATTGTGTGAAGTGTTTGTCTTGGTTAGAATCCACACTATCTCTTGGATGTTTGACAAGGGAGTCTTATAGGTCAAGAGGACAGTGGGAGTCTTAAAGGTCTTGAAAGTCTCAAGAACTAATCAAGAATAAAACCTAAAGTTCTTCACTAGCACACGACTTAAGGTTTATAGCATATCGTGTTGACATATTTTGTGCCCATTCCAATCAAAGTTGGCTTTGCATATGAGTTCTTAGAGTTCTCAATTGGTTGCACAACAACTTGGAAGCAATGGCAGGCCCTTGAGCTGTCAGGTGGCAAGAAGTTAAGATTGAGTTCAGTCCATATGAGTTTGGATTTGTCATTACCCTTGTCTTGTGACTATGGTTTTGACAATTCACATGGATAAGAACACATACACCATTAAATCTAAGTGTCATAAAGTTTCTCTCCGATTCATGAAAATGATGGTGAGGAAACACTTTCATTAAGTAGATTTTAGTTAGATAGCAATTGTGATGTTTGCATTCTCAAAGTTGTTAGTGGAGCGTGTGTGGTTTACCGGCACACTAACCTGGACTTGTGAGAAGTGGCAAAAAGGTCTAACCATTATGATTACGGCATCCCTCTTCATAATTGTTTAGACACACATGTGAGCTATCTAAGAGAGGTGTATGATATTGATAAAGTCTTATCAAGGAAATCTAGTATCAGAAATCTGAACTTTGGTAAGAAAGTCAATAAAGTATTGATTTCTAGAAGTCGAGCTGATTTTTGAGAACATGTCAAAGCTAGTGGGAGCATAAGTGTTATGCTAATAATCATCATGTTAGTGGGAGCATGATAATTACGATAAGTATTGCAAGCTAGCAATGTTAATTATAGAAAACAAAAGGTTTCAATTGGAAAAAAAGTTGTTTTGCTATAATTAAGGGAGAGGAAATTATACTTCATCTCAAATCTATAAGCTTAGATCGTGAGGTTTTAATCATTTAGTCAAGGATATATATGAATTTCATGTTGGATTGGCTCAACATAAGGAAATTCTGTATATGGTTCCATTATTTGCGTTCTAAAATTCGATTATGATTACGGCATCCCTTTTTATAATCTGAATTATGAGAACTTGGCAAATAGAAATGGAAATGTTATAGCAAAAGAATGGTTTAGTCTTTATGTGAGACATCATGAATCGTGTCCCATATGCTTCGGATATAGGACCGATTACATGTGCTATATTCATCCTTTCTAAAATTTTCCAAATGCCTAGGGCATTAAGAAGGGAAAAGGTTTAGAACTGGATATGACTAAAAGGATTAAACAATTGTCGAGGAAAATCTAAGGTTTACCAAAGATTGGTTGCTCAAGGACAGTTGGAAGTATAATGATAATTCTGGAAGGACCATATTGACATAATCTGTAAGGAGGCAACTCTTGTTCAGAAGTGATAGTCAAAATGAATCTGGAAATGTTTCAAAGTCAGAAATTTCAATATGTGTAAGATTAAGGAAACTTAATGCAAGAAGGATGTTTCCAAGGAATTGATCTCCTTTGGAATACTCTGTAATGATTGTTGCCAAGTCTTTCTGACTTTGTGCATAATCATTACAAGAGGATCAATGCATATAAGTTTAGAATCTAACAGATTTCAGTAAATGGCATGAATTTGGAATTCTTGCATTTGCAGTAAGGATTTGGGAGTGTGAAAAGAGAATCATTGAAGATTATGTTCAATTGATCTAGTTCACAAAGTAAAGATCATAGACAAACATAGTATGATACTTGGTGTGTGGCATGACTATTGTTTAGAAAACATAGTGTACATGCTTGGAGCATGGGACAACTATTGTTTTAAATTCAAGAATAAAGTTGATAGCTGAAACAGTATACAATGAATAATGTGTAATCATATGGTGATAAATAAAAGGTGTTTTATTTATGTTCATAGGTTTTGATACCATATTGGATTCAATTATTATTGTGTTTCACTTTGCATGTTTTGACTTCCCGAATAAGCTAGGTTATTCTTCCAGAATGACTAAGTTATTCAAACCATCCACAGTCAGTCATATGTTGGAAGTAGATATGAATTAAGACTGTCATGGGTTGGCTTGTAGAGGTCTAAGATGTTGGACAAAGGGCTACAACACTCATGAGTGCTCATAAGTTCTGAGTATTGGATTCAACCCGCGCTCATTGGAATCACTTCATGGGTTTTATCACGAGTGATCATGAGACGATAATATCTTATATTCTTCAAACCTAGAGATATGAGTTGTTACTATGAGTTGATAGTACATTGATTACACGAAACGCATTGGTAACTCGATGTTATAAAACGTGTCTTTGTGTATGATTCAATAAGTAGTAGAACAAGCCATATGAGTCGAAGTTTATCCATTCCTTTTACCTTCGGGATAAAAGCGATATCTGTGGGCCCCTTGATGATTTGATGATGACAAATGGAAGTGCTCAGCCGGGCCAGGACTGATTTGATTTGTTCAATTAGTCAGTCATCATAAATCGGAAATCGGGAAACAACAAATGGACAGAGAGAATGATTATAATCCATGTCTCAGTCCATATGATATCTAGAATGGAGGAATATATGATCCCTTATCTAATGGACAAGTCATTGACAAGATCAGAGTTCATCTACAAGGTCAGAGTTCGACAGAAGCTTTTGAGAGCTACGATTGCCAGTTGGTTCCTGAAGTCATACGCAATAATAGTTTTAGACTTATCCAAGTGGGAGACTGTTGGATTAATGTCTAAGTCCATAACTATAATTGGTAAGACTTGACCCGACCCGGCATGGTCCATTTAGGTTGCATGGCATCATGCACTTGGATAGACTATAATGAGAGAAATAAGACACTTATGGTTATTAATATATTATAAGTTCTAGTATATTAATAATAAGAATAATAAGATTATTTAATTAGTATTGATCAAGAATTAATCTAGGATTAATTAAGTGATCAAAAGAAGACTAATTAAATATATGGGTTGATTGTACAAATCATCCATACTTATATAGTGGGCTAATGCTCCATGGATTATCTAGTTGGGCCAAAACCTATATGATGCTCCATGGATGCTCCATGGTGTATTTGAACCCATGGATCCAAGGAAATGAAAAGTCATGACAATTAGAGTTTACCCTAATTGTATAACTATATAAGCATCTTATTCTTGAGGAAAATCAGCCACTAGTATTATTCTAGAGAGGGCTAGCCGATTTTATGAAGTGTAGAATTATCTCAAGTTATTCCAAGAGTATTTTGTGTTGTGTGAACCATTTGAGGTGTCACACTTGGGGCACTAGGCACTCAAGCTTCATGAAGACATTCTACATCAAAGAGGTATGTATTCTATCTTGTTATATTGATAGTTTTGTATGCTAGATTAGGATAATACCTTGGATGTTCATATTTGCATGTATAATAGAGAAAACATAGATCCAAGGTATTTAGGGTTGCATGTACACTTAGGAGTGTTAGAATGCACATAACCCAACAACCTCTATGATTTGAAGCCTTAAATCTATGTATTTGGACCTTAATCTTGGATGAGGAGAGAAGTTAGAGAGAGAGAGAGAGTAGTGAGATGAAGCCAAAAGCTTCAAATGATGACTTAGTGTTCGGGAATTGGACACGGTGGAATTCTACCCGATACCGGCGTTAGACGGGGCTTTTGGTCGCACCCGATTAAGTTACCGTAACCCGATATGGTTGATTCTAGAAATATTCCGATCACTAGAATGGGGTGTTAGAATGATTTCTAAATGCATTAAGACACCCATTAAGTCATATTAGATACATACAAATTAATGACTTAATTAAATGACGAAATCAGAATCGGATTTGAAAACGACGATCGGTTGATCAAATTGGATTACGAAAAGAGTTACAAGTAATGATACGGAATTTCGGGTTGTTACAAACACCGACAGAAGTTCGACAATTTCTAGGGCTCGCTGGCTACTACCGAAGGTTCATACAAAACTTCTCCAAGATCACCAAACCACTCACCACCTTGACTCAGAAAGGTGTGGTATTCAAGTGGGAGGATAAACAAGAAGTTGCTTTCCAAACGTTAAAACAAGCCCTATGCAGCACACCGGTTTTGTCTCTTCCAGAAGGAACCGATGACTTCGTGGTATATTGTGATGCCTCAAAACAAGGCCTCGGTTGTGTGCTCATGCAAAGGGGTTAGGTTATCACTTACGCGTTAAGGCAACTTAAGACCCACGAAGTTAACTATACCACCCAAGACCTCGAATTGGGAGCAGTAGTGTTCGCCTTGAAGATCTGGAGACACTACCTCTACGGCACAAAGTGCACCATCTTCACCGATCACAAAAGTCTTCAGCATATCCTCAATCAAAAAGAGCTCAACATGCGACAAAGAAGACGGGTAGAGCTACTAAACGATTATGAGTGTGAAATCCATTGTCATCCGGGCAAGGCTAATGTTGTAGTCGATGCCCTAAGCAGAAAAGAATACTCGGGTCGCCGGGTGAAGTCACTAACAATGACGATCCATTCGCTCCTGTTCACACAAATCAAGGAAGCTCAACGTGAAGCCTTGAAACCAGAAAACGTGATGGGTGAGGCATTGAGAGGGATGGATAAAAACCTAGAAGTCAAGGAGGACGGAGCTCGCTACCTCATGAACCGAATCTGGACACCGAAGTTCGGTGGGTTCCAAGACGTTGTCATGAACGAAGCACACAAGACACGATATTCCATCCATCCAGGTTCGGATAAGATGTACCTAGACCTTAAGAAGTTGTACTGGTGGCCGAACATGAAAGCTGAGATTGCTACTTATGTGGGTAAGTGTCTGACATACGCCAAGGTCAAGGTAGAATAATAGAAGCCATCAGGACTACAACAGCTGGATATACCTGAGTGGAAGTGGGAACGGATAACCATGGACTTCATAACCAAGCTGCCTAAGACATCGGGTGGGCTTGACACCATATGGGTAATCGTAGACAGATTGACCAAGTCTGCGCATTTCCTACCAATAAAGGAAACCGACAAGATGGAGAAGTTAACCAGGACATACATCAAGGAGATTGTGCGACTGCATGGTGTACCAATATCCATTATCTCTGACCGAGATAGTAGATTCACCTTGTGATTTTGGTAGTTCTTACAAAAATCTCTGGGAACTAGGCTAGATATGAGCAAGGCCTATCATCCGCAAACCGACAGGCAGAGCGAGCGCACTATACAAACGTTAGAAGACATGTTGAGAGCCTGTGTGATAGACTTTGGTAAGGTATGGGATACTCATTTACCGCTTATCGAATTTTCCTATAATAACAGCTATCACACTAGCATTGGACTCGCTCCATTCGAAGCTCTCTATGGTCGCAAGTGTAGATCCCCTCTGTGTTGGGCCGAAGTGGGGGATACTCAGCTAGCTAGGGGGCAAGTCCCTGATAGCACCCTTACTGGGCTTGAAATCATAAGGGAGACCACAAAAAAGATTGTTCAAATTTGGGAAAGACTGAAGGCGTCTCGTGATCGACAAAAGAGTTAAGCAGACAAGCGATGCAGACCCTTGGAATTCCAAGTCGGAGATCGGGTACTACTGAAAGTTTCCCCTTCGAAAGGAATGATATGTTTCGGTAAGTGAGGGAAACTAAACCCGAGGTACATCGGACGGTTTCAAATCCTTGCCAGGATTGGTCCTGTAGCGTACATACTCCAATTACCACAAGAACTTAGTAACGTACACCCTACCTTCCACGTATTAAACTTGAAAAAGTGCCTAGCGGATGAGACACTTGTAATACCTCTCGACGAAATCGAAGTTAACAAAAATCTCCACTTCATGGAGGAACCAGTAGAAATCATGGATAGAGAGATCAAGCGAACAAAACAGAATCGTATTCCCATTGTAAAGGTCAGCTGGAAAGCTAAACGGGGACCTGAGTTCACCTGGGAACGCGAAGATCAAATAAAACAAAAATACTCGAATCTCTTCCCAAACTCTTGAAGTCCCAGTCAAAACATAAATTTCGGGACGAAATTCCCTCTAACGGGGGGATGATGTGACAATAGTCGATTTTGGGTCAAGTCAAAGTCAACAAGTCAAACCAGACGACCCATTTAGCCCTTGTATATTAGGGTTTACATTGTGTATTTACTAAACAAACCACTATTTTAATGAGAAAACATCATTGGAAAATTCGTACATTTGAAATTCCATAGCTTTAATAATGCTAAACATTGAACCAAAGCGATAAAACACTATTGCACACTCATCGGGAGTGTGTGGGGCCTTAAAACATGGCTTAACGGGGTTTACGGACCTCGCATTGCAAAGCCAGACACTCAAAAAGGTCACAAACGAAACCCCTCTCAATCGGATTCACTATACCTCTCTTTATTTTAAATCTCTCCCAAATCTCTCTCAAAAGTTCCCGTAACTTTTTATAGTCATTCGGGCCATCCCGACCCTTAACCGGGTCAAAAACGACTTGAAACGGGGTAAAAACACAAAAAACAGCCTTGAGGAGCCGAAACTCCTCTTAGAGGCCAAAACCCTAAGCAACCGAAACCCCAGCTGACAGCCGAGACCAAGCCTCACTGCCCCAGCCGAGACCGAGCCGAGCTTCCCAGCCAGAGCAGAGACCGAGCCTCGTCTCTGCCCTTCCCACCTTTGCACTTTCGGTCCTCCTTCCCCTCCTCTCGGTTACTCTTCCAAGACCGAACCCCCTCTCGGTTTCTTCTCCCACTTTCAGTTCTAAGGACCAGGACCGAACCTCCGGCCCCAAACTTCGGATTTTGGCAATTTTTGCTCGGTTTTCAATATTTTTAGCGTTTTGAGCCCATTTTTCATGATTTCAACGCGGGATTTTCTCCAAAAATCATATTTTAACATATAAGACCCTAAATAATCATAATTTAAACTTATTTTTATGAAAATATTTATTAAAGGAATAAAATCTAGTGGGTGAATAATTGAGGTGCAGTGTCGACTTTCCTTTAACTTATGACACAAGCAACCACCATACCCACTCCATGACTAACCCACACTCCTCCCCACCATCCCTAGTCACATCATAGTCCTTTTCCCACTCAATTTCAGCCTTTCCTACGTTCAAAGAGCTGGAATAACCCATCCTCTATGAACAAACTAGACTCATTTTTCAAACTCTCAGAATTTACGGAATTTGATTTGGACATTTGATGATTTTTCTACAAATTTTCTAAGAAGAGTTACAGAAAATGTTATCAACAGAAAAATACTATCAATTTCATTTCACCTTGTAACATGTTGAGCAAGGTATATATCTTTATGTGATTATGTGTAAGGCAATATATGATATTTTGTCTTAGTATATAGATATACATCAGTTAACAAATGGTTTTTGGCTAGATAAAGCATAGAAATAACAATGTGTTAAAATCAAATTGTATCCATTACATACAAACGTTCGAATAAACTATGTTAAGTATAGTTTATGTACATCACTACTACTACCCTTGTTTTGATAAACTATAATAGGTATGGTTTATGTTTCTATTAATACAACAAACACTTTTTCGGAAGTTTTATTCCCACAGAAAAAGGTTCTACACTCACGCACACTACACGTAAACTTGTTAACTTAAGTTGTGGGACATTCTCTCCCCGTACGTTCGAGTACAGGATATAAATTCTGGTAAGTTACAACTAGAATCTCTTGTAGGGAGAGCGTGATAATTGTGTATAGATCTATATTGGGGTTGACATCCCACACCTCGCTGCTAGCTACAGCCGGACCGACAGGTCTGCGAGTGACAAGAGTCATAGGATTAGGGCGTCTGAAAGACGTTGTGCATGTTACCTCTAGTCATAGTATGGTTATAGCGACTCACATAGGGAGTTAACAACACATAAAGTTTACGGGAATTTTTATAAATAAAAAGGGGTTTTATGTCGATTTAAAATCAGTTGTATATCTTTAAGTATGACAAATACTTGTTCACTCTCGGTCCTGGTATTTAGGACTACATAACTTTTATAAGGAAAATATTGGATTTTCTTGGTAACATACAACTCACTACAAAGATCCATTTTCAAACTCTTACTATCAAAAGCTTATGAACTCACCAACCTTTGTATTGACATTTTTTCAAACAACTTGTATTCTCAGGAAATCACTAAACAGGTAACCAAGTGCTTTTGAGGATGGGACGTTAAGGCGTCAAACATTTCATATTTTGTCAACATATTGTAATTGATTTTGAAACATGTAATGCATACAATGGTGTAACTCTTTCAATTATATATATATATATATATATATATATATATATATGTGTGTGTGTGTGTGTGTGTGTGTATATATATATATGTTGGTTGTGTTTACTTTCATCGCTATTGCCATTGTTGTTATGATACTATACATGAAGTCCTCCACCCCCAGACGTTTCCGCCATCCTTGGTTTGGGGGTGCGACAAATAATTATAACAAAGACAATTATTAAACTATATCAATACTACTGGGTCGGCCTTGGAGCCTTCAACCCACAGATTCTACGAAGGGAGACTCACCTCAACTATGAATGTCGAATCGTACTCTGTGGATGACTCGGGGCTCCTCTCCCTAAATCACAATAACTTCCTAATTAGCTATTGGATCCAAATATAACTCCAAAGGTCCAATTCTACCACATAAAGCAAAGATTCTCTAACTTTGTCCAATTGGGCCTTTTCCTTCCAAGGCCCAACTTTCATATTAAAATGTCGAAGTCCAAATAATTAGTCTTTAAGGCCCAATAAGACCCAATATAATAATCCTTATCCCAAACCCAAGGGTTCCAGTCCACCTGTAGGTTTGAGGCCCACAAATTCTAAGCCCAACACTCATGGCCCCAAACAACCCAATGAATGAGTATGCGCGGCATACTCAGCGGGTACGGCCGATGTACTCAGACTTTAACCAGAGGCGGGAAGCTGACTTGGTATACGTAACATACAAGGGGGTACGCCCAACGTTCTTACCAGCCACCATAAGCTCTTTCTTTTGACTTAATCCATTAAGTTCTAATGTTTAGAATGTAGATCTAGGTTCTAACAACATCCCAAACCATAATGTTATAAACTTTATGCTTTTGCATGCATGGGTGGGGATTAAGACACACATTAGGTCCATAAGTTCACTAGTAGCCATCTAACACTTGCATGGTTGAGGCTAAACCATCAAGATCTGATTTTTATGGTTCTAAAAACCTCCAAGAGCTAAAAAGGACAGCCCATCCGGACAAAATCTTCTAATACTCAAAGGACCTCAAGCATGGGACAAAAAAGTGACATAAAACACCACAAAACTAAATCTAAGCGTCCAATGACCAAGTTTAAAGCTTTATACCTCAAATGGGTTAGAAATGATGCAAAACTTCTGGATCTACAAGCCCTCTCCAAGCTCATGCTCCTTCTCCAAGCTCATTTTCCTTCTCCAAGCTCATTTTCCTTCAAAACCACCAAAGTAACACCAAAAAGCTCAAAGTAAGCTCAAGATACATGCAAAGGGGTTAGGGTTCGAGTTTGACACTTTGGGGACACTATAGGCTGAGATGATAAGGGTTTGGAGGGTTATAAAAAGCTTAAATTAGGGTTTGCATCTGATCAACCTACGCCCATCGTACGTATGGGTACGCCCAACGTACGCATGGGGACTTCCTGCTCCGCGCCTCGCTTGCGTACACCGTGTGTACACCTTGTACGCCCAACGTACTCCCCAATCCAATATATGCATAATAATACTTGGATAAGTAGCAATATAATTACCTGACAAATCCTGGGCATTACACCTACCTCCTGCCAATAATAAGGAAGCAATACCAATTTTATAAACCAATTTTAGTTTGGGAGTTTTTCGTAAATTAGGGTAAAATATTAGGACTTTTCCGAAGATTTCCCAGTATATATATATATATATATATATATATATATATATATATATATATATATATATATATATATATATATATATATATATATATATATTCAAACTATGATAAAACAAAATGGTTTTTAAAAATGTAATTGTCAAAAGTATATATCTAACTAATATATGTTTTACTGTATTTATATTATGAAACCTAAACCGAAACATATTTTTTGCTTTACGTATGGTAAATTTTATATTGGTTCGATATAAACTTTTTATATTTAATTTTTAAAAAAGTTGCCTAGTTTTATCAAAATTTAAATATATTCATTAATTAATACTTAAACTTTTCAAAACAAAATTAAAAAACATGTGTTAGCTACTAATTAACTTTGTTAAAATAGTTAAACATATGGATATATGACATTAATTAAATTCAATTATTTTTTTAAACGGAAATAAAAATATTTTATATGTTTAAAAGTTTTTTATTTCAGAAATAATAATGTATCATATTTTTCATAAAAATAAATATATTTATATAATAAATTAGACAAATACATGTATATTTTATATGTTTAAAAGGTTTATGTTTGTGTTTTAGAAATAATAACTTATACAACTATATTTATTTAAATAAAAAAAATATGATAATATTATTATTTCTGAAATACAAAACTTTTAAACATATAAAATATTTTCATTCTTCTTTAAAAAAATTGCATGGAAATAATGTCACCTTATAGTGATTATTATCACCTCCAAAACTGCTTTACGAGCGATAGATATCTACAACAAATCTAAAAAATATGATACATTATTATTTCTGCAATACAAACATTTTAAACATATAAATATTTTTATTTTCCTTCAAAAAAAATTAATTGAATTTAATTATCATTTTATTCATATGTTTAACTATTTTAGCATAGTTAATTATTAGCTAACAGACTTTTTTTAATTTTACTTAGAAAATTGAAGTATTAATTAAGGAACATATTCAAATTTTGATAAAACTAGATAACTTTTTAAAAAATTTAAATGAAAATAAGTGATGAATCAATAAAAAAAAACTTTAAAATAAATCCCCATTCGAGATCCTCTTAACACTTATTCCAAATCGAAGTACATATTGTAAAGTTCATTGTCCAAATGTGTATGAGAGGGATTTACACGATTGTTTAACTGCGACTAAAATAGATTAACATTTTTAATTTCATAGAATGCTTGATTGAATGTGTAATATAATTTTTTGCTACAGAAAAACGCAACATTCTTAGTTAATTAACTTCTAATTTGTTTGAGTTATTGATTATTAATCAAGTCGCTAAAATTTCACTTTCACTTTTTTTTTTTTTCAAAATATAAAAAAATAAAAAAATCTCTTTCACATACATGATCAAATTATGGGACGAAACCGGTATCATTCATATTTTATAGTGTTAGTTAGCATGTTACAGTCTTCCAGGTCATTCCTGTTTATGAATTTCTCGACTGTTAAGGTCTATACATAATAATAGAATAATACAATTCTAAATAAACGTTGACTTTCATCTACCTAACCCATCATATTTTGCTTATAAATCCGTTTCTACGCTGGGGCTATTTCATTCATACTTAATTACCGTAGATTCATCCAGCTGAATTTACTCTTTTTTATTCTAGGTAGTTTCATAAAGTATGGTGCCTTTTTTTCGATTTCAATTACTAATAGTGTGATATATTATGTAGGTGCAATAATGACCACTGAAAGCACAGTACGACAAGGTTCAACCAATGAGACAACTCCCATCCATGGCTGGCAGCTGGAAGAAACCGAATATTTGACGCCTTCATATCTTCGTCCACCTCTGAATCTACCTTGTGGAGATCTACTTACTGGTATATGACGATCTTAATTACACCCATGCATGTCTGTTTATTTCATCAACCACAATTTCAAAAAAAAATTGGTGAAGTAGATCCTTTAGTTACCATAGAAAACTGTTCGAAATAATCTTTTTGTGAGTATTCCATGCACAAATCCTATTTTAAAGCATTTCAGTTATTTTTTGAGATCAAATTGGTAGTAAAATTAGCAGCCTAGCGTTCATGTGTTGAGAAAAGCATCTCGATCTTTTGTGTCCATGCATCATTAACCTCTGCTATATTATCAAAAGGAAATAGAGACGAGTACCTCAAAATCTGTGTTCCGCTCTATACTGCTTCACTCGAAGGTGATTGGGAAACTGCTCATGCCCTCCTCTTGGAATACCCAAAACTGCTAGAATTTGGTATCACTGAAAACTACGATACTGCGCTTCACATAGCAGCATCTGCAAAAAGCAGTAAATTGGTGGAAAATTTTGTGAAAAATCTAGTGAATCTAATGACAAAGGAACAGTTACAACTTCAGAACAGAGGCTACAAAACCGCACTGTGTTTAGCAGCGGCAAGTGGAAATGTAAAAACTGCGAGGACTATGCTGCAAAAGAACAAGGACCTGATGGACGTCACTGATAGTCAAGGAATGACGCCACTCAACATTGCTTCTCTATTTGGACAGAGGGAGATGATAACTTATCTCTATGATAATTGTTACGGGATGCGTGGTGATTCTTGGACAGATCAGAATCGTGCTTGGGTTTTTGAAAAATGTGTAGAAGGTGATCTTTTTGGTAAGTAGTTTTTTTTTTTTTTTTTTTTTTTTTTTTTTTTTTTTTTACATCTTTCTAATTGTTTTCTGAAAAAAATAAAAAAGAAGGTAAAAAAACAATAGGAAATTTGCTGCACAAATTTTGTTTTATTCCAAGAAATTATTATGACAACAAAATCTGGAGTGTTGCTACAATAATTTCACAGTTTGATAGGTAATTTACTCTTGATGGAAACAACCTTTTATTTTTTCTTGCATATATATATATATATATATATATATATATATATATATATATATATATAAAACGAACCAAACGAATACGAACGGATAAATGAACTAGTTTTCTTGTTCATATTCGTTCGTTTAACAAATTACATTGTTTATTTTCATTTATATTTTCATTATATATATATATATATATATATATATATATATATATATATATATATATATATATATATATATATATATAATGGGTTTATTTTCGTTTTGGATGTTAACGAACATAAACAAATCAATATAAACGGAACATAAACGAACGTTTTCAAACATAATTGAACAAAACGAAACAATTATTCTTTTTCGGTCGTTTAATTAAACGAACGAAAATTTGTGTTCATATTCGTTTATTTATTAAATAAACGAACATAAATGCACTTTCCATCGAACGGTTCACGAACAACCCTATATATATATATATATATATATATATATATATATATATATATATATATTTCAAACAATTTAATCCTCACCATGCATTCAACTCTACAATATTTAATAAAATTTTCACTTCAATAGTCATTTGATTCATAAAGTCTATGTAAAATAATCAAAATTGTGGGTCCTTTTCCATTTAATAGTTGTTTCTCATTTAATAGTTGAATGATTATTTAATCAAATTCATTATATGTCAAAATTACATCCCATTATGATTGGATTTAATTTATTATAAAAACCCATTATGATTATAAAAATCCATTATGATTGGGTTTAATTTATTATAAAAACTTGACATTCTAACTCAATCAACCATTCCATTGAACCATGCACTGTGAAAGGACGAACATATCATATGCATTTGTTAGTCACTGGGAAAGGTTGAAACTCGTTGTGTGTCCTCTTTTACCTAGTGTTGAGGTTATATAAGATGTTACCTTACTTAACTTGCAATAGGGTTAGCTTAATGTGATTGTGTTTGTTTAATATGTAACACCTTAATTACCTCACGAAGTAATTGCCAAATGTTTTGTAGATGTTGCCTTGAAAATATTGAGTGACCATCCAAAACTCGCTGTTAACGGGAATGTACTCGGAATTTTGGCTCAAAAGACACATGCCTTTGAAATAATAGAACCACCTTTTTTCCGGAGAACCCAACGCCAAAGTGAATATCTCTACGACTCTTCTTCTTTCTATCTAACTAACTTCAATTTGCGCAGCTTCATCCTTCCATTTGGTGTTCCCTACTTTATTTCTAATTTGGTGTTGCTCTTAGTTTTTTCAGTCATCGGTGTGAAGGTTGGGCCTGCAGAAAAGCCTAGGGATGCTACGCGGTTGCTTAGAATTATTTGGGAAGACGTTATGAAATTGAACAAGGAGACAATCGATGAGATCATGAGTGGGAAGGATGGAAAGCGAAAGCCAAATCAGTCTTCCAAAATACTATTTCTTGCTGCTAAAAAGGGAAACACGGAATTTCTGGTTGAGTTAATTCGCCAATATCCAGAATTATTATGGAGGACAGATGATAATAACCAAACTATATTTCATGTTGCGGTCTCACACCGTCATGCAGGTATCTACAATCTTCTGAGAGAGATCGGCTCTATGAAGGATATGATCACACCTCTCAAAGACAAGAATGGGAATACTATTTTGCATTTAGTTGCCATGAGTAAAGAGAAAAAAAAGATTCAACACGCTTCACGAGCTGCTCTACTTATGCAACGCGAATTCTTATGGTTCAAGGTACGTACATCTTTTTTCGCCAAGCTGCCTTTTGTACAATATATACATAATTTTTCTTTATGGTTGCGTTAATTCTCAATGACTTGTAGTACGTGCTATACAAGCAGAAACTAGCTAGCTAGTTATGACCACATGTCATGTTTACCTTCTGAAATACAAACCCAGCACTGAAATGATCCGGTTCTTTTTGTTTAGGAGGTAGAAGCTCTAATCCCTCCTAGTTATAGACAAATGAAGAACAACAATGGTCGAACACCTGATGAATTGTTCCTCAGGGAGCACGAAGGTCTACTGTCTCTGAATAATAAGTGGATGGAAGAAACGATAAACCAATGTTTGGTGGTTGCAGCACTCGTTGCTTCCATAGGATTTGCAGCAGCGTTTGCTGTTCCGGGTGGATACAACCAGAACAATGGAATTCCTTTGTTTCTTCACAATCGATGTTTTATAGTCTTTGCTATATCAGATGCCATTTCATTGACTTTCTCTTGCATATCTATCCTTATATTCACGTCTCTTTTAACATCCCACCAAGTTGAACATAATCTCTTGGAATCCCTATACAAAAAAATGACGAGAGGTCTAGCTGCTGTCTTCTTCTCAATCATAGCCATGTTGATTGGTTTTAGTGCCAGTTTCTTCATGCTTTTTCAAGACAAGCTGATTTGGGTACCAATTATGATCAGCTTGTTCATCTCCATACCGGTAATTTTATTCATCAGGCTTCAGTTATATGATCTTCTACCGGATATTTATCACTCAACATATGCTTCTAAGAATCTCTTTACGCCAAACAAGCCTCGGCTGTACTACAAAAATCCAACATTCTAATCACTCGTTGTTTTCACGGTAATGTTTCATTTCAAGATGCATGTGATTGTACGTTGATGCTTTCTATCAACAGGAAGCAGTGGATGTGTGGGCGATGATGTATGTTTGAAGCCAAATGCATGTATTTAATTATTTGTCAACGTTAATGTTTGATGTGTAAAATACCTATATATATTTGGTTATCATGGATCTTTAGAAACCAAATGTATTTATCTTATATGTTACGTACCTAGAAAGGTCAGCAATAATTTAAGAGGGGATAGGCTATTCGGATGATGTGCAAGGAATAAAAAATATGGTGTTGAATCCGTATTTTTTCCATTATAACTATTGTGCAAAGGCATCCACAATCGTAAGTCCAGAAGTTGTTTGTATGTGAACATACATATTTAAGAACATGATAAACAAATAATATATTTGAAATGTATATATTTATTACCAACTCAATTAAATAAATAAGTAAATTAAGAATACTGATTTATTATTTATTGGTTAAAATTATATTAAATAAATAAAACAGTTTATTTATTGTAAGTTAAATATAATAGTTTATTTAACTAAAAATTCATTCAATTTAATTAAAGAGTTAATTAATTAATGGGTTGAGCTTATTAAGATAGTTGGCAAAGAAAAGGTTTGGAAAGACAAACTACTTAATATAAACTAGATATATAAGAGACACATGCTTCTCATGGGTCAGTTGTTCTGTTTTTTATATTGTGCCCTTATCTTCTCTACAAAAATTGGGAAATTAACGACAAATATAACCATAAAAAAGGTAAGTAAGTTGATATCATGGTTGAATAGATGCAAGTACACTCGTATTTTTTTTATTTCAACCATAAGCGTCAAATAGACAATTACATTACACTCACTTTCAAGTTTAAATCCTACATGTTTTCATTAAAAAGATTAAATTATAACATTTGTTTTATTTTCCAGATAAAAAATGAGAAATACATCGTGTGTATATAGACACAAAAACTATTTTTATAAATTTAGCGTAACATACTCAGTCACCTCAACTACTTCCAGGCTTTTCCATAGCTATCGCACAACGTTAACAGTCAGTCTGGTTAAGAATCTACACCCTCCAACCTGACATTGTTATGATAGATATAGCACAACCTTTTCACCAATATATGTGTCTTTATTAATGAAATGGTGATACTTAAATGAAACCTATAAATACAAATAAATCCTAGCAAACCATTTCATCGAACACTTGTTGTGCATAGAATGGCTACAGTTTGTGATGCTACTAATAATTAGAGCTTACACGTACATAATTCTACCTAGGAAATTTAGCATTTGGTTCAAGAAGTAAGATGTCATCTATCCTGCAAAAGTGTACATAAAGGGTAATGCATAGCCATGACTTTCAAAATTTTAGCACCTTGTCACGGGATGCTTCAATCACCGTGCACCACTTAGTATTTTCTCCAACTAAGTCAGGCTAACTTCGATGGCTTAGATGTATTAACGATTAAAGGAAGCAAGAGAAACGACAAGAAACACTTCTAAGAAAAGAGCTTCTTTATACAACTTTACTTCTTACAAGAGAACTTCTTGGATGCCTTGGACAAATGAGCCATCCTCCTATTTATAGGCATCCTACACCTCCTCAAAGGGAAGTTTCTAGATTTCGTATATTCCCGAGTATTCTAGATTGTTCTTACAAGATCCTTATCTATATACAAAGTTCTACACAATTCTATTCTATACTTTTGCATCCTAGAGAATTCTAGATCGTTCTAAGGCCTTATGGTAGATTATTACTTGTTCTACCATCTTCTTGATCAGTCTGGAAGATTCTAGAACACCGACTCGTGACACCCTCCCCCACCGAAATCCTTGACGTCCCCGTCAAGCCTTGGACTTGTATGCTTCGATCTTGTCTCTGAACTGCCATAAGTCTTGTTCTTGTTCCCAACTGGATTCCGTATCGGGTTGTCCCTTACATCGAACATAGTACTCAGTCCAGTTGGGTGATCCTCTTTTGCGAATTATTCTATCGACCATAATTTCTTCTACTTCCTTATCAAAGGAGATCACATTCGCAACTGGAGCTCGTTGTGATTCACTCCTAGACGGGTCTTCTTCATCTCGATTATAAGGTTTAAGGAGACTTACATGGAATACGAGGTGGACCTTTAAGTGGGTTGGTGATGTGCACAAAAGTACCCACTAATTTTAATATTTATAACCTAACAAACTTAGACTAACTATGCACTTATAGGCAGTGTACCTAGTCAGATTACAGTATAGCTTAGGTAAGTCGGGTGTCGATCACAGGGAACGGTGGATTAATTTAATATATTTGATTATAGGTTACATGTCACACGAAAAGAATAAAAGAAATAGTTTAATAAATCTCAAACTAATAATTAATTAACCATTCTCGATAAACTAACAGGAAAATAAATCTCTTCAGGTACTTTGGTTTAGACAAATTCCACCTTAAAAACATAGACAATTGCATACACAAATTCATTTATTCATGTTCACCGATTCCTAAAATGATTAGATTCGTGTTCACTATAACTAATCCTTTAGCAAACAATTCAATTCAAACAGTGATCAATTGGTTAAACTAACATGCTTCCTAGTGTTCAGTTCGTATCAAACAAGACTTGTAAATATAGTTAATCAAATTAAACATTCAATTAACCTCTTGTTGATGGTCATCAAACAAGGCTCACACATTAACTTACTTATTCCCATGTTAATCCTAGTTTCACATTCGTTATTCCTAGACTTATAATCTCGATGGTCATCAAAATCATAAGAGAAAAGCAATCAAGCATATGTTCATACAACTCAATTCACTTAACAATTAACAGAAAATAATCATCATTAATACATAATGATCTTTTAACAAGCTTGGTAAGATAAATTAAACACAAACAAACTATTTAATATAGCAATTAGTCTAATAATCAAAGCTTCATTCAATCATAAACACAAAGTAAAAGGTTTTTACACCCAAGTCAGAAACTAAATACAGAATAGTAACACAATGGAATGCTAAACATGGTCACGTTAACAACCCATAGGATTACTGACACGTATCCGTTCTCCAACCCTTTCGATCTCCGCTCCCGTTAGCTTAACGGCCTTCCGCCCGCCTTCTAGACCCTCAAAACGGCTTAACAGAAGTTAATTGTCGACTAAATTAGGTTAGAAGTCGAATCCCCCTCCCTAGTTAGCTGAAAATCGACATTTATAGTCTTTGTAGCCGACCTAAGTACGCTGGGCATACATAGGATTACGCGTGGCGTACACAGGATTACTACGCGATTTGGAGTTATTTGAAGGCACCCAGTACGCGGTGCGTACTTTTTAATTACGCGGGGCGTACGGCTAGTTTAGGCTTTACGCTGGGCGTATTGCGACTTTACGCGGGGCGTAACCCACTTCTTCAGCATATTTAATTCCTTTTAGCTCCTAAGTCCGGTTTCCGCTTTAGTCTTTTCTTTTGTGCTTTATTGACAACGAATAGCTGCAAAACATAATTCAAAGTATTATGAGTACTTTTTAGTTCTAAAATAGAATAAACAAGGCCAAAATATTAAGATAAAGTGCATAAAAATATATATAAAAATACACATATCAAAATACCCCACACTTAGCCTTTGCTTGCCCCCAAGCAAATTTACTTTTATTTTACCAATATTGCACTAAACAATCCATTTAAAACTCAGCCATTATGCCAAGACCTCAACGCATGCATTTGTGTCTAAAATTTTCCTAAAGTACCCCCCCATACTTTAAATACTCACAATCTTCATAAACACTTGCCCACTTTTTCCGAACAATGCTCATTTTATGCAACCCTCCGAATCCATCCGCAGAAAACCTCTTAACCTCAAGGTATTTTTAGTTGAGCAACCTAAGCATACATAATCTAGAATTACAATTTATGATACCACTGTGGAGCTTTTTAGGAATTCTTCACTTTCTTAACAATTTGATCTTCGATTTCTTTGAATTCACCACCTTATTTGATTTGATTTCTTGGTATCTTCAACTTTTTGAATTTCTTGGAATTTTGATTTTTTGATCTTCACTTTATTTGCTCCAAAATTCTTCAAACTTTTTCATAATTCTCTCTTCTTCTTCTTCTTTTTTTTACATGTACCTCTCTTTTTTCACTCAAAACCTACATGCTTAAGCAGAGGCGCTCAACCTCAACCTTTATTGGTTAATGATAATAATTTTCCTGGATACATTTCAGGTTTAGGCTGCTAAACATATTGCATCCTTCAAACCGAGCGGGGTTATGTTTTTGTTCCATGATTTCACTAAAATAAGGGAAGCCACAAATGCACTATAACGTGTATTGACTCAACTAAACATTTGAGTTCTCATCGGATCATCTCATACAATATTAGCAAAATTTTAAATTATCATTAGATTTTTCTAAATTAAACTATTATTTCAAGTTTTCTTTTAAATTTTTAAATTTCCCTAAATCTAGCAATTTCCAACTATTATTTCATTTTTATAATTTACTTTTACCGACCCCCTACCCCACACTTATTTCATACAATGCCCTCATTGTATGTTAAAACAAATTAAGAACATAAAAAGGGAGAAAAAGGAACAGACTCCCCTGGGTAGTTGTGGCGAGATCGAATGGGGCTGCTACAGGTTGCTTCAAATATTGCTGAAAAACTGGAAACTGGAAGTGCTGCTTGTAGATGTGCCGAAAAATAAAATCAAGACCGCCGTCTTCAAAAAAATATGGCGTAAAAGATTGCAAACAAATGCAATGTATAAAAACCATGACGTGGGAAAGTGTCGACCACGTCATCTCGTCAAAAATGACATGCTCTTCTCGCGATGAAAAATCCCCCACAACATAGGAAAGTGTCAACCATGTCGTGGCAGTCGGGATGATACTTCTTCCTCGCGTCGAAATAAAACTCTAATAAATATGCACCCCACACTTATGACAAATTGTGGGTCTTGACTATACTCTTCGAACTCTCACACGACTCTCTCTAGCAACAGTCGGACCTAGCTGCTGAACTTACTGCCAGCTTTCTAAGGGCCAAAATTCTGCAGAGATCTAAACAACCAAAGAGCATCAACATGGAAAACAAAAGTAAAAACAAACTAAATTAAATATCTATTACACACCAAATAAAAATACTTAACTAAACTAAAAATAACACAAAATAAAAATAAAAGGATAACTAAATCACTCATCATCTCCATCATCCAACTGCTGCGTCCCAGAAGTACCGGCCCCATCATATCGTGACTGAAATGGTGGTGGGTAGGGGACCGAATACTGAAAACCCTGGTGGGCAAAGAATGCGTTCAACGCATTCCCTTGCCACCACTGTTGCGCGTCCACATGTGCCACATAGTCGCTAAGGTTCTGGACCCTCATGTCAAGACGATCAATGACCTGAGCTAAGTAGCGCATATCGATCTCCGACTCAAGTCCCTCCTGCGCTCCCCGAGGAGCAGGTCTACGCCGCGGGACCCGTCTCGGCTGTGGTTCGGTGGCACCCTCCTCATCCTCCACATCATCTGCTTGTACTCTCAAGACACCATCTCCACCCCCCTCCAATACACGCATCGACTCTAATAGCTGAAGACTCATCGACCTCATGTCATGGAACACCATCAATCTCGTGATCTCACGCATCAGCAACTGATATGACCAGGCTAAACGCGTGATAAAATGCCCTCCACATATCGGGTTGTCCCCCCTAAGTCCCCTGGCCCTCCGTCCCTACAGCCAAAGCAACCGGAAGGTTCAGGTGCCTCCCGGGAGTAACTAGCGCCCATAGGAAATAAAGTTCTATCGAAGGCACTCTCTCACTGTTCTTGTGATGCGTGAGAGAAATAGAAATCAACCGGTGCAACATTCAGTAGGTAGTAGACCGAATCATCCCCCCTAGCGCGGTAGATGGGGTATAAATTGCCCCTGTAATCTCGGCCCAAAAAGTGTTCTCGTTATAGTCATCTAGCCGCTCTGTAAGACAATCAGCAAGGAATGCCAGGAAGTGGACACTCCTCGTCTCATCGGTTGTGTAAATATCCACCTGAGTCGCAAGCTCTATCACGCTGCATTCCCGGCTCACTCCACCTAGTATGAAGGAAAAAGCTGTCCTGTCATCGAGTGCCTTTCTATGATCATAGAAAACTGTAGCGTAGAACTCCAGCAAAAACTCTCGATAAACCGGCTCCTGGATCCGGAACAAACGTGCCCATCCCTGGCACACAAACAAATCCACACCACTCGCGTCCGAGTGCGTGTATTGCAAAAATCCCTATATCAATCTCTTTGGTGAGAAGCAAGCTCAAATTGGTGACATAACACGCCCGGGTAGCATCGTTCAGCGTTTGCGGAAATTGCAAAAAGCGATGGTCAATCACATCCTCGGGTGGGTTGGTCTTTTGCATCCTTCGAGCCATAACCTGGTCGCTGTGTTACGCGGGGCGTAACTCAAAGTTACACGGGGCGTAACCCTATCCCCATGCAATTTCATACGCGATCAGACGTTTAATTACGTTGGGCGTAATGTAACTTACGCGGGGCGTAAGTTTAATTATAAATTTCTTTCTTTCTTTAATTTAACTTCCTTCTCTTTTAATTATTTAATTAAGGGACTTAAACTTTAATTATTATTATTTTTTTCTTTTTAATTTCTTCAGCCAATGATGACTTCACGATGAGTGATAAAAAAAATAAAAAATGTGAGACATCATAACCACTTATCTTTGTCGAGATCAAACGACAACGGTTGATCAAAAACCTTTGCATGCAAGAATTGGTTACAAAAATACCCGCTTTCGGGACCCGTTAAAATATTTCCTTTGTTTTCCTTGCACCTTTAACTAAAAGCGGAACAAGAAGTGACCTAACTAGTCAAGAATAGCAAGAGCTCGGTCTTCCACTTAACCACCACAATACGCCTCACTATACTACGCCTCATGGATTGAGTTGGACAAATCAACAAAGTAGTAGGCTAAACAGGTCATGAATTCCATAATCACTTTCATTCTCGAAACCCATGCAAAAAGTAACGTCAAGCAATGTGTACAATCCCAAATTCCTGCAAATAAAAACAAGAACCTTCCCGACAAGTGAAATGATATCATCGAAAATTAACTAAAAATAAAAACTAACTAAAACTAATAACGAATAATCAAATAAACTAAATTAATTGAAAGTCGCTCCCCGGCAATGGCGCCAAAAACTTGATGTGCACAAAAGTACCCACTAATTTTAATATTTATAACCTAACAAACTTAGACTAACTATGCACTTATATGCAGTGTACCTAGTCAGATTACAGTATAGCTTAGGTAAGTCGGGTGTCGATCACAGGGAACGGTGGATTAATTTAATATATTTGATTATAGGTTACAGGTCACACGAAAAGAATAAAAGAAATAGTTTAATAAATCTCAAACTAATAATTAATTAACCATTCTCGATAAACTAACAGGAAAACAAATATCTTCAGGTACTTTGGTTAGACAAATTCCACCTTAAAAACATAGACAATTGCATACACAAATTCATTTATTCATGTTCACCAATTCCTAAAATGATTAGATTCGTGTTCACTATAACTAATACTTTAGCAAACAAGTCAATTCAAACAGTGATCAATTGGTTAAACTAACATGCTTCCTAGTGTTCAGTTCGTATCAAACAAGACATGTAAATATAGTTAATCAAATTAAACATTTAATTAACCTCTTGTTGATGGTCATCAAACAGGGCTTACACATTAACTTACTTATTCCCATGTTAATCCTAGTTTCACATTCGTTATTCCTAGACTTATAATCTCGATGGTCATCAAAATCATAAGAGAAAAGCAATCAAGCATATGTTCATACAACTCAATTCACTTAACAATTAACAAAAAATAATCATCATTAATACATAAGGATCTTTTAACAAGCTTGGTAAGATAAATTAAACACAAACAAACTATTTAATATAGCAATTAGTCTAATAATCAAAGCTTCATTCAATCATAAACACAAAGTAAAAGGTTTTTACACCCAAGTCAGAAACTAAATACAGAATAGTAACACAATGGAATGCTAAACATGGTCACGTTAACAACCCATAGGATTACCGACACGTATCCGCTCTCCAACCCTTCCGATCTCCACTCCCGTTAGCTTAACGGCCTTCCGGCCGCCTTCTAGACCCTCAAACGGCTTAACAGAAGTTAATTGTCGACTAAATTAGGTTAGAAGTCGAATCCCCCTCCCTGGTTAGCTGAAAATCAACATTTATAGTCTTTGTAGCCGACCTAAGTACGCTGGGCGTACATAGGATTACGCGCGACGTACACATGATTACTACGCGATTTGGAGTTATCTGAAGGCACCCAGTACGCGACGCGTACTCTTTAATTACGCGGGGCGTACGGCTAGTTTAGGCTTTACGCTGGGCGTACTGCGACTTTACGCGGGGCGTAACCCACTTCTTCAACATATTTAATTCCTTTTAGCTCCTAAGTCTGGTTTCCGCTTCAGTCTTTTCTTTTGTGCTTTATTAACAACGAATAGCTGCAAAACATAATTCAAAGTATTATGAGTACTTTTTAGTTCTAAAATAGAATAAACAAGGCCAAAATATTAAGATAAAGTGCATAAAAATATATATAAAAATACACATATCAGTTGGTAAGTCGAGCTTATATGATCTTGTCGCGACCTTTTGGATCACCTGATACGGCCCTTCATATCTTCTTGTTAAGCCCTTGTGTACTTGTCGAGTGGACTTGAACATTCTTTGGGGAAATTTCACCATCACTTCGTCACCAACCATAAATTCACGCGGTTGTCTGTTTCTGTCCGCTCACTTCTTCATGCGTTTGGCTGCTTTGTTCAAGTAAGACCTTGTTATGTCAAGTTCCTCGTTCCACCCTTTATCGAACTTGTATGTGGGTGGACTAGCGCCTTTATACCCCCTAGTTAGTTCTTGTGGTGTCAAAGGTTGTTGACCCATGATGATTTCAAAAGGGCTTCTTCTGGTAGCCTCGCTCCGTTGTAGATTATAAGAAAATTGGGCTACATCAATTAACTTAGCCCAATCCCGTTGATTAGGACTAACAAAGTGCCGTAGATAAATCTCCAGCAAATGATTCACCCTCTTAGTTTGTCCATCAGTTTGTGGGTGGAAACCGGTTGAAAAGTGGAGCTCGGAACCCATGAGCTTAAATAATTCCCTCCAAAATTTTCCAGTAAACCGAAGGTCTCTATCACTTATGATGCTCCGAGGGAGTCCCTAATACTTTGCCACATGTTTGAAGAATAACTGACCAGCTTCCTCAGCTGTGCAATCTCTGGGTGCAGGAATGAACGTCCCGTATTTGGAGAAACGGTCTACGACCACCGTGATGGAACCACAACCTTCAGATGTAGGTAAGGCCGAGATGAAATCCAAAGTTATACTTTCCCACGGGTGCTCCGCAATCGGCAACGGTTCTAAGTTCTAACAACCCTGCTGTCTTGGACTGTTCCACCTTCTCTTGTTGGCATATGAGACATGTCCGAACATAGGCGTCTACATCGTCCCTCATCCTTGGCCAGTAGTAAGTCTTTTCTACAATTACCATGGTTCGGTGTGTTCCAGGATGCCCTGCCCATTTTTAAGCGTGGCATTCTTTTAGGACTTCTTTCCTTAAGTTGTCCCATTTCGGAACATACATTCGATTACCAACAGTGAGTAATAGTCCATCTTCGACCCAAAATTTTCGAGTCTTCCCATCTTTAGCCATCTCCATTAAGCTTTTTGTTAACGGGTCATGGCTTATTCCTTCTTTGATACGATTAGTAAATGAGCAGGTTACCCGGGAGATGGTTGCCAATTCCGCTTTCCGACTTAGAGCATCGGCGGTGACATTTGCCTTCCCTGGCTTATACTCCATGACATAATCGAACTCAGCCAAGAAATCTTGCCAATGGGCTTGCTTGGGAGTTAGTTTTTTCTGATTTTGAAAGTAGCTTGTAGCGACATTGTCAGTTTGAATTACAAACCGATTCCCGAGTAAATAGTGTCTCCATACTCGAAGGCAATGTATAATCGTTGTCATCTCCTTATCATGTATTGGATACCTTCGTTCGGTCTCGTTAAGTTTCCGACTTTCGTACACCACCGGATGACCTTGTAACAAAACACCGCCTATATCAAAGTCTGAGGCATCATTTTGTACCTGGAACGACTTCGAGTAATTGGGTAATGTTAGAATTGGTTCTTTCGTGACGACCTTCTTTAGCTCCTCAAACGTTTCTTGACACTTAGCCGTCCACTCCCATGCGACCTTCTTTTTAAGTAGATCAGTTAGTGGAGTTGACCGTGCCGAGTATTCTGATATGAATCTTCGATAATAATTGACCAGAACTAGGAACGATCGTAGTTCGAACACATTCTTAGGTGGTTCCCATTCTGAAATTGCTTTTATTTTTCTTTCATCCATGTAGATCCTCCCGTCCTTAATCTTGTGCCCAAGGAATCTTACGTCAGGTTGGGCAAAATTGCATTTCTCCATCTTCACATACAATTGGTTTTCCTTTAATGACTGAAAAACCAATTTTAGATGTTCCACGTGTTCCTCCAACGTTTCTGAGTAGACTACGATGTCGTCTAGATACACTACTACAAACTTATCCAAGAACGGGTGGAAGATTTTGTTCATGAGGGTACAAAATGTGGTCGGTGCGTTTGTGAGTCCAAAGGGCATGACCAAGAACTCAAACGATCCATACCTGGTCACACATGTTGTCTTTGGCTCGTCTCCTGCTGCTATGCGAACTTGCCAATACCCTGATCGTAGATCTAACTTTGTGAACCATCGAGCATTTGTGAGTCGATCGAAGAGATCGGCGACTAAGGGGATTGGGTACTTGTTCTTCACAGTTACCTTATTCTAGGCGTGATAGTCATTACACATTCTTAGACTACCATCTTGTTTCCTTTGGAACAATACCGGGGCACCAAATGGAGCTTTGGAAGGTCTGATGAAGCCAGCGTCTAGTAACTCCTTCAACTGTTTTCTTACCTCTTCTAATTCTGGTGGTGCCATTCGGTAAGGCCCCAACGCTGGTGGCCTTGCTCCTGGTTCTAATTCTATCTCATGATCTACCTCACTTCGTGGTGGTAGTTTCTTGGGTAATTCCGGTGGCATTACCTCTTTAAATTCCTCAAGCACTTTCTTGATTTTGTTCGGTACCTCCATTTCTGGAAAATCGACTTCTTCTTTTAATGTGGCTAGGAATGTCACCTCGCCCCTTCGAAGGCCTTTGCTAAGTTGCATGGCTGAAATGATACGGGAATTCGCCTTGATTCTTTCTAAGGGAACGATGTGAATCGAGGATCCCTTGGTGAGGCGCATGGTTTGATCTTCAAATGAAAAAGGCCGGGCTTCATCTAGGAATTCCATCCCAAGCACCATGCAGTAATCATCCATAGGGACTACCGTTAAGTCTATGATTCCTGTCCATCCTCCGATCTCGATGAGCACATTGTGGGCGACACCAAGGATGGGTTCGGATGGGGAATTTACCGCTTTCAGCCAACCTATCTCCTTGGTGTATTGAATATTCCTTTTCTTGGCTTCATTTTCAGCAAGAAAGTTATGAGACGCACCTATATCGACTAAGGCTTTAGTTGTCTCTCCATTTATTTTAGTCTTCATGAACATGAGACCTCCTCCCTTCTTTGGTTTTGTCTTTTCCTTAGCCACCGAGTTGAGGAGACGCATCGAGCTTAGTTGTTGTTCGTCCCTTTCTTCATTTTCATCTTCAAAGACCATGGCATTGAAACTTTTCTTCCTGGGAGAATCTCTTATTAGATGGGGACCATCACATAAATAACACTTCACCTCCTTACGAGTCCCTCCTTCGATCGCCTTTCCTTTGAAAGTTGAAGGTTTGACAGCGGGTCTATCGTCCCTTAGGGACGGCTTTGGCGCAACTTTATCTCCCCCACTAGTCCTTCTAATCGATGCATCTCTTCGGAAGTACTCATAGCGGGAAATGAATCCAAAAACCTACCCTACTCTCCAATAACTCTAGGGAATCCAAACACATATAATTAAGTATACTATAGGGATAATCAAAACATGACCTATTCATACGCCCTCATGCAGTCACCATGGATGATGATAAGCAAGGGGTACATTTCTATCAAGCACTAGTGGCTCAAGGAATGCTTGAGGAGGATCTCGAAGAAGAACAAGGGGGAGCCCATGACGTTGGACCCGACGAGTACACTGGTACCGGCTATGAGTTTGAGGGGTCTGAAGAAAACCCCGAAGGAGACCCTATCATGGGTCGGGAGGTGGGACTCGAAGTGGAACCGGAAGAGTATGTGGTAAATGATTACGAATATGGAGAATCTGACCAGGAGTTAGATGAAGGAAAGAACGTTGAGGAGGCACGCAATGAACCCCACCTATCGAAAGCCCCATCAGATCTACGCATGGTTCAGAAGGGTGATACAGACCATCTACGCTCTCTTGAGGAAGAAATAATCAGCCTCAGGCTTTAACTTTTTACAGCCGAAGCAAGGGCTGTACGAGCCGAGCAGAAGGTAGTGGTAATCATCCAAGACGCGAATGAACTGGCTAAACTCCTGATACGTCAGCTCGACGATTGAGTGGCATCGTCATCACTAGTGATGGGACTTGCTCTACTACTTTCTATATAGGTCTCACAGTATGTGGAACAAGTTGTTGATGGGTTTTAGGCATAAGAACAATCCTATGTGCTCATACAAACCCTAATGCTTGGATATAGGTTTCTCTATTGTACATGCTTTGAATCCAAGACTAATAAACTTAGATCTAACATATTATAAACTGAATTAGGGTTTATATAATTACCTTTGATTGTTATATAGCAATAACAATCAATTCCTTGCTTGGATTGGCTTCAAAAGCTTAGTGCCTCAAGTGCTGCACCTCTAATGGAGTCACAAACACCATATGCAACTTGGATGAAGAGGAAAAGAAGAGAGGCTGCCCAAAAACGACTAGAAACCCTAGAGAATCAGTTGTCCACGTTTTTGGGGCCTAAGGGGTCCTTTATATACTTGTGTGGGCTGCTAGGGTTTCAGTCAAAACCCTAATGGACAACTTAAACTCTAAGCAGCCCATGGAACCTTCTGGACAAGGCTATGGACGAAAATATGATGGGCTTCCATCATAATTTCGTTCACCCCTTATTCCTTTAGCATTCCTTAGCCCAATAACTCAATTATCCAATAATTGCAGTCCAGTCCCCTAAATTTAATTAATCTCTTTTAGCCACAAAATTAATACTTAATTAATTCTTGACTAATATTAATTAAACAATATGATTTCTCCTTTAATATATTATTCTCATAATATATTAATAAATCATATTTAAACCTTTCTCTCCTTAATTCATCCTACATATTGCTATGGTGAAGGCAACCCAAAAGGACCATGCTCATAATCGGGTCAAGTACATACCAAAATAGTTATGGACTTAGACACTAATCCAACAGTCTCCCACTTGGATAAGTCTAATAACTATTTTCCGTATGACTTCAGAACCTAATCAGAAATCGTAGCTTTCAAAAGCCGCTGTCAACTCTGATCTTATCAGATAGTGTGTCCTCTAGATAAGGGATTATATATTCCTCCATTCTCAAGATATCGTATAAACATAATACATGAATTCCAATCATTCTCTCTATACTGTTTCCCGACTTCCGGTTTATGATGACTGACAACAAACTACAATTGAACACATCAACTTAGTCCCGGCTTGGCCAAGCACTTAGGTGTCATCACTAAATCATCGAGAGGCCCACAAATATCGCTTTTATCCCACTTTGGGTAAAAGGAATGGATAAACTTCGACTCAAATGCTCGCTTGCATTTACTGATCGAATCACACACAACAATAAGTTTTATAACACCAAGTTACTGGTGTGTTTACTTATTATCAATGTGTAACTGACCAACAAATAACAACTCACACGTCTCGGCTTCAAGAATATACAATATTATCGTCTCACTAATCACTTGTGATAAAACCATGAAGTGATCCAAGTGAGTGTGGGTTTAATCCAATACTCTAATCTTATCAAAGCACTCATGAACTCTGCAGCAAACTTGTGCTATGTCTAAACACTTCAGACAATCTACAGACAGATTCATGACAGTCTTCCTTCATACCTACTCCCAACGTATGACCGACTGTGGATGTTTGAATAACCTAGTTATTCTGGAAGTCAAAACATGCAAACTGAAACATAATAATAGTACTTAATCCTATATGGCCCCAAACTTGTGAGAGTAAATAAAACACTTCTATTTATCCACCATATTTATTACTCATTATTATCGTTTAATGTTTCAGATAGTCAACTTATTACTTGAATTACAATAACAATTTTCCCATGCTCTAATCATGCACACTTTGTTTCCTATGGTCCATGCTTTGTGACATAGATCAATTGAAAACTTTTCCAATGATTCTCATTTCACAATTCCTTAATCCTAATTATTAGTGTAAGAACACAAGGTTCTTGCCACTACTAGAATATGCTAGATTCTAACATTTTACGCAATGATCCTTTCGTAAAGTCATAGCACAAAAGTCACCAAGACTTGGCTAATGAAATCACAAAATACTTTCTTAGAAATTGTTACAAGACAATTCGATAGACGTGAAGTCTCATATTCAAAGTACATTCCTTTGAACATCCTTCTTGCATAAAGTTTCTAATCTAGACATAGATTCCCAATATCCAACTCCCAATATGGAAACATTTCCACATTTGCCACGTGACAACTCATTCTTAATAGAATCTTATCTATTCATAATAATGTCGATATGGTCCATCTAATACCATACTCCCAACTACTCACAAGCAACCAATCCTCAGCGAACTTTGGATCGTCCTTTGATAGTTTTTTAATTATTTTAGTCAAAACCAATTCTAGTCCTTTTTCCCTCTTAATGCGTTAGACATTTGGAAATTTTTAGAATGGTAAAATACTATAGCATTTACAATCGATCCTATACCCGAAGCGTATGGGACACGATGCATAATGTCTTACATAAAGATATGATACTTTACCAATCTTTTGCCATAATATTTTATGTGTCATGTTCTCACAATTCGAACTATGAAGAGGGATGCCGTAATCATAATCGAATTTTAAGAACACACAATGTATCCTTTGACTGAAAATATTAAAATTTCTTAATCTAAGCTTTAGATTTTGAAACGGAGTATAATATTCTCTCCCTTAATTGTAGCAAAACAACTTTTCAACCCATGCAACTTTGCAAATGGAATCTTTGTTTTTCTATAATTAATATTGCTAACTTGCAATACTCTCCATAATAATCATACAAGCATAACACTTATGCTCCCACTATCATGATGATTATCATATAAGCATAACATTTATGCTCCCACTAGCTTTGACATGTATTCAGAAAACAAATGACCTTCCAGAAAACAATGCCTATTGAATTTTAGAAATTCATATTTCTAATACCAGATGCTTCGATAAGCCTATATCTAAGCTTCTTAACCTTATACACCTTTGCCTTAGATAGCTCATATGTGTGTTTAAACAATTCATTGCTTATGTTACTAAGTTCCAAATGTTGAAACTAATTGCCAAATCTCACAATTCGAACTATGGAAAGGGATGTCGTAACCATAATTGAATTTGAGAATACAATTTTCACAATCGCTATCTTCTTAAAATCTCTCTTAGTGAAAGCATTTCCTCACAGTCATTTTCATGAAGGGGGGAATCTTATGACACTTAGATTTTATGGCGTATGAGTTCCTATCCATGTGAATTTGCCAAAACCAAGGTTCGCGACAAATCCAAACTCATATGGACTGAACTTTCTTAATCTTGATTTCTTGCCCTATGGTAACACGAGTGCCCACCATGTCTTCCAAGTAGTTTAGTAACTTATCCTTACATATCAGTGTACTTTCCTTTGACTAAGGCTTTAGTATGTATTCAAATGAGAACTCATAGAACTCATATACACAATTAACTCAATTGGAATGGCACAGAAACAAAATAATGTCAGCACGATAGATTATAAACCTCAAGTCGTGTGCTAGTGATGATCGATAAGGTTTATTCTTGATTTGTTCTTGAAACCTTTCAAGACCATTAAGACTCCCACTGACTCCTTGACATATAAGATTTTCTTGTCAATAAACATTTCTTGACAAACCAAATATTCAAGAGTTCGTGTAGTTCTTATCAAGACAAAACACTTCACACAATTGGTCCTAGTTGGTCTTTGTCTTATCCAAGACAGCACAACTTACCAATTTCAAATGTGCAAGAATAAGAAAACTTTTCCAAATTCCACATTTGATGAGTGTTATAAACCTACTTAAGACTTTTCACTCAATGTCACAATCTTGACTCTAAGACTTGATATTGGAACGAAGTATGATCGACTTATTGATTTAACCATTTCTACAATACTTGATACCTCTTCTTAGACATGCAATTGCACTAAGACTCACTTAGAGGATCTATTGAGACACGGTTCTTAATCTTTAAGACTTATCATAAAACACAATAAAAGGTACTCTCCCTTCTTCTTAGAATAGAGAAACTTTTATCTTTCTGCCTACTTGATTCTTCTTTATTCGTTCTACTATTCATTGAAACTTTTTCAATCAACTCAGAATTATACTTAATCTTATACGTATAATCATATTTACTAAGCTTTAGTAAATCATGACGAATATCTTTGTCACTCTTGTGGTGGACTTGACCAACACACAACCTTGTGTACTTGATCTCCTTGTCCTTCAATTGACACTTTGCCAAAGAATTAGTCTAAGTTTCCCAAATGTGAAGGTTTTTCATTCATCATATAATACACATTGCATGATTCCAAGTTTCTGTCCAATTGCAACTTGGGCGATGAGAAACTCTACTTACTTGGTAAACTCTTGACACTTCCACGAATAATACAATAAGAATCAAATCCATTATTGCTAATAATAGAAACATTCAAACATCAATTTTTCATACATGCCATCGCAAGGATAAATAAATAAGATAAAATCAAAATTCATTTTATTGCGGAAAAAATTTATCCTTACAATGTAATTCAATTGAAAAACTATGTTATTACATATTTCTTAACAATCTATTCTAACTCCAAGTAGTAGCTCAAGAATCCATTCTTCAAGTAATGCGATCGAAATCCATTTCTTCATGATTAGATTCAGCTCACTTCTTTTCTCAAGCTTCCTCTCTTTTCTTCGATCCTACAAAACATCAA
The DNA here is from genome assembly GCF_052625555.1 of Lactuca saligna. Classification (NCBI taxonomy): domain Eukaryota; kingdom Viridiplantae; phylum Streptophyta; class Magnoliopsida; order Asterales; family Asteraceae; genus Lactuca; species Lactuca saligna. The sequence continues at coordinate 13,422,349 of NC_136420.1, forward strand.
AATGTAATCTTATCACATCATGTATTAAGAATCTAGAATAGGAACTCAAAAGAGTTAGATAATGGATTTTAGCTGTAGTAGAGCCATACGTCTTGACTCTCCCATCTCTTAGATCTTTCAGGTAGTTAGGGCAGCTTCGTCTCCAATGCCCCTTCTCTTGGCAATAAAAGCAAATGGACTCCTTTGGCACAACACATCGGACAATCACAGACTTAGTTCTTTCTGGACTTCCAATGTTGCCAGTGTCCATTGAAGTTTGGGAGTTTGATTCACTAGACAAATTTGCTTGACCAGCACGCCAAATCATTGCTGATTCAGCAGCTATAAGCAAATATGTGAGATCAATTAGGGTCACGTCGTGGTCCATCATATAGTACTCTCTAATGAACTCACTATATGATTCAGGAAGTGACTGAAGAACCCAGTCAACAGCCAACTCACTTGAAATCTCGACACCCAACATGCTTAACCTATCAATGTGTGACTTCATCTCTAAGACGTGTGCACACACAGGTTTCCCATCTTCGTGTTTACTTGCCAAAAGGGCTTGAGTGAGCTTGAACTTTTCAAGCCTTTGAACTTGTGGGTCAATGAGAACAATTGGAGGAGGTGGAGGAAGTGAAGCATAACTCTCATTTCCTTGATCATATCTCGGAACGTCATCTTCATTTGGAAAGCTTGTTCCAAAGGATTTGGGAAGACCATTGTAAGATTCAGACATCTACAAAACGGGAGAAAATTCAAGTTATGTTGATTAGAATTCTTGATGCAACACCCAAATGAAACATCAAGCTAGGATCCAACACAATACTCTACAACCTAGAAGAGGGATGCCGTAATCTAGTTGCAGAATATTTGAAGGTAGGTAAATGACGATTTACCAATTTCCACCATAAAAAACAAAAAAAAGTTTAAGTTTTAAATGAATTGAAACTCCTAGATCTTTTGAGATTCATTGAACTTTTCAATGGCATGTTTAATCTCGATTATGCCCTACTATTTGTGACTGGGATGCCGAGGATCACAAACAAGGTGTGAATAACCATACGAATCACGTGGTGCGCCCAATGCTACTATCACCTAATCAATGTGCCGGTTAGCCACACACGCTCCATTGATCTATGATAAGCATCAAGCCACCCTTCGCCACCAATGTCATCCCCAAATTAGTGTGCCGGTTAACCACACACGCTCCACTAACGTTTGACAAGGGTACGAAGTGTAATTCCATGGGTTAGCATACAATTTCACATTTTGCCTAAAGTAACTATGATTTGGGAATTTGTATAAGCATTTAGTTACTTTGTACTTCATTATACTTATAATGGAAGGTTTCTGTCCTATCCTACCCATTCGGCTAACGACCCTCCACTAGTCAAGAGTGCGGTGGGTAAGAGTGGATACCCATTCAATCGCCATTTTATAGGCAACTTCCTTAAACACCCCTTAAAGACCAGCTTCGTGAATGAGGCCTAGTAACGGTAAGACTGACTGTTTACTCATACATATATATAATATTAGACTTTTAATGTTATATATAGTATAGGGTGTATTTTACACTTTTAAAATACTAGGTGGTTTATCTTAGTAAATTATACCTTTAATTTAATTAAATGTAAACCAAAACTTTATGGGTTTATTAAATCACTTTTAATTACACACTTTAACTAATTAATAAAACCATAAGGGTGTGATTTGAACTTTTCAAATTACTAGGGTTTTAGAATTTAACATTTCAAAATTAAACTTTTAATCAAAATTTTAAATTCCAAAAACTTGAGGGCAAGTTTTGAAACATTTCAAAACATTAGGGATCAAACAACAAATAATTCAAATTAAACAATTAATTTCATAATTATCTATATTTGACCTAATCTTATTTTAGTCATTAGATAATTACCAAATAACTTTAAATAATCCATATTTATCACATAAACAACCAATATTTAAAAGATTTGAAATTATCTATTGTTTTGGCAAGGATAAACATATAATTAAGATAAAATTCGGATTTTAACTTCATAAAACAATTTAAGCATCAAATCCAAGTCAAAACAGCAGCTAAATCCCGAAATACCCTCTGCCTGACGCACTGACTCGCCGAGTCAGACCTGGACTCGCCGAGTAGCGCCAACTCGCCAAGTCCAGATACTGACTCGCCGAGTTGAGTCAGACAGAGGAAAGAAACTCGATTTTCAGTAAATAATTCAACATAGCATCACATACAACAGAAACCAATCAAGTCTCTGATACCACTGATGGGTTTTAGGCATAAGAACAATCCGATGTGCTCATACAAACCCTAATGCTTGGATCTAGGTTTCTCTATTGTACATGCTTTGAATCCAAGACTAATAAACTTAGATCTAACATATTATAAACTGAATTAGGGTTTATATAATTACCTTTGATTGTTATATAGCAATAACAATCAATTCCTTGCTTGGATTGGCTTCAAAAGCTTAGTGCCTCAAGTGCTGCACCTCTAATGGAGTCACAAACACCATATGCAACTTGGATGAAGAGGAAAAGAAGAGAGGCTGCCCAAAAACGACTAGAAACCCTAGAGAATCAGTTGTCCACGTTTTTGGGGCCTAAGGGGTCCTTTATATACTTGTGTGGGTTGCTAGGGTTTCAGTCAAAACCCTAATGGACAGCTTAAACTCTAAGCAGCCCATGGAACCTTCTGGACAAGGCTATGGACGAAAATATGATGGGCTTCCATCATAATTTCGTTCACCCCTTATTCCTTTAGCATTCCTTAGCCCAATAACTCAATTATCCAATAATTGCAGTCCAGTCCCCTAAATTTAATTAATCTCTTTTAGCCACAAAATTAATACTTAATTAATTCTTGACTAATATTAATTAAACAATATGATTTCTCCTTTAATATATTATTCTCATAATATATTAATAAATCATATTTAAACTTTTCTCTCCTTAATTCATCCTACATATTGCTATGGTGAAGGCAACCCAAAAGGACCATGCTCATAATCGGGTCAAGTACATACCAAAATAGTTATGGACTTAGACACTAATCCAACAATTGTATCTCCTACTAATATTATGTTTCTTCTAACGCATACCACCCTATGTACTATCGACTCTATGTTTAAGTAATTACACTACTCATAGGGTCGTCATACTGTCGAATTATATATTTTTATGTACTGTATGCCATGCTAGATTAGGACTAAGGATCTAGGAGGATGCCTTATGTGCCAGTTATGTGTATGAGCTTTATAAGTTACATGCTAGTACAGATTCTTGAGTAGGGGATAGAACATTATGATTGGATTATGTAGTTAGATTTTCCCTTTTTTCTGAATGCTATTTGCTTTGTGCTTTGTGGGACTTTGAGTGATGGGAATTATCCATTAAGTGAATACGCCAAGTCACATGTGATTAGGGTTAAATAATCTCAAAGTGTTGGATTTGGCCCTATTGCGCAACTCTTGTCTGAGTCTAACCATTGTAGGGACGAGTCCTTTACTCGAAGGATTATTTTAGCCTCATCACATGTGATGGTATTCAGGTAGTGGCTAATTGGCATCATGAAGATACCTTTAGTAGCTGAGGATTGGGTGCGGGTTGAAGGTTACCCCAGGGCAAGCCTAGGATGAGAGTAGTGATGGGAGCAATAGTAGTAGTGAAAGGGACTTGGTGGAGTCGAGGTAATTCTCGAGTAAAGTACGGATAAATGTGGAAGGTAGTATGGGCCCGTACTACTGAGAGCAGAGGATCCGTACTCGATTCTAGAAGGGATACGATAAGACCGGAGAACTTGTAATATGTGTGTGATCCCTCAATTGAGATGAGTATTCTGATAATGGTTATGTTATGTGCAGAATGGTGACGTTGCGTGACAGACCAGTAGGCGGTTTAGGCATCGGCGAGGGATCAGGCTCGGTTTCAGGAGTCGAGAAGCTCGGGGAGCAGATGAGAGAGTTTATATTAGCTGAGATTACGTGCAATATTCTTGATCAGACTCCTGTGATCTTTGTATTGGAAATAGTCAACTACAACTCATAATTCGTAAACACCCTTGAATTGGGAAGGGGGTTCACGGTCTAAATGGACCTTAAACTAAGGTTTATGGTCTAATGTAGGTCCACCAAGGTGGTTTACGGCCTAAGGGGGTCCCTTATGGTATTTACTACCTAAAAGTGGCCTAAAATGGTGTTCATGGTCAATATTAGGTGGCTTAGGGTGGTTCACTGTCAAGATGCTCCTTAGGGAGTTGTTCACGGCCAACCTTATCCCACAAGAAGTAGTTCACGATCAAGGGTTGGTGTTTTAGGGTAGTTCACGGTCAAAGTGCTTCCTAGGGAAGTGTTCATGGTCTTAGTAGATTGGAAACTCTAACATGTTAGTTTTATTGTTTATGTGTTTAATACTTTGATGTAACTTATATTTCCTATTATTTGCATTGAGTTAGGGGACTTTAGGGTAGTATAATTCTCAAAGAAAAATTACATTACCAAAGTATAATAATAGTATAGCTATAACTATTACATATACGGGGCTCCTCTGGCTTGGTTCTTGGGCTTGAAATTTCTAGTTGTGACACAAGAGTAAAGGCAACTCAAAAGGAATTTGCTACTATCAATTCAAGTATATACCAATTATAGTTATGAGATTAGACACTTAATCGAATAGTTACCACCCATGGCCTTATCACACCCTAATCATCACAACTCCATGCATCCTGAGTCGAATCCTGCATCCAACAACATCTCGACAGATGTTCGGGACATACTTCAAATTTCGAAGCCCTCAACTAGGACTCAACCACAAGCATGTTATGCACAAAAAAGAGGACGTTGATCAACGGTTGGAAATTTACTGAACTCCCACTTACACAACCTTAATCTAAACAACCACTTGGGTCGTCTCTCTCTCCTTAGGAAGGATGTGAAACTTGCCATAGTTCCACACCCTTCCTAACTTTTGGAAATCCGGATTGATCCTCCCCCACTTGGATGAGACAAAGCTCTCTCTCACCTCTTAATTATGATGGATCTCCGACCCGTCTACCACAAATAGCATGAACCGCCTATAACTTGTGCTAATCAATACCAACGTTCCATTGCTAGCCAAAATCAATGATTGCCCAACTCCTGAAACCTTGAAAAATGCTCTTGAAATCTTAGCAAATCTGATAATCAAAATCACCTCCCATGATACTATACCAATTCCCTGAGTTCTTATGTTGGTGACTAAAAACCATAACCCTTGCCCTGAACTGACGAATCTTCATCCTAGTTTTCATTCTCAAAGTACCACTAAACACTAGTACGCTACGTGTACCCCTGTGTACGCCCCGCGTACCTAGCTAAACCTTAAAACCACCAAACTTTCGAAGGCCATAACTTCTTTGTTATAAGTCCATTTCCAACGAACTTTATATCCACGGAAAGGTGAAGAGAAGCCCTACACTTCTATCAACTCACCTCCACATAAGAACTTTCCGAACAAAAACCCAAAATTCATAAAGGATCGAGATATCAAATTACGATTATGCCCTTGGGCTCCAAAACACAAACGAACACCCGGATCACTTAGACTATAATACCCACATCCAAAAAGGGCCAAATCATTTCTTCCCTAATACCCAAAGCCTTATGATGACTGATGACCGGGCTACGACCCCGAACAATGAAACGATTTGAAACCGAGTGTTACAGTCATGACTCGAAGGTAACTATGAAGTGGATCATAGAAACAAACTGAGTTCTTCGAGCTAGCGGTTGTCAGGATGATCAAAGGGTTACTCATGCCTCTCAAGTATTAAGGGGTCAAGCTCTCATTTGGTGGGAGAGAGTATGTCATACATTGGGTGATGATGTTGAAGAGACTGTGTCTTGGATTGAATATGTTCAACGGATAAAGGCTAAGTATTGTGATCCTCGTAACATTGAGAAAATGTTTGATGAGTTCTTTGACTTGAAGAAAGGAGATTTAATTGTGGAAGAGTATGTAAAAGAGTTCTTAGATAAAATGTTGTTTATTGGTGATGTTCTTCCAACTATAACATGTCGTATTAGCCGTTTTATACATTACGAAGTGTTTTTATACATTTTTAAAGGTATAAATATTTTTATATGAATAAATAGCATTTTATACAATTTTTTATATGTATTAATCATGTTTTTATATATATATATTTAAACATATAAAAACGTTTTTAATACAAATAAATATGTATATATATGTATAAAATCGTTATACATATATATAAATATGTTTTGAAAATGTGTAAATACATAAAAATAAGCGTACAAATATATGTATACACAGACTTTTAAAATGAGTAAATACGTATACCTATGTTTATAATAATAATAATAATAATAATAATAATAAACCTGCATATTAGATAATAAGTATGCTTTTTCAATTCAAACAAAACCTCTTGGTCTAGTGGTAAAGCTCTTGCCTATGTGGGGGAGGAGACCTGAGTTCGAAAGCCCTCATACTTAAGTTTTTGTTGTTGTTTTTTTTCCTTGAAAGTCAGTACGTTTCTCCTTTCACGTGTTAGGTCCGACTCTAGCTTTACCAATCAGGTAAGTGGTGACCGGCTATCCCTATAAAATTTGGCTAGGGGGTAAGATCGAATCTATTTTCCTTTTTTCCTTGAAAGTCAACATGTTTCTCCTTCCACGTGTCAGATTCGACTCTAGCTTCGCCGATCAGACAATTGGTGACCGGCTATCCATATAAAATCTTGCTAGGGGGTAAAATCTAACCTATTTTCCGTATCTTTGGGTATTAACGAACAAAAAAAATAGATTTTGAACATAACCCAATACTTTGTATAAAATTGGAGGGTTTTATAGCAATAACCCAATTTTAATTAGAATCAAAATATAGGGGGTGGTAAAGTGTATATATATATATATATATATATATATATATATATATATATATATATATATATATATATATATATATATATATATATATATATATATATATATATATATATAGTCTATTTTGGTGAAACAAAGAGACGTTACCATTTTTTGAAATCATTACAACACGCGCAAATTGGTACACCACCTCGAAGCTATCAGAATCAGTTATTCCGTTGCAAATCTTTCCCAAACAAACTAACAGTAACAGACCTTTGTTCCGGACCTCCGAATGGCGGAGACGCCGACGACGGCGTCGGTGATCAACACCGAGATCAGCACTGCGCCGTTACTCACTCAGCAGAGCACACACGAATCACTGTTTGGAGCTAGAACCTTAACGACACTCTCCATTTTCTTCGGTCTTTTATCTGGGCGTCGTGGAGACTCGTTGAAAGTGCGTGAGAGTGCAGCGCAGCAGTTGGAGAACCGGCGAGATGATTGGGGCTACTCGTTGCCGGTTGTTGCTATAGACACGACGTGGAACCTTGCCGTCGTGGTGGTTTCGATAGCTATGCTGTTTTGGACTGCGCGGGAACAACCGAATATGCCGGTTAGGGCTTGGATCTGCGTTTACGCGCTGCAATGTGTGATGCATGTAGTCCTATTGTGGTTGGAGTATAGAAGGAGGAATCTGAGGGCAGCGACGGCTAGCAGTGATCCGAGCAATAGAGATCGAATCAGCTTTGGGAATTCCAGCGCTTTTGATGTAACGAGGTCAGTTTTTAATCCTGAATTCCACTTTTAGTTTGAAATCAGTTAGTTTATCTTGCTTTCCAGAGTATACGTAACTAATGTCTAAGAACACCGTTCGCGTATAATTATCTAAGATATCAAGATTGACTGTTTGAGCAAAGAACCATTCTATGAGAACCAAAGTATAAGATGAAAACGATAAACGTCTTAGAGGAAATATTCAGTTGAAAATTCTATCAGAAGACGTCCAAAGCATCAAATCACATCCATGGATGATGTTCTATATACCAATTAGGAAATTTCGTACTCTATAGTAGGGTAGAGAATTCTCTAAGTTGGAAGCTGTTTCTAAATTACCATGGAAAACAATTAGCGTGGCTTATTAACTGCTGCATTACATTTTGGAAATTGCAGTGCTGAGAAAATATGGGAAACTTTTAATAAGATTTTCCAATATCTTTGGTGGCTGGTTGCCTTCTGTTGGCTGATTCCCAATTTTGAAATGCATAGTGCTCCACATCTGTTCTGGTCTGTCTTGAACCAATATAATCCTGTAAGTTTTAACAGAACCCTTTGGCTGTTTTTAACTTTCTTTCTTTCTCTACCTCTGTTATGAACAATGGCAGGTTGACTCTGACATTCATGGTCATTGACGTGTTCTTGGCTGCCATTGGTTTTCTTCTTAAGGGAGTGATAACAGGGCTTGCTGTTTCTTTTTGCTTACCTTGCGTCTTGTCCTTTCTTGATTTCATGGGTTGCCAGGTGAAATTTGTTTCTTAAATTTCCATTTTTGGTTTTGTTTTCAAATAATTTTGACAACAACGATGTTAATTATATTACTACACAGGGAGGTGCATCAGAAGCAGAGATCAGTGTCCTTCCTAAATACAGATTTGTAGTGCACACTGATAATGGGGGTAGAATGGTCCCTTTTGAAACAAATGATCCGGATTTTTCTCGTGTACATGTTCTTCCAATCGAGGAAGAGGTAAGTCTATTCCCAACCATAGAAATGGAATCTGAGATTCCATTCCATCATGTGTTTGGACTTGGTTGCCAAATGAACGGAATTCAATCCTTCAAATTCCATATTTGATGGATTTCATCATTCCTAGGAAAGATGGAAGGGATTCATTCGTCTACATTCTTCTTCAACTTTTATTAAAAGACCAAACTACCCTTACTAAATAAAAATAAGAAATTCATGGTTGTTTGTTTTGTCAATTTTAAATTGTAGGATTGCTGTATATGTCTGTATCCATATGAAGATGGAACAAAGCTTCATTTGCTTCCATGCAACCATCACTTCCATGTGAAATGCATCTTGAAATGGCTCAAGATAACTCCCACGTGTCCACTCTGCAACCACACCATCTGCCAACGTGTACAACACTGAAAGCCCTCACAATTTCATATCAATAAGTGTACAGGAAAAATCATGTATGGAAATATGATAGCTTTTCTTTTACTAACAAAATAATAATGTACACCATTGTTTTGTTTGCTATAAATCTTTTGTAAAAGTCTTGGAACGGATACCTTGTTCTATGAGAGGTTATATGGATCAAATGAGAAAACTTTACTTCTTATAAAATTAGTTTAAAGATTTGAAGTAGCAAATAAAGTACTGGACGTTTGTGATTAGAATCTATAGGTGCTAAGCTAAGTAATTTGGATTTTTTTGGATCACTGTACAAACCGGGTCGGATCCTAACTTGAAGTTTTTTCACAGGCTAAAATCCCCGAAATGTAGAACATATCAACCGGTTTTTGGTCTTAAAGTTTTCTAAAAGGGGGATGTTTTTCATAAAGGGTCAAAATATAGTGGACTTTAATGATAACAATCCAAGAATATAAGTTACGAATAAAGTTGGTTCACATAGAAAAAGAGAGTATTAAACCCATATATATCTTATATGGAAATTACCAATCTACACATTGATTTGTGGAGTTATAAGCAACCTATATCATAGACGATTCATCACCTAAAATCATGGGATTTGACTCCCTAATTTCCTGCTGTAGAATATGTATATATATAGGTATCTATAATAGCTCTGTTACGTGTCCTTATTTTAAATACAGAACCCATACAACCCATACAACCTTTGCTCTGCAATACTCTATCATTTTTAGAGAGCATATATGCTTCTGATTTACGAAGTATTTTCAAAATTTTAATAAACTTGGGGACGTCTTCTAACTTCATGGTTTCAACTCTTCTATTATTGCAAGTTTGTAACATGTTGTAATATATATATATATAGGCCTTTCGATTTACAAAAATAAGTTAGGAACCAAACGCATAAATTACCCTAAACCGTAGGGACTATTCGTGTAATTTACTCTATGTAACAGGAATTTCCAATCTATAACAATATAGAGGGATTTCCAATCTATAACATAAAGTGAGCACATTATTAGGGATTTCCAATCTATAACATAAAGTGAGCACATTATTTTTGTCATCACCTATCATAACCACTTTATTTTGAAGGATAAAAGGTATCATATAGCATAACTAAAACATGAATTTAAGAAATTAACTATTAACTCAGATGTGGATTCTCATTTGGAATGTCGGAGTATAGCCTCATCCTCATGTCTTTGTGTAGGTTATATGTAATTATTGTGTGTCTCTTTGTATTCTTTATGGGGGTTATATGTAATTATCTCCACTATATAATGAGTATAACTCCATGTTTTTTGATATGGAGACTCATTTACACATGGTATCAAGAGCCAACCCCTCCCTTCTTCTCCCTCATTAAACTTTTGATTCCTCCTCTCCTCTTCTCTTCTTTTCGATTTTCTTATTCCCCTCTCATCGGAATTCCATCACCACCGTCGCCTCATCATGTCAACATCCAACCCCAATGATACCACCCTTCCCATGAACACCATCCTTCACCTCATCACAATCCGACTCTCCTACACTAATTACTTTCTATGGGTGAATCAAATGACCCTACTCCTCTCCTTTCAACAACTTCTTTGCCATGTTGACGACTCTTCTAATGCCCCGCCATCATCTATTACGGTTGATAATAAGACCACCGTGAACCTAGAGTTTACGAATTGGCAAGCCACGGACCAACACACCCTCATTTTGCTTCCAACATCTCTCACCGAAGAGGCATTTTTTGAGGTGGTGGGTCTCTCCACCGCCCGTGCTGTTTGGACGGCTCTCGAGTCCGTCTACGGAAACTCTTCTACGGAGCGGGTTCAGAATCTTCGTGATCAACTCCATCTCCTTTCTAAAGGTACCGCTTCCGTTTCAGATTATGGTCATCGTTTTAAGGCTATTTGTTATAAACTAGAGGCCATTGGTCATGCGGTTGATGAATCGAACAAGTGTCATTGGTTTTTTATGTGGTCTTGGTGGCTCTTTTGAATCATTTTCTGTGGCGATTCGTGCGTCGCGTCATGCTCATCTTTTCCGTGATTTGTTGCCCAAGCCGAGGGGCATGAAATATTTTTTACCTCGCTTCATGGTTCGTCGCCGCCTCCCGTTGCTTTCACTGTCGAGACTCCTCCCGGGTACACCTTATTGGCTGTTGGGCGAGGTCGTAGGGCTCCTCGTGGTGGCGGCGCTCGCGGTAGTCGTAGACGTGGGCGTCATTCCCCTCATTGCCAACTATGTCGTACTAATAACCATTATGCAAATCTGTGCTTGCAACTGTCCTCGTTTGCCTCTTCGGCCCCCGTAAATGACACCGACTTGGTGAAAGTCTTTCTAGCCAAATGTAATGTCAATAATACTCTCGGCCCAGATTGGTATGTTGATTCTGGTGCCTCAAATCATATAGTGTATTCCTCGGGATCGGTTTATCAACCTGCACCGTTCAATGGTGATGGGTGGGTTCAATTTGGTAATGGTAATACTCTTCCTATTTTATCTATTGGATATTCTTCCCTTGCTAATGTACGTTGGTTATGGGATGTGTTAGTGGTTCCCCGTCTCTCGAAAAATTTACTCTCCATTAGCCGGTTATCTTATGATAATGATGTGAATGTTCTTTTCTCCAAATATTATTGTGAAATTCAGGACCAAGAAACGAAGTGGGCTGTAGCTCGTGGACGATGTGATCATGAGCTCTACATTCTTTCTAATAAACCGGTGGCGCATGCTTTCTTTGCTCGGAATGGATCGAAGGCCTCTTTTGAGTTATGACATTCTTGTTTGGGACATGTTTCATTTGACACAATTTCTTTGTTAAATAAACTTGGACTTGTTTTGGTGTCTTCTATTTTACCTAAACCGGTTGTATGTTCGTGCCAACTAGCAAAATCACATCGCTTACCCTTTTATAATAATGATAAACGTGCAGCTTGTGTTTTAGATTTGGTGCATTGTGACCTTTGGGGCCCATCTCCGATTACTTCAGTTGATTCTTATCACTATTATGTGACGTTTGTTGATGATTTTTCCCAGTTCACATGGTTTTATCCACTTAAGTCCAAATTGGACTTTTATATGGTGTTTGAGATGTTTATTACATTTGTTGAAATGCAAAAATGTTAAAACCTTTCATAGTGATGGGGGTACCGAATTTTTGAACAAAAATGTTAAACTTCTTTTGCAAAAACATGGGAATTTTCACCAAATATCATGCCCGTATACCCCACAACAAAATGGGCGGGTTGAACGGAAGCATCATCATATTGTGGAAATCGGGCTCGCTATGATGTTTCACGGGCACGTTTATTATTAATCGGTTACTGTTGGATTAGATGTCTAAGCCTATAACTATTATTGGTGTGTACTCGACCCGAGAGTAGCATGGTCCATTTGGGTTGCACTTCACCAGAACAAGTTATATGGATAGTCTTTTGAGAATAGTATGTTTATGATTTATATTAATATATTATAAGTTATAATATATTAATATGGAATCATATTATTTAATTAGTATTGATCAAGAATTAATTTGGTGATCAAAAGGAACTAATTAAATATGGACTCTTATATTTTTATAGAGTGGGCTAATGCTTATTTAGAATGGGCTTGGCTTGCATGGAAAGTCCATGGAGCTTTAACCCATAAATCTTATGGAAATGAAAGGTCATGGATACTAGGTTTACATGAATGTAACCCTAATCCACCATACTATATAAAGGGGTCATTGGCACATGAAATGGCACTAGTGTGTGAGAAAACAAGAGTGGGCAATTTCTAGTGTGCTTACTATTCTCTCAAGTTTTTCCAAGGTGTTTTGGTGATTTGTGATTCCCCTTGAGGCTTCCACACTATTGGGGCTAAGCTCTTAAAGTTCAAGACTTCAAGATCAATCAAAAGGGTATGTTATCTAACTAGGCTTTTGTAGTATAGTTGCTTCATATTATGCTAGTTAGGATTAAAACCTTGGAATATTGAATACTTTCATGTATAATAGAGAAAACATAGATCCAAGGTTTATAGGGTTGCATGTACACCATAGGAGTGTTAGAATGTTCAAAACCCATCAGTTGTATCAGAGCATATGCTTGTTTTCAATTATACTTGATGCTATTTGCAAGAAAAATCGTTTTGTTGGAATCTGCCAGTTCACCACGAAGTGGTAAAACTTACCACGAGGTGGTGACTGTTCAATGAAAAAAAATTGTTTTTTGGCCTGTTTTGGATTAGAATCATTACCATAAAGTGTTTTTGTTCATAAAACTTGATTTGGATGTTATGGTAATGTTTATTCTCGTCCAAATAAAAGATAATTGTCAATAGATTCATGTTTTGTATTAGTTTAATGGTTAGGCTAATTACATGAAAATTTGTTTGATTTAAATTGTCTTGTTCATATGAGTTTAATCTAGATCATAGTTTTGCTAGACATGTTTGTATGCCTATTAGATTATCTAAATGGCCTTTAATTGATTCCATAACTTGTCCTCAAGTTATAGAAAACCAAAAGTTTTTCTTTAAAAGAATTATTAATGAGTCTTAGGTTATGAACTTGAAGAGTCTCTTCCAATAAATTGTTTTATGAGCTCTATAACTTGTTCTCAAGTTATGGATGTTCAAGAGTCTTGCCATTAAAAGTCATATTAAACTCATATGTTATAGAAATGAAAAGTTTTTAAATAGTTTCAAAACTTTCCCTTAAGTTTTGGAATTTGTAAAGTCTCACATATACTTTAATTCCAAACCCTAGAGTTTTAAAAGTTAAAATTCAACTATTATACTTTATAGTATTATAAGTTAATAATATATATGTATAATGTGACATCCCCAAATTCACGGCCAGAAAAGAACAGTTTAATTTATGCTTTTAACATAATTTAGAGTAATCCTTTGATTTAAAAGAGTTGTAGAATTTGTTCCCAAAACACAATACAATAAAATAAGTTTTATCAAAACATTTCTTAAAGAAATGTATTTTCATTATGAAAAAACTCGGGATGTCATGTTCTGATACAGACCAAAAGCATAAACAGTACGACATAGACCTTACAACAGTTATTTACAACTACTGGTCTATAAACAAAATATCTTCACAAGTTGTCCAACTTATGCTCTCGCGCCACTACCTGTAATACAAAGAAACTGAGTGGGTCAGGCTTGTGAGTCTGGTGAGCATTACAAGGGACCTAATCTAGGATTTTTCAACCCAAAATAAATAATTATTTTAATTTTATCAACCAACAATAACCCGATTACCTATTTCCTCACTTTACGTCCCTAAAACAACTATTACAAGGGACCTAATCTAGGATTTTTCATCGGGATAGACACTACTAAAAAGGGGTTTCCTCAACAATAAATGTCCTAAAGGCAATCATGAGAGGGATAGAGTACACCGGTGAACACATTGTTCACAACACATACAGGTTATGAACCTATCAGTGTTCCACTGGACTGTCTAGAAAGTCTGTGGTCGTCATCCATACCCCGCTAGATGACTAGATCAACAACAACATCGAGGTCTTTCATCATTTTATTTCATCACAATCTCATTATCTACCCATATTCCACCCAACATCTTTGTTGATATATATATATATATATATATATATATATATATATATATATATATATACACACACACACATAACATAAAACATTTAATTAATACTCAACTCAAATAACCCATAACATATAAACACACAACACGTATTTTATAAAGAATACTTCGTATTTATGTGTTAGAAGAAGGTAACTACACACTCACTTGATAAGATGATTATCGGACAGCACTACGGCTCTAAAAGCAGTATTCTTTGGTGAAACCGGGAGATCTTCACAAGGACCGGGCTTCTCGCGGGCAGTGCTTCGGCTTGAAACTCTTTTCTTCTCAGGATCTTCGGTGCTTCGGGACTCGCTTCGGGTCTCGTGATGATACAGGGGCTTCGGGAGGGCTTCTAGATGGCTTAGAGAAGGTATAGAGAGTGAGAGAGTAAGAAAGTAGCAACCAAACCGGTGGCCCTTCGATTCTATTTATAGGGATGATTTTTCGATTTTCACGTCGTGAGCTTGGTCAGGCGTAGGTAATTGCGTTCGTCATCATTTCACTTGCTATGTCAGGCTCCAGAAGGCGTCAGAAGTCATTTCACGTCGTGAACACTATTTTCACGTCGTGGTCTCTGACACAACTTTGGGGTTTGCTCCCCGAACTTCAGAAATTAATAACTTTCGCATACAAGCTCTGTTTTTGACGTTCTTTATATCCACGCATAGGTGAGATTATGCTCTACAACTCTCGTTTAGACTCCGTCGGCTAATTTTGACTTTAATTTTCATTATAATATTTTTAGTTGACTTGGACAGGAAAACTCCATTATGAACTCATAACTTGTTCATCCGACGTCCGTTTTTGTCTGTCTTTTTACTGTTGGACTACTATCGACGAGATCTTCGATTCTCATTTATATTGTTTCGGCTAGAAATTACTAAGGTTAAATATCACTCTATCGTAAATTCACTATTTACGTCACGATGTGTCGTACCGGTTCTGTCGTGAAACTTCGACAAGTCATAACTTCTTCGTGATAACTCGGATTTCGGCATTCTTTATATATTCAGAATCTTTGTCACGACCACTATGTCTTCATGTATCTATATCAGCTTTATCTAACATTTTGTTTTTACGTTTATTTTTATCTTTAATTCATTTAAGTCACACAATTAAGCATAAAACACATAATACTCAAATAATACATTTTATTATTTCTAAACGAGTTACAAAGGTTAACCTGGACTATTACATAAACATTAATGCCTAGCCTAGAAACATGGGTGTTACATATAAGATCAAGTCCGTCTTATCATTAGTAGGCATCATTCACGAAGCCGGTCTATAAGGGGGGGTATAAGGTTGCTGCCTATAAAATGGCAGCTTAATGGGTGTCCACTCTCACCCACCGCTTCCTTGACTGGTGGAGGGTTGTTAGCCGAACAGGTAGGACAAAGACTATAATTATCCCTTCATTATAAGTATAATGATAAATATAAAGTAACTAAACCTTTTATAAATTCCCAATCTTAGTTACGTTAGAAAAATGTGAATTTGGTGCTAACCCATGAAATTACACTTTGCACTTTGCTTAAGTCGGTAGTGGAGTGCATGTGGTTAACTGACACACTAGCCTGGATTTAACAAGGTAGGCAAAGGGTAACTTAATGTTTATCATAGAATCGGTGGAGCGTGTGTGGTTAACCAACACATCGATTAAGTGATAAATATTAAGGGTATCAAGTATATTTGCGTGGTTATTCACACTTTGTTTTGTGATCTTCGGCATCCCAGTCACAAAACTTGAGAAGGCACAATCGAGATTGAAACATGCCATTGAAAAGTTCAATGAATATCAAAAGATCTAGGAGTTTCAAATCCAATTAAAACCTAATAAATTATTTCATTTTCTTGGTGGAATTTGGTGAATCGTCATTCGCCTACCTTTAAATATTTTATAGCTTGGATTACGGCATCCCTCTTCCAAGTTATAAAATAGTGTGTTGGGTCCTAACCTTAATATTTCATATTGGGTGTTATATTAAGGATTTAAATCAACTAACTTGAATTTCTCCCACTGTAGATGGTTGGTTCATACGACTATGATCTTCCCAAATCTCTTGGAAAAAGCTTTCCTAATGAAGATGATATCCCGTGACTGGTTCATGGAAATCATACTTCTCTTCCTCCACATCCTCCATTTATTCTCCCTGGCCCATAAGCTCGAAGACTTGAAAAGTTCAAGATCACTCAAGCCCTACTTGCAATGAAACATAAAGATGGAAGACATGTGTGTACTCATGTATTAGGAATGAAGTCACACATTGACAGGTTGAGAATGTTGGGTGTCGTTGTCCCAAGGAAATTGGCTATTGACTGGGTTCTTCAGTCACTTCTTGAGTCATATAGTGAGTTCATTAAGAACTACTATGTGACAGATCATGACATGAACCTTATTGATTTAACATATTTTCTTGTTGCTGTTGAATCATAAATGATTTGGCACATAGGAAAAGTAAGTTTAGGTGGAAGGTCTATTTCTCAAACTTCCATGGACACTAACAATGGTAACATTGGAAGTCCAGAAAATCTTTCTCTTCCCAATGGAAAGGGATCGGCCTTGGTCAACCCAGTTGACCAGAAGGTAAAAGGAAAGGAGAAATCTATGATAGCCTCGTGTACAATTCCCAAAGAGTCTATATCTTTTCATTGTCAAGAGAAGGGGCATTGGTTGTGAAGTTGTCTTAGCTACCTGAAAGATCTGAGAGAAGGAAGAATCAAAAAGTTTGACTCTGCTTCAGGTAAGTCCACTATCTAACTCTGTTAAGTTCCTAATTGTTTATTCTTAATATAAGATGTGACTAAGTTGCATTTTGATGTTTGGCAGGAGCAAGCAAAAGGAAGGAAGCTTAAAAGAAGAGTACGCTGAATTTGATCGCGAAGATGGATTTCAATCGCATGGTTCAAATATCGGATTTTTTAGCTACCACTTAGGAGTTATGATAGATTGCTAGGAAATATGTAATAGCATAGTTTTCATTTAAAGTTGCATTGTAAGGAAAAGTTTTTCCACATTTTATAAATAAATAAAAAAAATTTGTTTTACTTTATTTTATATCTCCTTACAATGACATTTATGGAAAATTGATGTTTGTATGTTTCTAGCAATATTGGAAATATGAATTTGATTCTTTCATTTGTGGTAGTGTCTAAATTTACCAAATAAGGAAAGATTCTCATCACCCAAGTTTTAATTGAACCGAAACTTGGAATCATGCAAGTTATACTGTATGATGAATAAGAATTTTCATCTTTGGAAAATTAAGACTAATTCCTTGTTCACATGTATATGTGAATCAAGTGAAGGACTAAGGGATCGAGTACACATTCTTGTGCACTGGTCAAGTCCACCACAAAAGATCAATAAGACTATTCGTCATGATTTACTAAAGTTTAGTAAATATGGTTATACTTACAAGTTTCAGTATAATTCTGAAGCATTGGAAAAGTTTCGATGTATGACAGAACGAATAAGAAGAATAAAATTTGCAAAAAGATAAAAAGTTTCTCAAATCTGAAAAGATAGGAGAGTACTTTAGTATCATGTGTTATGATCATCTTAATGATTATGAGACCGTATCATAAGTCATCCTCTAAGGACATCTTAGTGCATTCTTATGGCTAAGAAGAGGAGTCATGAATTATTGAAATGGTTAAATCAAGAAGATGAGTCATACTTCATTCCAAAACGAGTCTTAGAGTCATACTCCAAGATTGTAACTTGAGTGACACATCTTAAATAAGGTTTATTAACACTTGTCAAATGTAAGAGTAAAATGTGTTATACTCTTGTACATTTGAAATTGGTAAGCTGTGATGTTTTGGATAAAACAAAGACCAACTAAGGCCAATTGTGTAAAGTGTTTGTCTTGATAAGAATTTGCACTATCTCTTGAATATTTTTTTATCAAGGAATGGGTCTTGACAAGAGAGTATTATATGTCAAGAGGATAGTGGGAGTCTCAAAGATCCTGAAAGAGCTTCAAGAACTAATCAAGAATAAAACCTGTATTTTATCACTAGCACATGACTTGATGTTTATAACCTATCGTGTTGACATATTCCTATTTATATGCCTATTCCAGTTAAAGTTGGCTTTGCATATGAGTTCTGAGAGTTCATAATTGGTTGTATAACAACTTGGAAGCAACAACAGGCCCTTGTGCTACCAGGTGGCAAGAAGTTAAGACTGCACAAGTTCAGTCCATCTGAATTTGGATTTGTTACTAACCTTGTCTTGTGATTATGGTTTTGACAAATTCACATGGATAGGAACACATACACCATAAAATCTAAGTGACATAAGGTTTCACTCCGATTCATGAAAATGATGGTGAAAACGCTTTCACTAAGTGGTTTTAAGTAGATAGCGATTGTGATATTTGCTTTCTCAAAGTCATTAGTGGAGCATGTGTGGTTAACCGACACACTCACATGGACTTGTGAGGAATGACAATGGTCTAAACAATTGAGACTATGATTACGACATCCCTTTTCATAGTTCTGAAATTGTTTAGACACATATGTGTGCTATCTAAGGAAAGGTGTATGATTTTGATAAAGTTTTATCAAAACATATTGTATCAGAAGTCTAAACTTTTGTAAGAAAGTCAATAAAGTATTGATTTCTAGAAGTCTAGTTCATTTCTAGATACATGTCAAAGCTAGTGGGAGCATAAGTGTTATGCTAATAATCATCATGTCAGTGGGAGCATGATAATTATGATAAGTGTTGCAAGTTAGCAATGTTAATTATAGAAAAACAAAAGTTTCAATTAGGAATGGCAATGGGGCGGGTTCGGGGCGGGGCATGGATTCCCAAACCCGCCCTGATAACTTTCGGGTATCTTATCGGGGCGCCCCATTGGGTTTCGGGTTTCCCCGTCGGGTTTCGGGTATCTTATCGGGTTTACAACAACTAATAGCGAAATCTTTATTCTCTTTTAGGGTACCCCAATGTCTTATAAAACATACATGTTCTAGCAACTCTTTTAAATTAAAAACATGATGCATCACTTTAATAAAATAAATTGGATGTTATATAAAAAATTATTTGATTTAAGTTTTGTTTAATACGTCAAAACACATAAAAATGATCATTAACACCAGATTGTTAATAACTAAAAAAATTGTCCACGATAAGCATTTTATATTTGAACGTGTACAATTAACAGCAAAATTTTTTGAACATATTATATATATATATATATATATATATATATATATATATATATATATATATATATATAATCGGGGCGGGGTGGGTCGGGGCGAGGATAACCCACTCCCTGCCCCGAACCCGATAAAAACCCGATAACGACCCGTTACCCAACCCTAAATGATCGGGTTTCGGGTTTTTTTTGCCATCCCTAGTTTCAATTGTGAAAAGTTGTTTTGGTATAATTAAGGGAGAGGAAACTATACTTCATTTCAATTCTAAAAGATTATATTGAGATTTTAATCATATTTAGTCAAGGGTATATATATTAATTTTATTTTGGAATGGTTCAACATGAAGAAATTCTCTCTCTCTCTCTCTCTCTATATATATATATATATATATATATATATATATATATATATATATTGCGTTCTTAAAATTCAGTTATGATTACGACATCCATCTTCACAGTCGAATTATGAAAACATAGCAAATAAAAATATTATAGCAAAAGACTGGTCTAGAATCATTTCTTTATGTGAGACATCATGAATAGTGTCTCATATGCTTCGGGTATAGGATCGATTGCATGTGCTATAATATTTATCCTTTCTAAATTTTCCAAATGCTTGGGGGCATTAAGAGGGGAAAAAGTCTAGAACTAGATATGTCTAAAATGATTAAGCAATTGTCGAGGACAATCTGAGGTTTACCAAAGATTGGTTGCTTAGGGACAGTTGGAAGTATAGTGTTAATTTTGGAATGACCATTTTGACATATTCTGAATGGAGGCAACACTCGTTTAGAAGTGATAGTAAAAATGGGAATATGGAAATGTCTCCATATGTGGAAGTGATTCAATCTGTGTAAGATTAGGAAACTTAATGCAAGAAGGATGTTCAAAGCAATGTACTTTGAATATGAGACTTCATTTCCATGGATTTGATCTCCATTGGAATACTCTGTAATGATTGTTGACAAGTCTTTGTGACTTTGTGCATAATCATTACAAGAGGATCAGTGCATATAAGTCTAAAATCTAACAGATTTTGGTAAAATGGTAGGAATTTGGAATTCTTACATATACGATAAGGATTTGGGATTGTGATCTATTTCGCAAAGTAAAGATCATAGACAAACTTAGCGTGCATACTTGGTGTATGGCATAACTAATGTTTGGACAAACATAGTGTGCATACTTGGTGTATGGCATGACTATTGTTTGGATAAACATAGTGTGCATGCTTAGAGCATGGCATGACTATTGTTTTGATTCAAGTATAAAGTTGATTAGTTGAAACATTATACAATGAATACTGTGTAATCAATATGGTTATAAATAAAAGGTGTTCTATTTATATTCATAAGTTCTGAGACCATATTAGATTTGATTATTCTTATGTTTCACTTTGTATGTTTTGACTTCCAGAATAACTAGGTCATTCTTCCCGAATGACTAAGTTATTCAAACCATCCACAGTCGATAATACGTTTGAAGTAGGTATTAAGGCAAGACTGTCATGAAGTTGATTTGTAGATGTCTAAAGTGTTGGACATAACGAGAGTTGCTACAACATTCAAGTGCTTATAAGTTCTGAGTATTGTATTAAACCCACACTCATTTGAATCACTTCATGGATTTTATCATGAGTGATCATGAGACGATAATATCTTATATTCTTCAAACCTAGAGATATGAGTTGTTGACTATGAGTTGGTTATACATTGTTTGCGCGAAAATGCATTGGTAACTCGATGTTATAAAACGTGCCTTTGTGTATGATTCAACAAGTAGTAGAACAAGCATATGAGTAGAACTTTATCCATTCCTTTTACCCTTGGATGGATAAAAGCGATATCTGTGGGCCTCTCGATGATTTAGTGCTGACACCCTTAAGTGCTTGGCCAAGCCTGGACTGATTTGATTTGTTCAATTAGTCGATCGTCATAAATCGAAAATCAGGAAGCAACAAATGGATAGAGAGAATGATTATAATCCATGTCTCAGTCCATATGATATCTAGAATGGAGGAATATATGATCCCTTATCTAATGGACACGTCATTTGACTAGGTCAGAGTTCAGCAGCGGCTTTAAGAGCTACGATTGCTAGTCGGGATCTTGGAGTCATGCTTGAATAATAGTTTTACACTTATCCAAGAGGGAGACTGTTGGATCAGATGTCTAAGCCCATAACTATTATTGGTATGTACTCGACCCGAGAGTAGCATGGTCCATTTGGGTTGCACTTCACCATAACACGTTATATGGATAGTCTTTTGAGAATAGTATGTTTATGATTTATATTAATATATTATAAGTTATAATATATTAATATGGAATCATATTATTTAATTAGTATTGATCAAGAATTAATTTGGTGATCAAAAGGAACTAATTAAATATGGACTCTTATATTTATATAGAGTGGGCCAATGCTTATTTAGAATGGGCTAGGCTTGCATGGAAAGTCCATGGATAGTCCATGGAACTTTAACCCATTAATCTTATGGGAATGAAAGGTCATGGGTACTAGGGTTTACATGAATGTAACCCTAATCCACCATACTATATAAAGGGGTCATTGGCACATGAAATGACACTAGTATGTGAGAAAATAATAGTGGGAAATTTCTAGTGTGCTTACTATTCTCTCAAGTTTTTCCAAGGTGTTTTGGTGATTTGTGATTCTACTTGAGGCTCCCATACTATTGGGGCTAAGCTCTTAAAGTTCAAGACTTCAAGCTCAATCAAAAGGTATGTTGTCTAACTAGGCTTCTGTAGTATAATTGCTTCATGTTATGCTAGTTAGGATTAAAACCTTGGAATATTGAATATTTGCATGTATAATAGAGAAAACATAGATCCAAGGTTTATAGGGTTGCATGTACATCATAGGAGTGTTAGAATGCTCAAAATCCATCAGTAACCCACCAAGGTTCTTGACATGAAGTCGCCATTTGAGGTGTTGTTTCATCGGGTTCCTTTATATGACACTTTCCGTCATTTTGGATGTCGCTTGTATCCTTATTTGCATGATTATGCAGCTCATAAACTCTCCCCTTGGAGTATACCATGCGTCTTTATTGGTTATCATCCACAATATAAAGGCTATCAATGTCTTAACTCGATTTCCTCACGCATCTTTATTACTCGACATGCCCAGTTTGATGAGACTTATTTTCCCTTTGGTGGATCTTCCGGTGTGGCTCCCATGGCCTCTTTGCCTTTACATGAGTTTTTTAGAGATGCTTCAAGTATCCCGATTCCCTCCTCCCCACCTATGGCTCCTCCAAGGTCGACTGCCCCGTCTCCTCCCATCGCTCCATGTGCAGTTTTCCCGAAGCTTGTTTCTCTCGCACCTGAGGTCATCGATCCTCCCTTAGCTGCTATTGATCTCGCCCATGATGCCAATGCCGAACTGGTCCTCACCAGGTCAAGATCTTCTTCTTCCAACAACTCTTTTGGGCCCGAATCGGACACCGATCCCACTAACGAGTCTGCTTCAGCCCTTCTCAAGCCCGAAGTCCCCCCCCCCCCCCCGATCATCACACCCCATGACTATCTTTGGTCCTGTGGTCTGTTATCGTCTGTGCTCTCTTCTCCGGATCTAGTTTCTCAAGTCACTGCCTTGCGTGACCCTAAATGGTGTAATGCTATGCTCAACTTACAAATTATTTAGTCGATATTGATTTTTTTATATAAAATTACAAAAATGGTCCCTAAGGTATTTTTTTTAATTTTAGTCTATACCCCGATTTTTTTTAGCTTCGTGGCCCTTTAGGCCATGTTTCTATACCCCTTTAATTTCTTTTATTTTGTTGAGTTCATGTTTTGGTGAAAAAATCAATCCTACCACCATCATCATACCCTTTCAGGCGAGTTCTATTCTTCCACACCTTAATCAGAAAACTTTAGCTGAGAATCATCGTTCCGTTAACATACACCAAGATCGTCTTGCTGGAAACTGATCACCGTCGACCAACAAGAAATGCAGGTCAGCGTGACCAGAGGAGTCTGACGAGCTTTTCTGTCTTGGATTCGAGTTCAGTGCAACAACAAATGCAAGTCTTCTTGAGCCATTTCGAACATATCAAGAAGTTTTCTCCTCTGTTATCCAAGGTTTTGTGGGTAAAGGTGGAAGTCGATTTGAGTCGATTTTTCAATCTCTTCCATATTGTCCCAGTTGTCAGATACCCGACGACCATTCTCCTTCTCTGCCACCACTATTGAACCTTCGTTGCTTCTCGTTATTCTCTGATGTTGGAGAAGAAGAAGGCGGTGGGAGGTTTCGGCTTTTTCTTCCCTTTTACTGCCATGGTTCACCCCACCTCTCTATATTCTCTAATGTCGGAGATGAAGATCAAAAATATATGTTCTTTAATATACGACCAAACTCTAAAGGGAGGGGACTAACCATGGATTGAAGGCTTTCTTGGGACTACTAGCTACAAACGCACATAAGGGTGTAATCTCCTGTTCGTTAAACACGTATACATACACGGAGACACGTGAGAACAAAAGGAAGGGTTCTTGATTTCCTGTACAAAAAAGGGACTTGTTTCTTCAGTTCTTTATGTGTCGGTTCTTTGTGGGTGTTGGAAGAATACACCCAACAAACTATTGATCGATTTAGATTGGAAGCAGGAGGTCAAAGCTAGACTTATGAAGATATAGAAAAATACTCTAGGAAGAATTAATTCAATATTATGGTTTCATTAATGTGTTCATATGGATTGATACATACTTGTTCAAAGTTGTCTTCAAATTTTGGGATTTGTTAAAAAAAATTGGTTTGTTCATGTGTCCATCCAGATTTATATGGATCTTCAAAACAATGATGTAATTGTTAGAAGGAGAAAGAAAGAAAGGGAATAATGTGGGCCCTGCTTTATTTATAATTACATTAATATTAAAATAAAAGGGTAAATTACATGGATGGTCTCTGTGGTTTGGGTAAAATTAGTACCTAAATAAATTTTTTAACTCAAACCATCCTTATATTTTGATTTTGTTTTGGATTTAGTCACTGACTGACTTAAATTGACTATATTACCCTTATATTTTTATTTTTTAATTAACTAATAATTTTTATTGTTATTTATAAATTAAGAAATAAAACGTGGCCCATAACCCAAACAAAAAGTATTTCTTTTTCCTTCTATATCTCCCATGCCTCACGTCTGTTGAATCGACCATATTCAATTCCGGTGACCACCACTTTCAAGTCCGGCGACCACCACCGGTTTAAATCTGGCGACCATCACCACCAAAATTGAGTTATAGAACTCCCAACTATTGCAATTCGCGATCTCATTCTCCGTCAGATGAAGAGGGAAACATCGGCTGTTCTTTTCTTACTCTCTACAAATCATTTTCAAACAATAGACACAAGGGTCGATTCACAAGTGATAGAGGTTTGTTTTTTTAGTGATTCACCTGGGATTGTATCTTCGATGTTGGAAGTTTTGTGGATCATTTAATGATGTTGTAAGTTTTTTTTTAATGATTCACTTGGACTTTGAGAGTGACTAAGTCGTGGTGAAGGCATCCCACAATGTGGCGATGTTGGAAGTCTTGTGGATCATTTAATGATCCCCACGACGTGGCAACCCTTTGTCATGAAAACCCTAATTTTTCGGGTATTTAAAGGAAAGTAGGGAGGCTAGGGTTGCCCATCTTCAATTCCCATCACTCTCAAGCCCCAAAAGCCTAAAGCTAACCCATCTTGAAGCTTTTCAACTCATTTTTAAAGCGTTTTTGGTGATTTTGAATGAAGTATAAGAAGATTGAGTGCAAGAAGCAAGAAAACAACACTCTCCAATCTCTGGAATCATTTTGCTAGATCATTTGTAAGGATCTTTAATCTAGATTTTCATCTTTTCTCTATGGATTTAGAGTTATCTTGCATGATTGAACTCTTTGATGGATTTTAAGTGAACCAAAGTGATAAAGTTTGCAACTTTATGATTCTTAAGAGTCCCAAGGACACTATACTTTGTAGATCTGATAAATGGTTGTGGTTTGGGGTCCTTTCATGAGTTTAGGTACATTTTCTACTCGTTTGACCTAGATTTGATGGAAGCCATCCATGAGGCATGCATGTTCATAAAGTTTACATTTTTAGGGATCAATAGGATCCATATATAATTTCTGGAAAGTTTGGGCAAAAGGATTTACATATTAAGGACCTTGGAAATAATTCTGCCCTCAGACGTTTTCCCACGACGTGACAACAGGATGCCATGACGTGGTGATGGGGTTTTCCGTGACTGTTTTGAGATTGTCTCTACCACGACGTGGCTATATATTTTGGTACGTATATGGGTTTATCCGAGACTAGGTTCTGATCGGGTTTTCAGAACAACTTCTGCATGTTTGTCAACTTCTTCTAAATGATTGAACCAAAAAATGTTGTTGATGCCTTGAAAGAAGCTGACTGGATTAAAGCTATACAGGATGAGCTGAATGAATTTGAATGTCATCGTATGTGGACTCTAGTTTTTAAACCTCAAGGAAAGACCATCATTGGCACTTGTTGGGTTTTCAGGAACAAAATTGATGACAATGGAATCGTCATAAGAAACAAAGATAGGCTTGTAACTCAAGGGTTCTGTCAGCTTGAAGGATTAGACTATGATGAAACGTTTGCTCCTGTTGCAAGACTTGAAGCAATTTGTCTGCTTCTAGCTTTTGCCTCCTTCAAGAACTTCAAAGTCTACCAAATGGACATCATGATTGCCTTTCTACATGGACATCTTCAAGAAGAAGTATTTCTAAAATAACCACCAGGGTTTAAAAATGAAGAGTTTCCATATCATGTGTATCGTGTTGATAAAGTTGTATATGGTTTAAAGCAGACTCCTAGAGCATGGTATGACACACTGGCAAGCTATCTTTTCTCAAGTGGATACAAATGAGGATAGAGAGATCACACTTTCTTAATAAAGCAATCAGGATCTCATATCATTCTTGCTCAAGTATATATGGATGATATCATCTTCAGATCCACTAATGAAAAGCTAA
Source organism: Lactuca saligna (assembly GCF_052625555.1). Taxonomy (NCBI): domain Eukaryota; kingdom Viridiplantae; phylum Streptophyta; class Magnoliopsida; order Asterales; family Asteraceae; genus Lactuca; species Lactuca saligna. The sequence continues at coordinate 13,449,159 of NC_136420.1, forward strand.
GTTCAGAATTTGTACAGGTTATGACCAAGAAGTTCGAGATGAGCATGATGGGTGAACTAACTTTCTTTTTGGGATTGCAGGTCAAACAACTAATTGATGGTATTTTTTGTCAAGCTAAATATATTGCAGATATGTTGAAGTAGTATGGTTTCTATGACTGCAAACTGACAAAGACTGATGTCTTCGTCGACGTCTATCGACATTGATCCAAGTGGTACTGATGTAAATACAACTCTATTTCGAGGAAGGATAGGCTCTCTACTCTATCTTACATTAATTCGCCTGACATTATGTTCGCTACCATATTGTGTGCTTGTTATCAATCTAGTCTTAAGGAATCTCACCTTCATGCTATCAAAATGATTTTCTAATACTTAAAGCATACACCTAATATTGGGTTATGGTATCCTCATGACTCTGAATTCAAGCTAGTGGGATACACTGACTCCGATCATGGCAGGTGTGGCATTGATCGTAAAAGTACTTCAGGAGGAGCTCAAATGCTTGGAAATAGATTGGTAAGCTAGTCCATAAAAAATAGACATCAATGGTTTGTTCTAGGGATGAGCAAAAGGACCGAACCGGCCGGAACCGGCTGGAACCGGACCGAAACCGGGAACCGGCTTCGGCCAAAATCAAGAACCGAACCGGCCCGACGGTTCTATCGGTTCCCGGTTCCTACCGGTTCTAGTCGTGTCTTCAAATGTTGGAACCGGTCCTTGAAAAATAGCATGATACGGTTCCGGTTTTTGCCGGTTCTACTGGTTTTCGCCAGTTCTACCGGTTCCGGTTCCTACCGGTTCCCGGTTCCAAAAATCCACAAAAATAACGTCCCGGTCCCGGCCCGACCGGTTCCATCGGGTTCCGGTTCCGGTACCGGTTCCGGCCGGTTCCCCGGTCCATTTGCTCATCCCTAGTTTGTTCTACCGTTGAAGCTGAATATGTTTCCGCTTTAAGATGTTGTGCTAAAATTCTATGGATACAAAATCAGGTATTATATTACAGTTTAAACTTCACAAAAACACCCATCTGTTGTGACAACACAAGTTCCATTCAAATGATACAAAATCGAAAACATCATTCCAAGACCAAGCACATCGAAATTTGTGACATCCCCATTTTCACGGCCAGAAAAGACCGATTTTGTTTATGCTTTATAAAAGTCAGAGTACCTTTTTTAATAAAAATGTTGCAGAATTTGTTCCCAGTAAAACATGATAAATACGTTATCAAAGCATTTCCGAAGAAAAGTATTTTTATTCATTTTAAAACATTTGGGATGTCATTGTCAATACAAAAACATAAGCATAAACATAACTTACATTCATTATCACTAGTGATTTATATCTCCTTAATCTCTCAGTGTAATGTGAGTTCATATCAACTTCTATTATATAAATAAACTGAGTGGGTCAGGTTGGGAAACCTGGTGAGTACATAGGGTTTTCAAACCCAGTAAATAAGTTTATTAACTTTATCAAACCAAACAACCCAATTACCCGTTCCCGTTATCCTCACTTTACGTCCCTAAAACATCTAACACAAGGGACCTAGTCTAAGGGACTTTCATCAGGGTGACAACACATGTTTCGGGGGTTCCTCGGCAATTCATGTCAAATAAGGCAACCATGTAGGGGATGGAGTACTGCTGGTGAGCACACAGTTCAAATAAACACCTACAGGTTGTGAGCCTGCTAGCGTTCCACGGGACTGTCTAGAATAGTCTGTGGTCATCATCTATACTCCGCTAGATGACTGGATCACCAATAACATCTATATCGAGGCCTCTCATTATTTTCATATGTACACATAACACGTAATTTATATTAAATACTTCATATATATGTGTAAGATGAAAGGGACCATGCACTCACTTGAAAAGGTGGTGATTCTGAACTCAGACAGCGCTTCGCTTCTTAAAAATAATTTTCTTCAGCGAAACCTAGTATTATTACCACTAGAGTTTAGTATATTATTTGCCGAGACTAATTAGTACTCTAGCTGTTATTACTATTATGTAAGCGTTAAACAATACTTATATAACTCATAATAATAGCCCAAGTACTTATTATAAGTTCCTAATAACGTTACTATAATTAAATAAAAGCTATATTAAAAATAGCGTAGGCGTAGCTCACTTACAATGGGTTTTATAGAAAAACGGGCTTTGCTTGGAGCAGCGTTCCTGAGCTGAAAAGCTCTTCTTGTTGGAGCCGTCGAGCACTCCGAGGCTTCCGCCTCGTGCTAGGAGGTTCCCTACGCTTTTCGGGGGGTTTCGGGGCTAGAGAGAGGTTCTAGAGAGAGAGAGAGAGAGAGAGAGTAAAGAGAAGAAATAATGGGAAATGTGTGAAGAAAATGAGGGTGGGAGAGGTTTTATTTATAGGGTGAAAATGGCTAAAGTGTCACATGTCACCATCTAGTGGCAAGACTTGGGGAGAAAGCAACGGCTAAGATTGTGTCACATCACCCATTTTCGCACAATATACTCCCGACTTCTAAAATTCGTAACTTTCACATAAAACCTCCGTTTTTGACGTTATTTATATTCATGCGTAAGTAAAAATAAGATCTACAACTTTCATTTTGACTCCGTCGGCTAATTCTCGACCGGTCTTAAATTTAATAGTACAAAAAGATTATATTGTTAAATGTCCGCGTAAAATTCATAACTTCTATATACAGACTCTGTTTTCATCTATCTTTTTACCGTTGAGTTCCTATTAATGAGATCTTCAATTCTCATTTAGGTCGCGTAGGCCAAAAACCTCTCGATCTAAAATTCGAGTTTCGGGTTGTGCAATGCCAAGCCAAATCTTAGAAAATTCATAACTTCCTCATACGAAGTCAGATTTGGGCGTTTTATTTTTTTTATTTTTTGTATGTTCTCGATTTAACATATACTAAACTTTTGTTTAGATTTCTAAGAATAAAAATTCATTCATCGTAAATTCACTATTTATGTCTCCCGGTGTCGTGTTGGTTTTGCCGTAAAACTTCGACGGACCATAACTTCTTCGTTATAACTCGGATTTCAACGCTCTTTATATGTACAGAACCCTTGAGACGTATTCTACAACTTGGTTAAGATTATTTATTCTAAATAGTATTTTTGTCAAAAAATCGTTTTCGACACCTATTATCTCTAAATTGACTAGCCGGATCTACGGGCGTTACAAATTCGTCATCATTTAATCAGGGACATCGTTCAAAAGGAAAAAATGGAGTTATTTTACATTCCATCCACTGATCAGTTGGCTAGAATTTTTACTAAGGCATTGGATGAGAAAACCTTAAACAAATTAATTGCAAATCTTGGCATGCTTTCATTGACTTAATCACCATCTAACTTTTGGTTTAACATTTCTTCTATTTGCATTTTGAAATTCACAGAGACACAAAAACAAATGCTACTCTTATCATGATTATAAACTTTTACATAGTTTTTTTTTCTAATATTTACAAGCATTTTTCTCTCTTATACATCTTTCAGATTTATCTACATTTTCTTTCTTCAGAGCAAAAAGATAACAATGCTCTTTGTGTTGAGAAGAAAAGTAGGCATCATGTCCGCTTATTCTTGGGAAAACCTTCTTTCTCCTATACTTACATTTATATGCATGCAAAAATCAACCATTAATGCAACACGTCTTGTTTTCATCTACTGAATCAAGATCGGATAAGACCTTGAATGCCTTCATGTTAATCTTGAAAACAAAATGATCTTATGGATTCGAGTCAATTAACTCGTTGGTTACAAAGATTGATCTTAACTTCTCTCTTGCTCCTGATGGATATGAAGCTTGTAATCTATCTGTGACTCCTCAAGTTTCATCACTTGTGGTGTATCGTAAGTTGTATCATATTGCGATGATTACCTCTGTTTGTTCTCTTTTATAGCCAAAATTTCGAGGGGTAAATATCTTGGAAAATGGAAGTGCATTAATGACCATTCAATTCAAAAGATTTGATGAAACGAGTCTTAAGCATCTTTCTGAAAAAGTTGCATCTATTTCACTATTTAGACTATTTTCTTGATTGACTAACTCTTTTGTTTGTATTATTATATTATTATTTTGTACCAATTTGTAAAGAAATTTGGAGGTGGAAACGTTAAGCCTAGTATGCAACTTTTGATACATTATCGTCCCTAGAAGCATGTTGTTGTATGTGAAAAAGTCTCATTAAGTTTCTCATCAACGAGACCATCTGCTGAGAAAATTGAGTCATCTCCTCACACTGACTGTATAGCATTGTTTAAACTTTCTAAGTGAGATTGCGTGGTTCGAATAAAAAAATTGATAAAAAGGTTGGGGTGTTTATCTTTTTTATATCTCACCTGACCCTCTCCTTGGAAGCATGCTTGTCGTATGCATCAAGTATCATGTTCTGTTAAAACATTGAGCAAAAGCCAATGGCTTACCCTCATTGTATAGTCATCAGCATAATAGATACTTGTCTGGTCCTTTTATGGAAAAGGATTGTTCATGTCCCTGACCTCCTAGTCTGAGGTATGACATGGTACCTTTTATGGATTAACGATGAATCTTTGATTATAGATTACAACTTACTCCATGATACGGAAGTCTAAACTATTTCTCGTTGATGAGTTAAATTGTTAATGATTCACGTTGATTTCACCTTAGCGTGACTAAAACAATTGATTCCCTTCTTTATCTTCTTAATAAAACTTGATGATTCACTGTGTAAAACCATACACTGATAAACATTTGAAACTCTATGTCGATGGTTAGTCTATGTACCATAGGCTATTAGAGGCGTCAATCTATTATTGCCCTTATATTCTTCTTTAAAAGTTTTATGATTCAGCGTAATGTATCATACGTTGATGAGAGCTTGACAAATCTGTGCCGGTGGGTGTATCATTATTCGTAATATGTTACACGCACATATCCACACTTGCAACTTTTCCTCTAATAAAAGTGATTTATGATTCAGTATATGACACCACTAAGATGAAAAGCTAGATTAAAGATCTTTAAAAATGATCTAGCAAAATGATTCCATAGATTGGAGCGTGTTGTTTGCTTGCTTCTTGCAGTCAATCTTCTTCTACTTCTTTCAAAATCACCAAAAAGGCTTAAAAATGAGCTCAAGTGCTTCAAGGTGGGTTAGGGTTAGGTTTTTGGGGGCTTGAGAGTGATGGAGGTTGAAGATGGGCAACCCTAGCCTCCCCACTTTCCTTTAAATACCCAAAAAATTAGGGTTTTCATGATAGAAGGTCGCCACATTGTGACTAATAGATGCCAAGTTGTTGGGGATCATTAAATTATCCATGAAACTTCCAACATCGCCACATCATGGGATACCTTCACCATAACGTAGTCACTCCCAATGGTTAAAGAAAGTTCAAAACATATTTTCTTAGTTAAATTCATAATTTCTATGAAACATGTAATTAATGAAAATTAACTAACATTAAGATTTAAAAGTCACACAATCCAAGAGGAGTCAAAATGCTTTCATTACCATGTTGGAGAAAATACTTTCATGGTTATGTGAAAAGAAAACAATCACAAGAACTATTTGTTGTTTTTTAATTTGAAGATCTATTAGGTAATTAAGAAGTTAACCAACTAATTAAATATTCATATATCTAAACTCATGATTAAGACATATGAACGTAAAATAAATGTTTTCCTGAACAATATTTTCATATAATACCATCAAAACCACACAAAACTACTTCTAATCAATTAATTGTTCTATAGATTCACCCAATATGTAACAACCGAAGTTTGGAAAGCCAAGAAGAGAAAGAAAACCCCAATTTTAAAGGGAGACTCAGTGAGTCCATGGAGGGACTCGGCGAGTCCGAGCGGGATCCGGGTCGAGGAGTAAGCGACCAACTCGGCGAGTCGGCCAAGGTGACTCGGCGAGTCTGGTCTGAACGAGGAAAACCATAACCCCGAGAGTTGTATCCTATTTAAAGGGTGTTATGTCCCTCGCTCAGCCCCCATATCACCCTAGAGAACCTGTAAACCCTTGATTTCGTGAGGGCTTCCATCAATTGAGAGGAATAGCTTGGAGGAAGGAAACTTTGGGAAAGGAACTTGAAGATCAAGAAGGTTGCTTCACAGGAGGATGGGTAGATCCAAGATCAACTTCAGTTGTGTTCATCTTGGAGGTAACAAGCTGCTATTTTCCCCTCTTTGCACCTAGATTTATGTGTGTGTTTTGGGCATTCTTGGCATAAGGGTAACCATTCGAGCTAGGGGTTCAGATCTGAGGTTGATACCTCAGATCCATGCTTATTTTGGTCTAAAATCCCATAAAGTATCAGCTCTTGGTATTTTGGTGGAGCATGGTTGTCTTAAACCCCAGTTTATGGTGTATTTTGCCTAGATCACCTTCTCTACACGTAAAGTTTGCAACTTTACGTGAGGAATAGGCTTGGGAAGGGTAGATCTACAGTTTGGAGGCCATGCATGACTCAAAAGCCCTATGCATGTAAAGGGATTTGAATGGACTCGGTGAGTCCTTTGAGTGGACTCGGCGAGTCCTTTGAGTGGACTCGGCGAGTAGCATGAAGGCGTGGAGCAACTCGACGAGTGGGATGAACAGCTCGTCGAGTCAGATGCAAATTGCCTTGTACTCGGCGAGTCTGTTCTTGGACTCGGCGAGTCAGGTTGCGAAACCCCAAACCCTTCGAGTTGAGACTCGAATCAGTGAGTCGGGTGGAGACTCAGTGATTTGGACAGGTCAGGACTCAGAAATCGGTAGACTCGGCGAGTCATGGACTGACTCGGCGAGTCGAGATGCGAATGGAAGGAATCTGAACATTTTGAACTCGACGAGTCAGTAGGGTGACTCACCGAGTAGGGTTGACGTGGAAGGTTGACTTTGACCAGGGTTGACTTGATTGTCCTTCGGGGGTCAGTTAGACTCAGTATTGCTTTGATATTGGTAGTTCGGGGAGCAAGGGGAGCAGGAGTTCAATGAGTTGCCGGGCAGCAGCTAGTGAGATCATCAGCTAGTTCAGCTAGTGCAGGTGAGTTTCCCTTTTGTGAATGGGTCTAAGGCCACAATGTCATCCCATGTAGTTACAAGTATAAGACCCGGGGGTTAGCCCTAGGCACAATATGCTAGTATGATATTCAGGACGAGGTCCAGTAATAGCGGGCGGTGCCCAATGATTTGTTTATATGATAGTTTATAATTGTTGTCTGTGTGATACATGTATGTGCCTGGTAGGGAGGTGAGGGTGGGCGAGGTCTCGTATCTCACCAACAACAAAGTGTGGATGGGGTTCCATATCTCATTAGAATCAGAACAGGGGCGAGGCCCAAACTAGAACATGAGTGAGAGTGGGTTGGGCTCGTATCTCACTACCATTAGGAGCGTGGATAGGGTTCCATGACTCATCAGTAGCAGGACATGGGAGAGGCCCAGGATAGGCGAGGCCTTAGGACAGAACCAGTGGTATGTGTTTAGTTATGTGTCGTGATATGTTTATGTGTTATTATTTGTCGGCGGGCTAGGCCCTGTGATAGGCGAGGCCTAAGTGAAACAGATCTTTATCCGAGCGGGGCTCGAAGCCAGGCGGGGCGTGGAGCGGCGGGGCCGTTGTAGCGGGCGAGGCCTGAGGTAGGGGGCGAGGCCCTAGATAGCGGGCGTGGCCCAGTATGTGGAGTATGTGGTAGGGTGGGGAACTCACTAAGCTTCGTGCTTACGGTTTTCAGTTATGGTTTCAGGTACTTCTGGTAGCGGAGGGAAGAGCTCGGGGTGATCGCATGGCACACACCACAGATTAGACAACCTGGGAATGTTTACTCTGATAATGAACATGTGTTTTGAAAACTTATACTGATATTATGTTTTGGAATGATGACTTTGCTTTAAGTAATGTTTTATTAAAAGAAATTTTTGGCTCGTATTTTTAGGATGTTACACAATATTGAAAATAAAAACTAACTAGACAAAATAATAATAACAATAAAAATGATAGAAATTATACAAATACCGATTGTCAAACGGAGATAACCAAAGTTTCTTGAAATCGTCACTTTGTTGTTTCAAAAACTTCATCCCAAATCAAAGTAATAATACAAAAATTAACCTTATCTAATTTTAAAAAAAATGGTTAATTAATTACTAAACAATAAAATCCTGACATAAATATCAAATGATAATATTGTTTAATGGGAAAACTACAATAAAGTCCCTGCATATTGGTTTCATAATCGATTTTAGTCCCTATATATATATATATATATATATATATATATATATATATATATATATATATATATATATATATATAGGTTCAGGTTCATTTGAGACCATTCTAATTTTGTAAGACCGTGAGACCAAATATAAAAATAATTTTAAAATGCAAAATAAATGGAAAAATCCAAAAATTCTTTTTTTAAATATTATTTTCGGAACTTGAATTAACTAAAAAAAATAAAAAAAAATAATAAAAAAAAATTCTATTTTTTTTGAAAAATACGTGAAATATTCTAAATAGAATATTACACTCTACATATTCTAAAAATAATTTTAAAATGCAAAATAAAAGGAAAAATCAAAAAATTCTTTTTTTAAATATTATTTTCGGAACATGAATTAACTAAAAAAAAAAATGCGTCTCACGGTCTCACAAAATATAGGTGGTCTAAAATGAATCTAACCCTATATATATATATATATATATATATATATATATATATATATATATATATATATATATATATATATCAATTAAGTCTCAGATACCGGTAATTGTATTCAATTTAACCCTTTGACCCGGTCAACAGGTCATCCAACTTTCAAAAATTACATTTTTGGCCCAGATTTCAAAATTTATTACAAATTTGATCCAAAATTTACACTTTTGGGTAAGATTTTAAATTTTGTTACAAATTTGATCCAAGTTTTACCCTTTTTGCCAAAGTTTTAGAATTTTATTATGAATTCATCCTAACTTTAGTTTTTTTACAACTTTTTTTCTCAATGAATTGTTTCTAATATTTTTTTTCTTTATAAAATCATATTTATCCAAAAAAAACGTATTTTCACTTAACAATCGTATATTTTCTATATAAAAACCTTTTTTAAAAACTTTTTTATATGAAATATCTAGTTATATAAATAAATATTTATTAAGTATATAAATATATACAAATCCGTTTTTATAAAAAAATGTATACAAAAATGTATTTTACAAAAAAAAACGTATACAAACACGGTTTATGTAAAATACGTTTTTGTATACATTTTTTTATAAAAATGGTTTCGTATATATTTACATAATTAATAAATATATATTTTCATAACTAGATACTTCATATACAAAAAAGTTTAAAACAAAACTTTTTATATAGAAAATATAAGATTTTTATGTGAAAATACGTTTTATTTTGTATAAATATAATTTTATAAAGAAAAAACATATTAGAAACTTTTGAGAAAAAAAGTTGTAAAAAAACTAAAGTTATGATGAATTCATAATAAAATTCTAAAATTTAAGCAAAAAGTGTAAAGTTTAGATCAAATTTGTAACAAAATTTAAAATTTGGGCCAAAAGTGTAAATTTTGGACCAAATTTGTAATAAATTTTAAAATATGGGCCAATAATGTTATTTTTGAAAGTTGAATGACCTGTTGACCGGGTCAAAGGGTTAAATTGAATGCAAAAGAGTAAAAATATTCAAAACAATAAATTTTACGATTTAATGCAAAAGAATATATATATATATATATATATATATATATATATATATATATATATATATATATATATATATATATATATATATATATATATGTTAAAAATGTTAAAACTAAAAAAAAAGAATGATAAAATATATACATAAAATTAGCTATCAGTTAGAAGGGTTGAACCTTAGCAATACTCTCTTCTCATCAATAACAAACAATATACTCAAAAGAAATATATTAATTTAGGCGAAAATGCAAGGATGACATCTCACATCTCATCAGGTGAATCGGTGGAAGTCTACAAAGCTACATGGATTTATGATGGAAACACTTAGCATGGAACTTGGTTTCGACAATCAAATGTATAAATTTTTCTAGACTTTTTTGTTCTTTTTGTTGATTTGATAAAATAATTTTCAAGTGGGAGGATCAAAGATCTGAGAAGTATATAGTGGGGTTTTTAGTTTTGGTTCTAGTTGAAATAATTAATGCAATAGTAGGTTGGATGTTTGAGTGTTTGGATTGCGAGATCGAATTTAATTCAAGAGAGAAAAGAAAAGGAACCAAAGAGAATATGAAGGATTAAAGATTAAAGGTTTATGGACTCATGAGAAGTGTGGGGAGATTCATTGAAGGCAACTTTTATACTACCCCCCCTCCCCCAAAAAAAAATGTTGTGTACCCTCCTATATGTGAGTGTAATAGTGCTTGTGCACCCCCGATATGACACTGTATGCGAGTGAATTAGTAGGAGGGGGGGGAGGAGGGTACTTATAAGTTATAACACAACCCTTCATTATATCGCTTGCTTTCAAAATGTACGTGAGAGAAAGGGAGCGGCAGGTTCATTATTTTCTTTTGTATTTTTGATTAAAAAAATATTATAATAAATATGAAAAAAAATACAAAATAATAATAATAATAATAATAATAATAATAATAATAATAATAATAATAATAATAATAATAAAGCATAACCTTCTTTTCATGTTTTTTGGACTAAATCACGAAAAAATTATGATTTTGGACATTCATGCAAGTTGGAAACTTTTTGGACTTTATCCATAGTTTTTGCAAAACCAAAAGGACTAAATCACGAAAATTTATGATTTTGGACATTTCATGCGAGTTGGAAACTTTTTGAACCCTATCCATAGTTTTTGCAAAACCAAAAAGATCAATTTTAAATGCTCCTTTTTGGTTAAAAACTCGAGAAGTCCATAGACCATATTGGTTATTTGATAAAAGTATTAGTTTTTGGCCCCAAGGCGAAACCTTTAGCCTTTTTTGGTCTTCTTTTCCCGACAAAAAGTGAGAAACACCTCATCCTAAAAACCAATCTTTGGAGAAATTTGACTATTTGAGGGATTCTCTGCTGGATCTTATCTTCTTCCGCAAGTCATTCTTAGATCCTGCAATGTACTTTACAACGTACCGCGTCTTATCAAATATGCCACCAGCCATATTTTTGAATATTAAATTTCATTTAAAATCTAATTTACCTATAAAACCCATATTTTAAAGGGACAATTGTTATGGAAGAAAATTTTGACTGGAATCTTGTGCAGGATTCGAATTAGCGTGCTAACCAGGATCTTGACCAATATCTTGATTGAGATTCCGGAGAACATTAACCATTATGTTTGTTCTTTATTTTGTTTATCTATTTGTTCCAGGTCTTGAATATGTCAAGGAAGACCCGGTCAAATAAGAATTAATATAGCAAACATGTTGAAAATACCTGGTCTCCAAGAATTTCCGGATAAAGGAGACCTGATCAACAAGGATTTCGGGGCACAATAGTATGTCGGGGTTTAGGAATCCGACTTATAGTCGTTAGTATCTTCTGTATAAATAGGCAACTAAATGTCTCAAAAACACATACACACACTCTTTTTCTACTCGTGCTATGCAACATTACGTTTATCACTTGTACTCATTTGATTGAATTAATAAAATTATCAAAGGCATCCAAATATTCTCAGCTGTTGGGATTTTGCATCGGTGATCTAACCAAGGATCAATGCTTTCCTCGTAATTTTTGTGTCTTGCACCTCAAAATTTCGGTTAAGATTAATAATACAATACCATAACCCATACTAATTTGGTTGATTATTGCTTTTGCATATGTTTGACCAAAACAATTTCCAACCAAAAAATACATTGCAAACAAGAACCATAAGTTGACTTTTTGACCTTTTATTAGTATCTTAATTTGTTTCTTTCATCATGTTATCAAGTGTTAAGTGGTTCGGACTTCGTTTCCTTCACTTTGTGTTTGAATAATTTAGATCTCAAAAGGGTATGAATTATGAGAAAAAGAAGAACATTTATGATCTATCTACAACTTCTAATAGACGTCTTTACATCATGGATGCAATGAAGAGGAAAACATGGCACATTCCAAACATTACAAAGATTGGGAACGAATCAAACTCTCAAAAAAAGAAATTAAACATTAGCATTTAAATATATAACTATAAATAAGTGTTTTTACAAAAGACTTTATTCTTCTAAAAACACTTGAAAGCATCGACTCTAGGAAGATTTTTCATTCAAGTTTATTTGTGTCACATAAGAGAAATCAAGAAAAAAAAAGAAAACATGTGACATTACAATCATATATGGAACTGTAGAAATTATATAGTAAGTGAAACAAAAGGAAATATTGAATTTACAATTAAATGAAATTAAGAATATGGATCGGATGAAATCAAGAATATTGGATGTAGAGCAGGAGATCGGACCGGAGGTTCAACATTGGAGGCTGAAGAGACGGTCGGTGACGTGGAGGTTGACAATAAAACTTCGCCTAATGAATCATGATGCAGACGCACTGATGTGGCAGAAGAGGCCGGGTGGCCTGAGATGGAGGTTGGTTTGAGTGCTTGTTGTAGGCAGGGTCGACCCAATACATGGGCGACTTGGGCTTAGGCCCAGGGCATGAAACTTTTAAGGGCATTAAAATAGTCCAATAATATATATTATATTATTATTATGGCCCATCTGAACGTGAGAAAGGAAAGCGCTAAACAAATGAAGAATCATTGTCTCATTGATCATACACATAGATAAACCGAACGTTGCCTCTAGCCTGGTGCCTACTGCCCAGAAACCTGTTGGCTTAGTCGATTGGAGAAATCAATGTGACATTTTCAACCTAGCAACGCCTCCAATAAATAAAAAAGTAAGATTTGATTTCTTTATTTTTCACTTCTAGTCGATAAATCGATACCATATAGTTCTCAAATCTTATTATCTTAGTTTCTTTTTTATTAGTCAGCACTTAGTCTCAATATATCAGCGACTTCGTTGATCTAGTCCGGTTCTAAGTTCTGATTTTCTCTAATCTTTGCCTTTGAAGTTCTCATTTAGTGATTTGCTGATTTGGATGTGATTCATTTCTTGTTGATTGTTTTAGAAATAAAATTTGGGCGAGTTCATTCGAAATTTATGTTAATTTAATTTAGGTTTGTTCAAGAAACTTGTTAATTTTTTATTTAACTCGTTTTCATAAGTTATTTTCAAAAATGGAATGAGAGTATGAGATTCATCAATTTAACTTGAAAAGAGTTGAGATTCAAAATAACAAGTAGCATCACAACATTTATCTTCGATGAGTTTCTATACTCTCGTAATTTCAAAAGATATCGGACTGAGATTCCAACTATTCAATAAGTTCATTCGATTTGGGTTTTGTTTTAGAAATCAGATTAAATTTTTATTTATTTGATTTCTACTCTATTTGATTACAGAAACAAAGAGTGAAAGCCTCAAAACTTATTGGATTTTTCATTTTTATATTATTTTTTTATTGTGGCATAATTCAGATGTGGGTTTTGTTGTTTCTGAAAGCAAATTTGGATAAGTTCATTCGAAACAAGTGTTTATTTAGCTTTGTTTCATAAATCTGCTTTATTTATTACTTATTGGATTTTGTATATAATTTGGGTGTTGTTTCTGTAAGCAAATTTGGGTGAGTTCTCCTGTGTTTCTCCAAGTTTGAGTTGTTTCAGAAATCAAATTTTATATGTTGTTTCAAATATGTTTTCTCCAAATCTGATTTGAATATGCCTTTTTAGAAATCAGATTTTAAGATTCTGATGAGTTTGATTTCGAATATTTTGTGTTCAATATTTTTTTTTCTAAACATTTGTGTTATTGTTTTTGTGATGTGAAGCAGGAACTATATTTCTGGCGTTGCTGTCTAAAGATCATTTTTAATCAGATTTCCGACTTCTAGTGGCAGCAAAATATTTATTATTGTAAAATAAGAGATGTTTTTGCTTCAAAATAATGCACAACCGCATGGTTTTAAATGATTTTTTTGTATGTTTTTATTTGAATTGTTTGGTTGATTATAAGGTTTACTATATTTTTGATTTTGTAATTTTTTATATATAAGCACATAAAATTCTTATCTCGCCTCAGGTCGTAAAAATAATGGACCGGCTCTTGTTGTAGGCGCTGAGTTTATGTAAGGGATAATGACTTGAAAGGGTAACGAACTTTTGACTTTTGTTACATTTAGTCACTAATTTTTTTTTCGTTATCTATTTGTCATTGAACTATTGAAACTGTTCACATTTTACCCTTATGACCTGCTGTTACCGGTTATAAGGGTAAAATGTGAACAGTTTCAATAGTTTAGTGGCAAATAGATAACGAAAAAAAAATAGTGACTAAATGTGAACAAAATCGAAAGTTCATTTCCCTCTAAAAAGTTCAATGACTAAATGTGAACAAACTTCCTATTGTATTATGTTTTAGCAAAATTATTTATTTTTGCTTAATTGTAGCAACATTTGTTGATGAAGAAATCTATGAAATAAAAAAACAAAATGTAACATCCGGATTTCTAGGTATCATAATTTAAGTATTTTTCTTTTGAGTTGAAGAGTGACTCGACGAGTTGACGCCTCAACTCGTCGAGTAAGGTCGCGACTGATGACTCGGATTAATGAATGGACTCGACGAGTCGGTGAGGCGACTCGACGAGTCCGCGCTGTTGGCAGAAACCCTAAATCTTTGGGCCCGAGCCATATTTAAAGGCACTTGTGGCCTTCAATTGCGACTACCTTTCCCATAAGTGAGAACCCTAGCGAGCTTGAGTGTGTAGAGTGAGAGGAAGAGCTATCTTGAGCTTTTTGGTGTGATAGATCTGGACCCTTCTAGGTCCAGAGAGCCGAGAATATGAAGCTTTAGTAGAGTAAACCTTGGGGTTCGAAGTTAGGAAGCATAACCTTAACCAACAATGTGATGAAATAAAATGATGAGAGATAGGTGATGATAGAAAGGTGATGATAATTAGGTAAACAGATGAAGATGAATATGTGATGTAGGATGAAAGGAGATACCATAACCTTAACCAACAATGTGGAGATGTAGTAATCTACCAGAGTATAAATGGCGACCACGGACTATTCTAGACAACCCAGTGGAAACACCAGCAGGCCCATAACCTGTAGGTGATGAATTACGATTTCAGGCGATGTTGTAACTACGTATTCATGCGATGATACTCTAACCCCTTACTATGAATTACGAGTTCAGACGATGTTGTAACTACATATTCATGGGATGTCACAAATTTCGCATGCCAAACCAATGGTCATAATTCACATCAGTGAGAATGGTTCATTTTTTTTGTAAAACCAAAATCAGATTGGAAATTTTGATTTTTTATTTTGGAAAATGTCAAACCATTGGTTTTTTATTTCGGTTTTGGTTTTATTT
Organism: Lactuca saligna; assembly: GCF_052625555.1. Lineage (NCBI taxonomy): Eukaryota > Viridiplantae > Streptophyta > Magnoliopsida > Asterales > Asteraceae > Lactuca > Lactuca saligna. The sequence goes on from NC_136420.1 coordinate 13,464,576, forward strand.
TTTTTTTTATTTTTTTATTTCATAGATTTCTTCATCAACAAATGTTGCTACAGTTTAACAAAAATAAATAATTTGGTAAAACATAACACAAGAGGAAGTTTGTTCACATTTAGTCATTGAACTTTTTAGAGGGAAACGAACTTTCGATTTTGTTCATATTTAGTCACTAAATTTTTTTTCGTTATCTATTTGCCATTGAATTATTGAAACTGTTCACATTTTACCCTTATGACCGACTGTTCATATTTAGTCACTAAAATTTTTTTTCGTTATCTATTTGCCATTGAATTATTGAAACTGTTCACATTTTACCCTTATGACCGGCAAAATGTGAACAGTTTCAATAATTCAATGGCAAATAGATAACGAAAAAAAATTTAGTGACTAAATATGAACAAAATCGAAAGTTCGTTTCCCTCTAAAAAGTTCAATGACTAAATGTGAACAAACTTCCTCTTGTGTTATGTTTTACCAAATTATTTATTTTTGTTAAACTGCAGCCAGTCATAAGGGTAAAATGTGAACAGTTTCAATAGTTCAATGGCAAATAGATAACAAAAAAAAATTTAGTGACTAAATGTGACAAAAATCGAAAGTCCGTTACCCTTTCAAATCATTATCCCTTCATGTAATTAGGACATGATTTCTTTGAGTTTAATTATAGACCACCCTCTTTGGTAAATATTTTTAAAAATATAGCTATTCAATTATTAATTTTTAAAATTCTCCATTTTGCTTAAAAACTCGAGAAGTCCATGGACCATATTTGCTATTTGATAAACGTATTTAGCCTTTTTGGTCTTCCTTTCCCCTCGGAAAGTGAGGAACACCTCGTCCCGGAAACCAATCTTTGGACTTTGGAGAAATTTGAGGGGTTTACTGCTCGATCTTATCTTCTTCCGCAAATCCCTATAAGATCCTGCAATACACTTTACAACGTATTTGAACTCATCAAAATTTCACAAACTTGAAGTAATTTGGTCAATGTTTTAGTCGTCGTGTTATGCGAGGGGACATGTTCCAATTCGAGCAAGAGAAGATCAGAAAACGAATTTGATTACCATTAACTTTGTTTGACTTAAACTGAAGCTTGGATTTGTCATCGCTTTAAGTATAGATTTGCCAATTCTTTGTAAAATCGTCTGGTATGGCGGACGCATTTTCTGCCATTCCGGCGGCCGTGCTTCGGAACTTATCGGATAAGTTATATGAGAAACGGAAGAATGCTGCAATTGAGGTCAGGGTTTTGTTACTTCCATGGAACACGAATTTGTCAGTTTTAGGGTTTTGGATCTTGGTTTTGATTTTGTTGTTGTTCTTTAGGTCGAAGGGATTGTAAAACAGTTGACAGCTGCTGGAGATCATGATAAGATCACTGCTGTGATTAATTTGTTGAGTCATGAGTTTGCGTACTCGGCACAAGCAAATCACCGCAAGGTATCACGGAATTATACATTTCTTTTTAAAACTTCTCGTTGTTAACAATTTGATGTTTAACTTCTTCAGGGTGGATTGATCGGGTTAGCTGCTGCAACTGTTGGATTGAGCGCTGAAGCTGCACAACATCTCGAGGTTTGGGTTTATTCATCTGAATCTGATTATCTTCATGCTGTTTAGTATAACATTATTGATAACATTTATTCATGTATTGAAGTTCTCTCTCCTTTTCTCTTGCAATTTGCCAGCAAATTATACCGCCTGTGATAAACTCTTTCTCGGATCAAGATAGCAGAGTTCGTTATTATGCTTGTGAAGCATTATACAACATCGCCAAGGTGAGACTGAATTATGATCTCATCAAACCATGCAACCAACCCTTTTAATACCACACACTTTGAGCTTATTTCATTCCTTTTTGCAGGTTGTGAGAGGGGAGTTCATTGTACACTTCAACAAGATATTCGATGCATTGTGTAAGCTTTCAGCAGACTCAGATCCCAATGTACAAAGTGCTGCTCATCTTTTAGATAGACTTGTGAAGGTAATCAGCTTTTTCTTTTTGTAATGCCTGTTAATCAGTCTTCTGAACTTTTTGCTACTTGTTGGAAACAGGACATTGTGACAGAGAGCGATCAGTTCAGGTGATCATCTTTTCTTTAATACTTAAACCCTTGTAATATTTGGCTTTTGTTTTTTAATAATTTAATGTTTTTTTGGTCAGCATTGAAGAATTTATACCATTATTGAGAGAGCGTATGAATGTCTTGAATCCATATGTTCGCCAATTTTTGGTGGGATGGATCACAGTGTTGGACAGTGTTCCAGACATTGATATGCTGGGATTTCTTCCTGATTTTCTTGATGGTAAAAATGTTATTTTAATTTTACAGCCAGTTTTTTTTACATGTTTTTGTGTTATGAAGTCAACTGACATGACTAGCTCTCATCAGGTCTATTTAATATGTTAAGTGATTCCAGCCTTGAAATCCGACAACAAGCTGACTCAGCACTCTCTGAATTCCTTGAAGAAATCAAGAACTCCCCAGTAAGAATTCTTTCAAGATATCATAATCATTTATGAAATCTTACCTTTTTTTTTTTTTTTTTTTAATTGTATTGTTTATTTGTTAATTTCTGACTGTAGCAGTGCTACTCTTGAAGTCTGTAGATTATGGTCGAATGGCTGAAATACTTGTACAACGTGCATCTTCCCCTGATGAATTTACTCGTTGGACTGCAATCACATGGGTAAGAACTAAGAATACTTTCTCAATTTTCAACCTTACTTTAAAAAAAAAAATTGTTGAAGTATTTGTTGGATTTTGTGCAGATAAATGAGTTTGTAAAACTTGGTGGAGATCAACTTGTTCCTTATTATGCTGATATATTGGGAGCTATCTTGCCATGCATAGCTGATAAAGAAGAGAAAATACGAGTTGTAAGTTTATACTCCCCTTTTTTTTTTAAAAAAAAATGTAAATGTTTTTACATTTAATATGTAATGTAATTGTTGTGTTATTTATGGTTCTCAGGTAGCTCGTGAAACAAATGATGAGCTTCGTGCAATTGAGGCTGACCCAGCTGAAGGTTTTGATGTAGGGGCAATTCTGTCCATTGCAAAAAGGTCTATATCCTTATATTGTTATTCTAAATTGTAATATATATGTTGGTATTTAGCATTTCCTTTTTTACCCTTTTACCAGACAGTTGTCTAGTGAATATGAGGCTACACGAATTGAATCATTGCACTGGATTTCAGCCCTTTTGAATAGACATCGCTCAGAGGTAAACTTCCATTCATCAGAATACATATATTGTAGTTTTTAGTTATGTAGTGGTCAACATTCTGGTCAACCTTAATGTGTCACAGGTGTTGTCCTTTTTAAATGATATTTTTGACACACTTTTGAAAGCACTATCAGATCCCTCCGATCAGGTAATCTTTACTATTGTTATCTCATAATGTGTATTATTTCTCATATTGATTGTAGCTTTTTTATATTTTTGTTTTTAATTAATTTCACAGGTAGTCCTCTTGGTTCTTGAAGTACATGCTCGCATAGCGAAAGATGAATATAACTTTCACCAGCTTGTTGTCTTTTTAGTTCATAATTTTCGAACAGATAACGCACTCCTTGAAAAGTAAGCTCTCTATTTTTTCTTTTCTTTTTCTCATTTAAATGCCATTCGCTTTTTTTTTTTTTTTTTTTTTTTTTAGGCGTGGTGCTTTGATAATCCGGAGATTATGTGTGCTTCTAGATGCTGAAAGGGTATACAGGGAACTCTCCACAATTCTTGAAGGGGAAGCTGACCTGGACTTTGCATCTACTTTGGTTCAGGTAAAACTGCCACCTGTTGTTATATATTCAACTTATAAATATTATTGTTTTTAATTATTATTATTGTTATGTTTCAGGCTTTGAATTTGATTCTGCTTACATCTTCTGAATTGGCTGAGCTACGAGATCTTCTAAAGCTTTCATTAGTTAATGCTGCTGGAAAAGACTTTTTTCTTTCACTTTATACATCATGGAGCCATTCATCAATGGCCATAATAAGTCTTTGCTTATTAGCACAGGCAAGTCTCAGAAAATAATTTTCTATTCTTTTATGCTCTTTCTCACATGATAAAAACCAGGGGATCAGTTTTTTTTTATAAGATAATTTTTTATATTGTGTTGTAGGCTTACGAGCATACGAGTTCTGTGATCCAGTCCCTAACCGAAGAGGATATTAATGTAAAGTTTTTGGTTCAGTTGGATAAACTGATCCACCTATTGGAGACTCCAATTTTTGCTTATCTTAGGCTTCAGGTAACTTATATATATATATATATAGACTCAATACATTTGCTTTTTTAATGGCAGTTGTTGGGCTATTTATAGTATTATATGTTTAGCTGGTTTTAAATTTGAATACGTAGATGACATTCAGAAATGGTGATCACTGAACTTGGTTTATTGTTTATGTTTTTTTTTTGACAGCTTCTTGAAGCTGGAAGATATATATGGCTGTTAAAAGCATTATATGGTCTGTTGATGCTACTTCCCCAGGTATATATAACATATAATATATATATATGTGATGTGGATTGTGAAAGACTTATAGTAAAGTGTAAAGTGTAAAGTGTAAATGTTGGTTGGTTGTTGCAGCAAAGTGCGGCTTTTAAGATATTAAGAACTCGTTTAAAGACGGTGCCTTCATATTCATATTCGTATTCTTTTAGCAATAGCAACAACATGAGTGAGCATGAGAATGAGAATGAGAGTGAGAGTGATAATGGAATAATAATGATAAACTTTGGAAGTTGGCTGCAAAAGTTTCAACAAATGCAGAAGCTGCATCGTCTTCATTCTAAACCGCAACACACTGCTTCCATATCGATACCCTCAAAGGTTTTATTTTTACCATATAAATAAGTATTTTGTCATGTTGGGAAATTAAAAGCTTGATAAAATATTGCAGGAAGTTGAAAAACCACAAGAATCTTCCAAAATTCTTCCAGATATGAATCTCTTGAGCAGGCCACCTTCCAGATTGTCTCGTAAAGCTCCTTGATTTCATTGCCTATGGTGTATGCTGGTATAAAGTGTAAATTATAGTATTATTATTATTATTTATTTCAACTGGTATTCTGGGTGGGTCTTGTGGTTGTTTTATTTTTCTTTAAAACCTCAGGGTTAGATAAGCTACATATTCATTGTTCATCTCATACACTTATTTTTATGATAACAAAACTAATTTATTTACATATTGCAAATTTCCATCAACCATATTAGTGTAGTTGTAGTAACCGACGGGATGAGACTTATGTGTAACTTCCTACTTTTTTAAAACAATGTACATTTTTTGTTTTTTTAATTTTAATTTATAAATTAAGTTGATATACATTTAGGTCAACAAGTTTGATACAAAGAGTTATCAAAACGGAATGCATAATAAAATAATACAATGAGCCGAACGGAACATTACAATCTCTCGGCTACAAGCTTTATGCTCCTATCGGTTATCCTAAAAGGCACACCAACAAATAAAAAAGTAAGTTACAAGAGCTTAATGAGTAATCTTAAGCAAGTATATATAATAGTTACACGATTAATTATATCAACAAATCAACACCTCAATACAAATCCCTATGTGCCTTTCCAACAAATCAATGTACTCATTTTGAGTATTATTATGCTGGTTCACCAATCGACAAATTCACAACTATTCAAGCTAAGTCGTCGATTAACAATTCTCAAAATTTGAGTTTACACCTACTCAAACTACCATCTCAACTAACAATTAAGATTTCTGCCACAAGGTGCTCAATCGCTTTCTACTCTAAACAACTATAACAATTATATTTAACTATAACAACTCAACAAGACTCAGATGTATCAGTTATACTTGGTTATAACTGGTTGATAAGACTCAACTATGTCAATTATATTCAGTTAAAATTGCTCAACAAGACTCCGAAATATCAGTTTTATCCGATTATAACTGCTCTAGAAGACTCAACTATGTTATTAATATCCGACTACAACTGTTCAAAAAAACTTGATCACTACTCTACGTTATAATTAGCTTATTAACTCATCTAACAAGAATCTGATATAATCTTAGCTATGCCAGTTAATTAATTCACACTACATTAATCAACAGTAGTATACATAACATACTCTTCACTTAATAAATCAACCATAATATATTTAGATATCAATTATCTAGAAAAGATGTATGATTGCTCACTTGAGATGCTTTAAGTGTATGAGATTCCAACTCTTGAAGTCTCATAATTGCTCTAATTTCATACGTTGTCAAAATGACATACAAATCTTGAGTATTATAACTCAAGACATCACCCATTTATTCATAAACTTAACTTAATACGTTCGGTAAGTCATATCATTCAATTACACTCTAAGGCATTTACATCTCATAAACTAGCTATACATATGTCTTAATCCATTAAGACATAAGCTAAACGCTATTAATATACCATACATACCCATTCACCATTGCAAGTACTTTTAGCTCAATGTACAAGTCTTTTCTGCATGACTGAATAATATGACCATTTTCTTGCATCAATTCTAATTACGCTCCATGATTAAGTCATCTACATGACTAAATTGATTATGTTATGAACTTAATTTCACTAATATAGAAATTTACTAAATTAGGGTTCATAACCCTTTTCACCAATTCATGAGATAAATCACATATTCAACGTACGTTACTTGGAAATGGTGTTACCAAGCTCATTACAACAATAACTAGTTTAAATTACTGTTGTATATATTGTAAAAAAATAACATTGTATAAACTGGGGGGAAAAAATTAAAACTTTGTTACAAAAATAAATAATTAACCTTTGTTGTTGTTTTCTTTTTCAAAATAAAAAAAATTCAATTATTTCATTATTTGATACCAATTGTAGATAAAAACTCGATATATATGGTTCAAATTTACCTGAATATACGGACTTCTACCGAAACAACCCACACAATACCATAAAAATAAACACGCCTTCTCTTCAATACCTGAAAAGAAGGAACAACAGATTGATTTTCATCTCTCATCGGAATCAATCCCACCCCAATTTCCCAAATTTCTTGTAAAGTTTTATCTCGATCGATCATAACAAGTCTACAATGGGTTTGAAGAATCTGTTCAATAAGAAGAAGAAGAAGAAAACCAACGACGATAACAGCACCCACGAACGCCAACAGGAAAGCGAAAGCGAAAACGAAAACGAACCCACAGTTCCACCGACGACCGCTGACAAACCGACTTCGGAGACAACGCGTGTCAACTCCTTGAATGCTCGCGTTCGAATCGAGGAGGAATTGGAGCAGATTTTTAAGAAATTCGACGTTAATGGAGACGGGAAGATCTGCTCATCGGAGCTTGGATCGATCATGGCAAGCCTGGGACACCAGCCGACGGAGGAGAAGCTAAAGAACATGATCAAGGAGGTGGACAGAGACGGCGACGGGTTTATAAATTTGCAGGAGTTTATTGAATTGAACACAAAGGACGTTGATCCAACGGAAGTTTTGGAGAATTTGAAGGATGCATTTTCGGTTTTTGATATCGATAAAAATGGGTTGATCACGGCAGAGGAGTTGCGGAATGTTTTGGTTAGTTTGGGGGAGGAATGTACTATCGCCGATAGCCAGAAGATGATTGCCGGCGCCGATCGTGACGGCGATGGAATGATCAACTTTGATGAGTTTAAGGTTATGATGAAGATGGGTACACACTTTGATTCCATGGGGTTGCAGCAGAAACAGGTGCCCTTCAACAAAGATGAAATCAATTAATTAATTAATCACTCATTTTATTTTATTATTCTTCTTCTTCTTCTATATTTTTTGCATTGTTTTAGAATTTTAGAGAAAAACTCAAAAAACATATTCAAAGGAATGAAATTTTTACTGTTGGTCGATTGAATCATACTTGTAGGATTGAATTTTGGATGTCTCTAATAGCATTTTTTTTTTTCGGTATATGCAATAGCTTCTTCTTTCATTTTTTTAATTAATTAATTAATTAATTTAAATTTAATAAGTTGTGTGATAATATTTTGTTTTAACATTGAAGAAATATGCAATATTGTTTTTATCGTCAGTTGAATTACTTGAAAAGACATTGCCAAATTATTTCAAAATAATTTTATTGCATTTTGAAAATATTAAATATTGTTGCTATTTAGGCCTTCAAATTGTGATGATGACATGACATTAGCATGTATAAACGTAATTTTTAACAATTCGATGGAATACATAGCTCGAGTTACAAAAATTGAAATTTTGGATGACATATGATTATGTTATTCCCTTTTTTGTTAAAAACACCTGAACGCCATACTTTCATAATATGAATATAATTTTTGGCAAAATTTGATAAATATAAGAATGATGTATTAAGTTGTTTACACCCGTTTCCTATGGTTTTAGCATGTCTAAGCAGGGTTTCACCCGTTTCCTAGGGGTTTTCACTAGATCGGTTTGTAACCGGTTTCATTTATTAAGATTCTAACATCTAAAATGGATTCATAGATCGGATCAAGGTTTAAATATACGTACGTCAATACAATAAAGGGATAATGACTTGAAAGGGTAACAAACTTTCGACTTTTATCACATTTACTCACTAAACTTTTTTTCGTTATCTATTTGTCATTGAACTATTGAAACTGTTCACATTTTACCCTTATGACCGACTGTTGCCGGTCATAAGGGTAAAATGTGAACAATTTCAATAGTTCAATGGCAAACAGATAACGAAAAAAAGTTTAGTGACTAAATATGAACAAAATCGAAAATTCGTTTCCCTCTAAAAAGTTCAATGACTAAATGTGAACAAACCTCCTTTTGTATTATGTTTTAGCAAATTATTTATTTTTGTTAAATTGTAGCAACATTTGTTGATGAAGAAATCTATGAAATAAAAAACAAAACTAAACAAAACCCTGAAAATATATTTTAAAAAAACAAAAAACCAAAACCGAAATAAAAAACCAATGGTTTGACATTTTCCAAAATAAAAAATCAAAATTTCCAATCTGATTTTGGTTTTACAAAAAAATGAACCATTCTCACTGATGTGAATTATGACCATTGGTTTGGCATGCGAAATTTGTGACATCCCATGAATATGTAGTTACAACATCGTCTGAAATCGTAATTCATAGTAAGGGGTTAGAGTATCATCACATGAATACGTAGTTACAACATCATTTGAACTCGTAATTCATCACCTACAGGTTATGGGTCTGCTGTTGTTTCCACTGGGTTGTCTAGAATAGTCCGTGGTCGCCATCTATACTCTGGTAGATGACTACATCGCCACATTGCTGGTAAAGGTTATGGTATCTCCTTTCATCCTACATCACATATTCATCATCATCTATTTACCTAATTATCACCACCTTATTATCATCACCTATCTCTCATCATTTTATTTCATCACACATCAACTATTTCATCTACCCATGTTTCATCCGCAACATATTTGTAGATATAAAATAAATATACCGTTTACATCTTTTAAAACATGTATAAAATCGTTCATCAAGCATAGACAACAAGTATTCAAATAATATGCGCACATAGCACGTAATTTATATAAAATACTTCATATCTATGTGTAAGATGAAAGTAACTATATATACAATAAATGCTTCCTAACTTTGAACCCCAAGGTTTACTCCACTAAAGCTTCATATTCTCGGCTCTCTGAACCTAGAAGGGTCTAGATCTATCACACCAAAAAGCTCAAGATAACTCTTCCACTCACTCTACACACTCAAGCTCGCTAGGTTTCTCACTTATGGGAAATGTATTCGCAATTGAAGGCCATAAGTGCCTTTAAATATGGCTCGAGCCCAAAGATTTAGGGTTTCTGCCAACAGCGTGGACTCGTCGAGTCCATTCATTAATCCGAGTCATCAGTCGCGACCTTACTCAACGAGTTGAGGCATCAACTCGTCGAGTCTCTCTTCTTAACTCAAAAGAAAAATACTTAAATGATGATACCTGGAAATCCGGATGTTACATTTTGTTTTTTTATTTCATAGATTTCTTCATCAACAAATGTTGCTACAATTAAACAAAAATAAATAATTTTGCTAAAACATAATACAATAGGAAGTTTGTTCACATTTAGTCATTGAACTTTTTAGAGGGAAATGAACTTTCGATTTTGTTCATATTTAGTCACTGAACTTTTTTTCATTATCTATTTGCCACTAAACTATTGAAACTGTTCACATTTTACCCTTATGACCGGTAACAGCCAGTCATAAGGGTAAAATGTGAACAAATTTCAATAGTTCAATAGCAAATAGATAACAAAAAAAAGTTTAGTGACTAAATGTGACAAAAGTTGAAAGTTCGTTACCTTTCAAGTCATTATCCCTACAACAAAAAGATAAGAGATAGATTGAAATATTTTATAATAAACCATTTAAAAATATATTTTTTTATCACATTTAAACTTATTTAGTTTCATAAAAACCACTTTCCCATCCAAATTGAGAAATAGGTTTTGTTTGTGCATCTCTCTATACAGGTGACAAAAACACGTAACGTGTCCAACATATAATTTTTAATATTAGTCAAAATGGTCAAAGTTGGGTTAGATGATCATTACAATCAAAGATTGTTTCTTTTCGGTTAGAAAACTTTTACAGAAAACAACTATCCAAGACCTATGTCATGTTCCCTTTTGAATTATTAACATTCATTCAACCAATGGCTTCGGTGATAATCAAAATCAATTTTATATAGATAAAGTAAAAAAAAAGTACCGAATGTAGAATTATTAACATTTCTTTTCTAAACACCCTTTTTATAATATAAAAAGTCTAATTAACCTAAAATATCAATATAAATCATATACATATTTGTAAAATATAATTGTATAATGTGTCCTTAATTATTTTTTGAAACAATTTGGCAAAAATAAAACTTGTATGTATATAAGTATATTATGTTAATAAAAAACACTTTGTTATATAAAATTGACAAAGAATAATTTTCTTAAAAATAAACATTTTGCTAATTTTTCCAATTTTTCCAGTTTCGGCCCGTTACCCCCTTTCTTTAATTCTATACCTCTAGGTTTTTTGGAAATGGCAAAGGAGTAATGTTTGTAATTTATGCTCAATTCTTTGTAAGAACTTTATTTGTCAACCAATTTCTTACATTAGAAAATAATCTTTTAAAATCAACATTTAATTGGTTATGGCATATATTTACGATCAATAAATATCCCGATTTAAGTAATCACAATTCATATATTCATATTACTCACTTTATTGGAAACCTATTTCATTTTTTAAAGCAGGTTGTCTAAAGTAGAAACTTACTCTTATGCATATTGCCCGACAATATGTAACTTTCTCCTAAACCAGTTGAATAATTAAGTTTACTCAGATTTTACTTCCATTTATTATATTAAAACGGAAGAACACATAATCAGTATAATTGTAAGGGATTAATCTCGATTTAAATTTGAAAATTCAGCACCAAATTTATCGTCGGTTGAAAACCAGATCAAGTTTATCCCTTTAAGACTCTATGTACATGTATCTAAACACTAAAATCCCCTTAAAAAAACTAGAAGATTCATAAAACACATACTAACAAAGATAAAAGTTCTCCCTAGATTTGAAAAACCAGGCATCATCATCATCATCATCATCAACTGTCAACACGAACGATAACAGAATCCTACTTCTTTTAAGATCTGCCGATCGACATAGGCCTGTCGGAAATCCCCAAAGGCGAGCGGCAATGCTTCTGCGATTTCGAAAATTCTCGCAACACCGATCTCATCTCTGACTGTTCGATTACTGCCGGATGATTCGTTTTCTCCAGCTCTTGTCTTATCTTCTTCACTTGGCTATGAATAGCAACCATACTCGGCACGCTTTCCTCCGCCGCTTCACGGTGGTTGTTGGTGTTGATCTCCATTTGTTCTTATCTCTTTTAGCTCTCGTCTCGCTTTGCGGCTTGTTCCTGTGGATATTGTGGTTGGAATATGAGAAATTGGGAATCGGACAGGAGGGGTATTTATATGGGGTTTTAGATAGAGAGAGAAATCGGACATGATATTTTAGTGCTTGGAAATTTTGGGACTTTATTGAATTTCTTTTTTTAAGGATTAAGGGATGGTCGTTTTTAACATTCTTAAAAGGTAAGATCAAAAGACAAAGATGGAGTGCTCGTAATATTTATCCGATCTTCTATAATTTTATAACGATATAATTTAGGGTAAATCGCAACATATCTTTTTGTTATTGTTTTATTTTAAAATATGGTTAATATTTTTATTTAGGTTATGTTTAGTAGGCTAGATCAACTGATTGGCTGATTGAAAAAAAATTAACATAAACATAACTACTAAATATTAAATAATATAAAAAACATATAATTCTAAATTATTTAGAAGGGTTTCTCATTTTCAAAACCCTAACTACTTATAAAAAATAATAAATAAAACAATTATTTATATTCTTTAATAATCAGTTTAGAAACTACTTATATTTAATTATTCAAGCCGTGGCAACTTATTAAAAAATGATTATTAGAGTTTTCACCATTTAAATATTTAAACCATATCAACTTAAATAATCCGCTTTTTTACCTTTAAAAACTCATGAAAATTGGAAAGACTATTAGAGTAGCTTTTACAAACATAAGATTTCCAATGAATTTAAAAACATCTTCAATTTGAGAGTCTTCTCATAAAGTTTTGTCACTTTGTGGTGTCTATGTTACAGCATTATCAATCTGAAAAAAATGCCAAAAAATAAGTCTTTTCATCTATTTTAATTGGTTGAATATATATGTACCCACCATTTCAATTTAAACAAAAAATTATTAAAAAACCTCATAAAAGAAAGACGTTATTTTTTGAAATCTGAAAAAGTTTTTAATTAGGAAGCTCCCATAATAGGAAGGCCATTTTTCATAATCTTAAAACAAAAAGTTTTTAAAAAACGGAAAAAACAAAATTTTTTACTTCCTCAAGTAAAATACTAGAAAGACCAAAGGGGATATATGTGGTTTTCGGGATGATTGGTACAACCCTTCAAATTTTGCAGAACAATGTAATTCTTTTGAAAAATTTTCTAACGTAATATAAATTTTCCTGCATGTCACCTTTAAAAATCATGTATTCTATTCCTACGATTTTGTCATGCATCCGCCACCGAAAAAGATCCAAAACCAAAACCATATCCAAAAGATTTTTTTTGGATAAAATTACAAGAATGGTCCCTGTGGTACGTCAAAACTAGCAACTTTGGTTCAAAATGAGTTTGACTCGCAAAGATGGTCCAATAGTTTCGTTTTATTACGAGTTTGATCCAATTCCCTATGGATTTTTTTTATAATGATGGATTTGCCCCTTATTATTTTATTTTACATTTTTCTTTTATTACAACAATTAAAAAACAATTAAAAATAAAACAAAGATAGAGAGAGAGAGAGAGGGGGGGGGGAGGGAGAGAGAGAGAGGGAGAGAGAGAGAGAGAGAGAGAGAGAGAGAGAGAGAGAAAGAAAGAGAAAGAGAGAGGATGAGAGAGGATGAGAAAGAGATGTATTTTGTTTTTGTTTATTTTAAATTGTTTTATAATTATTGTAATAAAAGAAAACAATCAATAAAATAATGAGGGGCAAATCCATCATTTTAAAAAGTTTCAAATTCTTTGGATCAAACTCGCAACAAAATCAAACTTTTAGACCAACCTTGCGAGCCAAACCTGCTAGTTTTGACATACCATAGAGACCATTCTTGCAATTTTGTCTTTTTTTTTTTGGTTAATTAAGTCGTTTGTAATGTAGAAATGATTTAACCGTCTAGGTCAAGATTTCTCTATCATACTTCATAATCTCCTCAACCACCCCTCTACCTCTCCAACTCCCATTTCCACTTTGCTCCAACTCCGACTCATATTATTTCAACATTGCGCCTCCAAACTCTTATTCTTTTTAGTTTTCACTTTTTCTTTTTGCATCTCCAATTCTCACCTATTCAACTTGTCTAGTATTTCAATCTAACCTAATACCACACATTTAAAAAATCTAAACCTTAAGCCCTAACCCGATACATATTCAACACAAAATTAAACAGGTTGACACAGCACAATAATTAAACAAATCGAATTAGAATCAAGATTTATCAACTTGTTTAATCATTAAATACCACGAATCCAGCACAACACATTTGTTAGATCTAATCAATCTAATTAGTAAAGTCAATTAGTTGTGTGAGCCAAACTTACTCACAAATTTGGCGAGTCCATTGACACAAGATTTCATAGTAAGGAGTGATCGGGAAAATCAGAGGTTGTACGATAGTAGAAAAAATAAAAATTTTAAAAAATTTCAAATTTTTTTCCATTATGATTGAAAAATTTAAGGGTTGCTAGTAGCATCAGTGACCCACCCTAAATCCGTCCCTGTTGTGGTAAGTGGTCACTTTTTGATAATTGAAAAAGATATGTGAGCATTAAATATAATCATTTAAAAGAATAGGTCAAAATTTTATTATAATATTTAAAATGTAAAATAAATTATAAAAATTTCACGCACGTATAAAATATTAAAACGAGGGTTGACGAGATGCAAATTTAGAATGGGTTTGACTTTTGAAGGCCATAAGGATTGACCATTAAAATTCAAAGAGTATATTAATCAAGTTTCAAAGGCCGCCTCTACATTTTTTTTCTAGGACTACTCATGAATTTGAACATGGTTTTGTTTGCGTCCATTTGACCTACCCAAAAGTCTTTAAATAACTCTTATTAGTATAATAAAGAAAAAATAACTTATCATTGTAATAATCTTTATCATTTTGTTAATTATACAATTTTTTTATTTTTTATATATTTAATCATTTAACTTGTTATATGTGTTTACATATTACCAATGTCACCAGCTATAGCACGCGACAATGATAATGTATAAACACATTAAATGGTTAAATGTATATCAATTCTAAATTTTACTTTTTAATTAATAAATATGTTTTTGTTCTGTGAAATATTTTATATAGCCTTTTATAACTTTTTTTCTTTTGTTTTTAAACATATATAGTATTTTTAAAGTAAATATTATCTAACAATAAAATTAAATATATAACAATAAATATGGAGAGTCTTTTAAAAAAACAAAAAGAAAATATTACTTAGCAAATAAAAAAACAAAAAAATCTATATGATCTAAATGTTTTAAAAATATTACAAATTTTTAATATTTTTTAATTATAAGTTTATAAACTTTTAATTTTTTTATTACAACGGCTCAAATTAGTATTTAACGAAAGTATTCTAAAACGATATAAAAAATATTAAATTGTCATACAAAATTGTTAATTAGGGTAAAAAGCCTCCTTAATGAGAGGCTGTGAATGCACTATATTTATATAAAAGAATATTACAATAAGATCCCTACAGGATACAATATGTATAAATAAAAATATAAACTAACACACCCCCTCAGTTTGAGTGTGGGGTTTACAAATGTTCAAATTGTTTTGAAAATCCATAAATAACTGTGTAGGGAGACCTTTGGTAAAAATATCTACAAACTGATGAGCCGATAACACGTGCAAAACACGCACATGTCCAATAGCAACATGTTCCCTAACAAAATGTAAGTCTATTTCCACAAGCTTGGTACGTTGGTGTTATACAAGGTTAGAGGATAGATACATGGCACTCACATTGTCGCAAAACACAACCGTAGCTTTAGATAATGGACATGTCGAGAAGTAGGTTGCGAAGCCATGCAGCTTCAGCAAGAACATTTGCGACCCCACGGTACTCAACTTTAGCCGAGGATCGAGAAACAACATGTTGTTGGTTGGAGGACCAAGAAACAAGGTTGTCGCAAAGATAAACACAAAAGCCAGAAGTACACCGACAAGTGTGAGGACAGCCAGCCCAATCAACATCAGAATACAAGACCAAGTGATAAGTGGAAGAGGGTCATATAAACAAACCATGAGATAGAGTCCCTTGGAGACAGCGGAGAATGTGCTTAAGGGCAAGAAGATGAGGTTCACACGGATCATGCATGAAAAGACAGATTTGCTGGACAGTATAGGCAATATCAGGACGAGTAAATGTAAGATATTACAGGGCACCAGCAAGACTCTGATAAAGAGTAGGATCAGAAATAGGAGATCCATGTGGAGATAATTTAGATTTAGTGTCACATGGAGTGGTGCAGGGATTACAGGAGGACATGTCAACACGAGCTAAAATATCCGTAGCAAAGGAAGTTTGGGATAAAAACAGATCGTTAGCAGTACGAGACGCAATAATGCCAAGGAAGAAAGATAGAGAACTTAAGTCGGACATAGGAAATTCAGACGAAAGACGAGAGATGATGCGAGAGATGAGAGCAGGAAAGGAGGCGGTGAGTATAATGTCATCAACATAGAGAAGAAGAAAGATATGATCAGATCCAGAATGATAAGTAAAGAGAAAGCAGTCAGAGTGACTGCTGGTGAAATCGAGAGAGGCGATAAACACAACAAATCGTTGATACCAGGCACGAGGATCCTGTTTAAGGCCATAGAGAGCTTTGCATAGACGACATACATGATGAGGGTAACTGGGATGAACAAATCCAGGAGGTTGTTTCATATATACTTATTCAGAGAGGTCGCCATAAAGGAAAACATTTTTGACATCCAACTAATGTATAAGCCATTTTTGGAGATCGCAATGCTTAGAACAATGCAGATAGTGACGGGTTTGACAACAGGATTGAAGTTGTCATCAAAATCAAGACCAGGAAGTTGAGAAAAGCCCTCAGCGACAAGGCGACCTTTATAACGATCAAGATGACCTTTACTATCAAATTTATGACGATAAAGCCAACGACAACCGACAATGTTGGCGTGAGGAGGCGGGGGAACAAGATCTCATGTATGGTTTAATCTAAGAGCCGATATCTCAAAGTCCATAGCAGATCTCCAGTTAGGGTCACATAGAGCTTGAGCAGTAGAACGAGGGATATGAGAAATGGATGAGATAGAAAAGTTAAAGATTTGTTTGGGTTTGAGAGACCCAATACAAGAGCGAGTAACCATAGGGTGTGTGTGGGAGGAGGAGGTAGATGGGAGTAGGTAAAAGAAAGAGAATAAGAGGGAGGTTGAGGGGGACTACTGCTAGTAGAGATAGGAAGATGGGAGGAGGGAGGGTAGTATCATTTGGGGTGGGTGTGACCGGGATAGGAGGGGGAATATTAGGAGGGGAATCTTCAAACAAAAAGGATTCGTAGTCTGAAATGGAAGGTGTGTCGTGAAAACCAGAGTATGGGAAGTGGTCTTCATCAAAAAGGACGTGGCGAGAAATGATAACACGTTTGGATACAAGATCAAGGAAACGATAGCCACGATGATCAGAAGAAGGGCCAAGATAAATACATGCTGAGGATCGTGGAAAGAGTTTGTGGGAAGTAGTTGAGGAAAGATTTGGATAACATAAGCATCCAAAGACGCAGAGATGGTTGTAGGAGGGAAAATGACCGAAGAGGAGTTCAAAGGGAGTTTGAAAGGTAAGGCTAGATGTGGGTAGGAGGTTAAGAGTGTGAACAGCTGTGAGGAGGGATTCAACCCAAAATTTTGGTAGAAGAGAGGCTTGAAATAAGAATGTGCGAAGGACGTTATTGATAGTACGAATGGCACGTTCGACTTTACCGTTTTGTTAAGATGTATAAGGGCACAAAAAACGAATTTTAATACCCTTGAGGGAAAAGAAAGTAAGTAATGTTTGGTTATTAAATTCACGCCCATTATCACATTGAAAAAGTTGGATGTTGGATTGAAATTGTGTTTGAACATAAGTATGAAATTTAGAGAAAATAGCAAACACATCAGATTTAGCACGAAGTGGAAAGACCACACAAAAAATGAGTATAATCATCTAGAAAAAGAACATAGTATTTAAAACCACTCATACTAGTTACAGGTGATGTCCATAAATCAGAATGAACTAATTCAAACATACGAGATGATTTAGTAACAGAAGATGAAAAAGGTGATCGACAATGTTTCCCAAGCTGACAAGCATGACAAGTGGAAAGCTTATTAGAAGTACTAGATATAAATTTGCGAGAATGTAAAAAAAATAAAAATAGAAGTGTCGGGGTGACTAAGACGTCTATGTCAGGTAGGGAGAGAGACAACAACACATGAGGTAGCCAAAGGAGAAGGAGTCGTTGATGGAAAGATAGGATAAAGATCACAGACACTATCACATCGCTGAATAAATGAACCTGTTTTAAAGTCCTTCACAGTGAAACCAAAGGGTCAAAAGTGATAGAAACATAGTTATCAGTTGTAAATTGGCGAACAGAAACGAGATTTTTAACAAGTTTTTTCGAGACAATTACATTACTCAAAGTTAAGCGGTTGTGAGAATGCGGGAAAAAAGTTTGACCAATGTGAGTGATAGGAAGAATAGCACCATTACCAACCATTATAGATCTAGAAGTACACAGTGTTAGAGAGAGCATGTTACCTGAGTTGAAGAACATGTGGGAAGTAGCACCCGAGTCCATGTAAGTGTTGTTGTCTGGTGGCGGCGGAACAAACATGGCTTGAAGTCTGTATATTATTGAGGAGTGGATTGCACGTTGCCACCAAAAAAGAATCTAGTATAAAACTGTGGATGTTGACAAGGTGCATGAGGCTGTTGAGAAATCTGCCCTGAAGGTGCATGAAACTGCTGATGTAGGGAGGCATATCAGAGGTTGGGAGCTGCTGGAACGAGTTGTTGTTGTTTATGGAAGGCAAGTTGATTCAGCAACTGCGGAAGCTAATTCAGTGTTGTTGGAGGCTGTTGGTGCACAGCATAGTAATGCTGCTGAGTAGGAATAGAAGACAGTGATTGTTGTGAGGGAAGCTGCTGAGGAGCAACTGTTATATTACCGAGGGCAGCAACTGGTTGTCCTAGAATTCCATCAAAGTGGGGTTGCGGATCGACGGGATGTTCCTGAGAAAATTTTTATGGGGCATTCCGGTTATTGTTCCTGTTTTTTCCAGTGATTCTTAGGTCTTCCCGAATTGTTGGATGAAGAATAAAGGGTTGCACTTTGTGTCATGGATGGTTCAATTAGAGAATCTGAAGCTGTATCGCGAGACTTATGCAAGAGGAGCATGTTTTTGGCCTCAAGAAAAGACGAGAATGGCTTTGTGTTAGTGATGACATCCACAATACTATGATAGGAGGGTGGAAGTTGTCTCAAAACTTGCATGATTTATTCAATTTCAGTGATATTTGAGTCCACATCTTTGAGATCATCAGCTAGGTTCTTAAGTGTATGACAAAAACCGGTTATAGAACTTGAGCCTTTCTTAGTGTTCCAAAATTGATATTGTAGTTGTAGCATCTGAGACAACTTATTGTTCATGAAGAATTCATCCAATCTATCCTAAAGTTGTTTGGCAGTACACTCATCACTAGATATAATTTGTAATAATCCGGGATCATAGGTACTGTAAAACCAAGACTTGATTCTAGCATCAACAGAGAACCATTCCTCATCATCATCATTTGCTGGAACTGATTTCCCGGAAAGATGGCCATAGGGTAAAGTAACCCCTACACATATTGGAAAAAAATTTCCTCCATAATTTGTATCTTGACCTGTGACATCCCCAAAATCTCGGCCAGAAAAGACCGATTTTCATTTATGCTTTTAAATATTTTCAGAGTAAATCCTTTTGATTTGAAAGAGTTGCGAAATTTGTTCCCCAAAACAAAACATGATAAAACAATGTTTACCGAAGCATTTCATAAAAGAAATGTATTCTCATTATAATCAAAACTCGGGGTGTCATGTTCCGATACAGACCAATAAGCATAAACGAATACATTACAAGTCATATAACAAATATAAACATATGCAGACTTGTAAACAAATCAACTTGATGGTTCATCCATCTCATGCCCTTCCGCCACTTCCTGTAATACAATTTAAAACTGAGTGGGTCAGGCTTGGGAGCCTGGTGAGCATATAGGGTTTTCAACCCACAATAAATAATTAAATTAATTATTATCAACCAACAATAACCCAGTTACCCATTCCCGTTATTCTCACTTTACGTCCCTAAAATAACTAACACAATGGACCTAATCTAAGAATATTTTCATCGGGGTGACAACACATGCTGCGGGGTTTCCTCAGCAATATAAGTCAAATAAGGCAACCATGAGGGGGATGGAATACAGCGAATGAACACCCAAGTTCATTAACACCTACAGGTTATGAGTCTGCTAGCGTTCCACTGGACTATCTAGAAAAGTCCGTGGTCGTCATCTAAATTCCGCTAGATGACTGGATCAAACAACAACGAGGCATCTCATCTGTTTATTACACACCAACTATCTACCCATGTTCTACCCAACATATTAGTAGATAAAAACATACATTTTATACATATTTTCAAAACCTGTATAGCATGCTTGATCAATACATTTTCCATATAACAGATGAGGCACACACACATAACACGTATTTCATATAGAAATAATCAGATCTGTAAGACAGAAGAAAGTGAATATACATTCACACACATAACAACAAAATATACACATAACACGTATCTCGTATAAAATACTTTATAGTTATACGTTAGGAGAAAGTAACAACGCATTCACACGTATAAACGACAATAAACTTAATACACTCAAACCATACTTGTATTATTATTGCGTTTATGAAAGGTAGTATACACTCGCTTGATCAGAAGATGATCGGACGGCACTACGGCTTGCAGAAATAGTAATCCTCCGCAGATCTGGAAGATCTCTACGAAAATCAAACTTCTCGCGGGCAGAGCTTCGGCTCGGAAACCGCACTTCTCGGGATCTTCGGGATCTCGGGACTCGCTTCGGGACTCGGGAATATTACCGAGGCTTCGGATTAGCTTCGGGGGTAAAAACGCAGAGCTTCGACACAAAAACGAGAGGAAATTAGCAATTAAACCCGGACCCCTCGCATCCTATTTATAGGAGGCTGGAAGCCTCTCGTACGCCGGGCGTACAGGCTCCGAAATGCATCACTGCATGCGTCATCCGAAGTGTTGACACTTTGGTTGTACGCGGGGCGTACCTCGGATCAGATCTGTGACTCGTCTTCGGATAATGCTTCCGAATTTTCAATTAAAAATAAATACAAATTAATTAATAAACTTCGGAAGTTCATATCTTCTTCATACGAACTCCGTTTTCGACGTTCTTTATATCCACGGAAAGGTGAGACTACGCTCTACAACTTTTGTTTAGACTCCGGCGGCTAATTTTGAATTTATTTTTAATAGGCCGGGACAGAAACTTTCGTTATAAATTCATAACTTCTTCGTTTGACGTCCGTTCTCGCCTAACTTTTTATCGCTTTGATACTAACAACGAGATCTTCGATTCTCGTTTAGATCACTAAGGCTAAATATCGCTCTAACGTAAATTTCACTTTTTACGTTAATCAGCGGTGCCGGTTCTGTCGCGAAACTTCGACAGGTCATAACTTCCTCGTTATAACTCGGATTTCGGCATTGTTTATATCTTCGGAAACCTTGTTTCAACTACTACAACATTATCTAAAGATATCAAGTTTATTATACACTTAAATTTTGACGCTTATTTTTATTCTTAATTAATCAAACCACATAATTAAGCAATTAAGCACAAAACACATAATACTCAAATAATACAATCTTATTATTTCAAAACGGGTTACAAAGGTTAACCTAGACCATTACATTGCTAAAAATGGCAAGCCCGGTAACACATGCGTTACAACTCTCTCCACCTTAGAATGATTCCGTCCCCGGAATCACACATCAACAAACAAATGCGGATAGCGACTCCTCATGTCACTCTCCGTCTCCCAGGTGAGATTCGGCCCATTCGTGTGTTTCCATCGGACAAGCACTAACTCGACCATCTTGCGTCGCAACTTCTTAGTCTTTCGGTCAACAATTGCCTCTGGTTCTTCAATCAACCTTTTGTTCTCATCAATTCTCAATTCGGAAATTGGAATTATATCGGGAACTTCTCCCGTGAACTTCCTCAAATAACACACATGGAAAGTGTTGTGAATTCCATTCAGTTCTTCTGGTAGTTCGAGCTTGTAAGCTTGGTTCCCAATCCTCTGAAGAACTTTAAACGGTCTAATAAACCTTGGACTCAACTTTCCCCTTTTACCAAATCTTATAAGTCCCTTCCACGGTGAGACTTTATGCAAAACCGAATCCCCAACTTCAAAAGTCATCGGTCTTCACTTTTTGTCAGCATAACTCTTTTGATGATCTTGAGCTGCTAACATTCTTTCCCTAATTATTTTCAACTTTTCAGCAGTCTGATGAACCATCTCCGGTCCCATAAACTTCTTTTCCCCAGCCTCAAGCCAACAAGACGGCGTACGACACTTTTGTCCATACAAAGCTTGGTAAGGTGCCATCTTAATGCTCGAGTGAAAACTATTGTTATAGGAAAATTCTACCAAAGGTAAATGTTCATCCTAATTATCTAGGAATTCCAAGGTACATGCTCTCAGCATATCTTCAAGTGTTTGTATCGTTCTTTCACTCTGACCATCAGTCTGCGGATGGTAAGCTGTACTTAAACATAACTTGGTACCCATTTCCTCTTGTAGACTTTTCCAAAACCTTGAGGTGAAAAGACTATCATGATCCGACACAATTGTTAGCGGAACACCGTGAAGTCTCACAATTTCCTTCACATAAGAATTCGCAAGCTTTTCCATAGACCATTTCTCCCTGGCTGCTATGAAATGCGCACTCTTAGTGAATCGATCAACGACCACCCAAATCATGTCGTGACCATTCTTTGTTCTGGGTAGTTTAGTGACAAAATCCATAGCAATGTCTTCCCACTTTCCCATAGGCACAGGTAAAGGTTCTAAACTCCCGTACGGTTTCTGATGTTGTGTCTTGACTCTCGCACAAGTCACACACTCAGCCACATACTTTGCAACATCAAGCTTCATCATCGGCCACCAGTAGTAGGGTTTCAGGTCCCTATACATTTAGTGCTGCTGGGATGAATCGAATAAATGGTCTTGTGAGCTTCTTCCATCAGAAGATCTCTAATTCCTCCTGACTTAGGTACCCAAATACGATCTTGGAATACCTTCAGTCCATGACCGTTTGTACCAAACACCAACTTTTTACCCAAACGTTCCTCCTTTCGGTCATTCTTTTCAGAAGCTTCCTCTTGAGCTTTCTTTATACTTTCCACAATGGTCGAGACAACTTCAATTCTCAACGCTCTTGGCCTTTTCCTTTCAAGATTGACTTTCCGAATGAGAGCATCAGCAACAACATTAGCCTTACCGGGATGGTAAAGTATCTCACAGTCGTAGTCCTTGAGTAATTCCAGCCAGCGTCGTTGCCTCATATTCAATTCCTTCTGATTAAAGAGATATTGGAGACTCTTATGATCAATGAAAAGTTTGCACTTCGTGCCATAGAGGTAGTGCCTCCATATTTTCAGAGCGAAAACTACCGCTGCCAACTCCAAATCATGAGTCGGGTAATTCTTTTCATGCTCCTTCAGCTGTCGAGACGCATATGCTATCACCTTTTCTCTTTGGGTTAAAACACAACCCAATCCAACCCCAGATGCATCGCTATAAACAACGAAGTCTTCAACTCCATCGGGTAGAGAAAGTATCGGTGCCTCGCATAGTTTCTTCTTTAGCTTCTCGAATGCTTCTTTATGCTTCTTACTCCAAGCATAAGCAGCTCCTTTGTGGGTCAAAGCTGTCAATGGAGTAGCAATCAAAGAAAAGCCTTGGATAAACCTTCGGTAATATCTGGCTAATCCTAAAAAGCTTCAGATCTCCGTGGGACTTTTTGGTTGTTCCCACTTCATTACAGCTTCAATCTTTGCTGGATCAACCATTATCCCTTCTTGGTTGACCACGTGACCCAAGAATTAGACTTCACGAATCCAAAAATCACATTTTGAGAACTTAGCATACAACTTCTCCTTCTTCAAAACTTCTAACACTTCTCGCAAGTATCTGCCATGCTCCTCCTGGCTTTTTGAGTAAATCAGAATGTCGTCTATGAACACTATCACGGATTTATCAAGGAACGGATTACAAACCCTATTCATTAAATCCATGAATGATGTCGGAGCATTGGTTAGTCCAAACGACATAACCAAGAACTCGTAGTGTCCATATCTAGTTCTGAACGCAGTCTTCTCTATATCCCGCTCTCTTACTTTTAGCTGATGATATCCTGACCTAAGATCGATCTTCGAGAAATAGCTCGAACCTTGCAATTGATCAAATAGGTCATCAATCCTCGGCAACGGATATCTATTCTTTATTGTTGCCTTATTCAGCTCTCTGTAATCGATGCACATTCTCATACTTCCATCTTTCTTCTTCACGAATAGCACCGGAGCTCCCCAGGGTGATGAACTAGGTCTAATGAAACCTTTGTCCAACAACTCTTGAAGTTGCATCATCAGCTCCTTCATCTCCGTTGGTGCTAATCGATAAGGTGCTTTTGCTATTGGCGTGGTTCCTGGTAGCAAGTCTATTCTGAACTCTACTTGTCTATCAGGTGGTAATCCAGGAAGATCTTCGGGAAATACTTCCGGATAATCACACACCACAGGAATACTCTGCATCACCTTCTTCTCCTTCTTAGCATCAATCACGAATGCTAAATATGATGTACATCCTTTGGTCAAACACTTTCTAGCTTTCATTAGGGAAATGATTCCAGAATTCACTCGGCGTTTGTCCCCATACACCATAAACGATTGTTTTCCAGGCGGGTTTACCTTCACTATCTTCTTCTTGCATAAAATTTCGGCATCATTGGCGCTGAGCCAATCCATTCCCAACGCGATGTTGAAACCTTTAAGTTCGATAGGCAATAATTCCTCGTGGAACTTATTCCCATTCAAGTCGATTAGGATGTTTTTCATACGATGGCTAACAGGTACAAACTTGCCACTAGCAACTTCGACTAATAAAGCATTATCTAGTCTATCAACAGGCAAAGCTAGTTTTCTACCAAATTCATGCGATATAAAGGAGTAGTTGGCTCCAGAATCAAATAAAATTTGGGCAGGCAAATTGTTAACGAGAAAGGTACCTGAAGCGACATCAGCTTCATCCTTAGCAGCTTCCAGTGTCATCTGGAATGCTCTCGCCTTCGGCTTTGGTGGAATGTTGGGCTTAGCTGCCTCCTTCTTCTTCGGACAGTCTTTCAGAATATGCCCCTCTTCATTACAACCAAAACACATCCTTTTGTTGTTCGGACATTCATTGGAAAAATGTCCAACCTTTCCACACTTGTAGCAAGTTACATCCTCGCTACATTTCCCGAAGTGCTTTTTCTTACACTTTTCACACCACTTCGCTTCTCCTCCTTTTCCCCCACCAAACCTTTTCGAATCAGATTTCGAAAATTTACTTTTCTTACCGGAACCAGATGTTCCCTAAAACTTCCTCTTCTCACCAACCTCAACCTTGTTGATGGTTCTCCCCTTGATCATGTTCTCAACAGACTTGGCAGCCCAGATAGCTGCCTCTAAAGTATGTGCCTAACGTACTGGCACTTCATACTCCCATGGGAGTCCCTTCGCATACCGGTCCACCTTCGTCAGCTTGTCTGGAATGATACGCAAGGCAAACTCCATCTTATCGGTGAAGTTATTGGTGTATTCATCAACTGACATGCTGCCCTTAGTTAATGTCAGGAACTTGTTCTCCAACTCCAACAGATTTTGAGCCGAGCAGAACTTGCGCTTAAACTGCACCAAGAACTCTGCCCATGACAAATGCAGTGGCTCATTAGGGCTTACGGTCTTTCCTTAAGTGTTCCACCAACGAACAGCTCTACCTCGGAATTGACGCACGGCATAGATAGTTTGCAACTTACCTCTGCAGCCACACGTCATGAAGGCTAGCTCCATTTCGGAGATCCAATCCATAACCCCAATCGGATCCTCCTTTCCATTGAAGGTCGATGGTTTGCAAGTCAAAAAGTCCTTGTACTTGCATCCCATTCCATCATTCCTTCCATCCCGGTTGTCTTGCCTAACTATCGGTGGGTTGGCTTGACCAACAGACCCACTAAAGTTTCCACCTTCCGAGTGCCCTTCATTTAATTCAGGCTCTTCCACACGAATCGACAGTTCTTCACGGTTTTGTTGAAGCAACCGTCTAGTTTCATCCATATGACGATCCAACATTGTCTGAATCATCAATTGCGCACCGGCCATTGTTATCGGCTCAGGTGCTGCTGCTACAACAGGTCTTTGTTCAATCACTAGTGGTTGATTCCTGTTCTCATCAACATTTTCAACTCTACTTCTTGTTCTCACCATTTTTGATCTACACACCGAATAAGGTGAAATTAGATCCTCATTCGAGATAGATATTCAAATCATCCTTATCACTCCGAAACGTTTACATGCTAGTTCTAATATCGTAGATGTACGCTTAGAATCCTACACACATAAGGTTTCTAGATCCGGTCGGCAACAGACCATAGATCCGAACAAATAATATCATATATGGCAACATATAACATTTAGCACATAAAACATTTTAGGCAACTTCCCTAAAATAAACTAGTGCTCGTGTCTAAAACATAACAGAGACACATCTCAAAATTCCACTTAGCATTCTAAGTTTAAGTCTAGAAATCCTACAAATTCCTAGTTCGCTTAAACTAATGCTCTGATACCAACTGTGACATCCCCAAAATCTCGGCCAGAAAAGACCGATTTTCATTTATGCTTTTAAATATTTTCAGAGTAAATCCTTTTGATTTGAAAGAGTTGCGAAATTTGTTCCCAAAAACAAAACATGATAAAACAATGTTTACCGAAGCATTTCATAAAAGAAATGTATTTTCATTATAATCAAAACTCGGGGTGTCATGTTCCGATACAGACCAATAAGCATAAACGAATACATTACAAGTCATATAACAAATATAAACATATGCAGACTTGTAAACAAATCAACTTGATGGTTCATCCATCTCATGCCCTTCCGCCACTTCCTGTAATACAATTTAAAACTGAGTGGGTCAGGCTTGGGAGCCTGGTGAGCATATAGGGTTTTCAACCCACAATAAATAATTAAATTAATTATTATCAACCAACAATAACCCAGTTACCCATTCCCGTTATTCTCACTTTACGTCCCTAAAATAACTAACACAATGGACCTAATCTAAGAATATTTTCATCGGGGTGACAACACATGCTGCGGGGTTTCCTCAGCAATATAAGTCAAATAAGGCAACCATGAGGGGGATGGAATACAGCGAATGAACACCCAAGTTCATTAACACCTACAGGTTATGAGTCTGCTAGCGTTCCACTGGACTATCTAGAAAAGTCCGTGGTCGTCATCTAAATTCCGCTAGATGACTGGATCAAACAACAACGAGGCATCTCATCTGTTTATTACACACCAACTATCTACCCATGTTCTACCCAACATATTAGTAGATAAAAACATACATTTTATACATATTTTCAAAACCTGTATAGCATGCTTGATCAATACATTTTCCATATAACAGATGAGGCACACACACATAACACGTATTTCATATAGAAATAATCAGATCTGTAAGACAGAAGAAAGTGAATATACATTCACACACATAACAACAAAATATACACATAACACGTATCTCGTATAAAATACTTTATAGTTATACGTTAGGAGAAAGTAACAACGCATTCACACGTATAAACGACAATAAACTTAATACACTCAAACCATACTTGTATTATTATTGCGTTTATGAAAGGTAGTATACACTCACTTGATCAGAAGATGATCGGACGACACTACGTCTTGCAGAAATAGTAATCCTCCACAGATCTGGAAGATCTCTACGAAAATCGAACTTCTCGCAGGCAGAGCTTCGGCTCGGAAACCGCACTTCTCGGGATCTTCGGGATCTCGGGACTCGCTTCGGGACTCGGGAATATTACCGGGGCTTCGGGATGGCTTCGGGGGTAAAAACGCAGAGCTTCGGCACAAAAACGAGAGGAAATTAGCAATTAAACCCGGACCCCTCGCATCCTATTTATAGGAGGCTGGAAGCCTCTCGTACGCGGGGCGTACGCCTGTACGCGGGGCGTACAGGCTCCGAAATGCATCACTGCATGCGTCATCCGAAGTGTCGACACTTTGGTTGTACGTGGGGGGTACTCGAGTACGCGGCGCGTACCTCGGATCAGATCTGTGACTCGTCTTCGGATAATGCTTCCGAATTTTCAATTAAAAATAAATACAAATTAATTAATAAACTTCGGAAATTCATATCTTCTTCATACGAACTCCGTTTTCGACGTTCTTTATATCCACGGAAAGGTGAGACTACGCTCTACAACTTTCGTTTAGACTCCGGCGGCTAATTTTGTCTTTATTTTTATTATTTATTTTTAATAGGCCGGGACAGAAACTTTCGTTATAAATTCATAACTTCTTCGTTTGACGTCCGTTCTCGCCTAACTTTTTATCGCTTTGATACTAACAACGAGATCTTCGATTCTCGTTTAGATCACTAAGGCTAAATATCGCTCTAACGTAAATTTCACTTTTTACGTTAATCAGCGGTGCCGGTTCTGTCACGAAACTTCGACAGGTCATAACTTCCTCGTTATAACTCGGATTTCGGCATTGTTTATATCTTCGGAAACCTTGTTTCAACTACTACAACATTATCTAAAGATATCAAGTTTATTATACACTTAAATTTTGACGCTTATTTTTATTCTTAATTAATCAAACCACATAATTAAGCAATTAAGCACAAAACACATAATACTCAAATAATACAATCTTATTATTTCAAAACGGGTTACAAAGGTTAACCTAGACCATTACATTGCTAAAAATGGCAAGCCCGGAAACACAGGCGTTACATGACCCGTCAACAGTTAATTTAAAACTGAATTGGTTGTATACGTTGGTAAGAGTGCACACTAAACTTAATTGTGATGGGGTTGTAGAGGATGATGAACCAGGAGTAGAAGACATGATTGTACCTTGGAGAAGTAGCAACCGAGAAAAGGAATATAGAAGACAGCAGATCGATCACAGAAGAGACAGAGGCACCAAGAGAAAATTGCTAATACTGTGATCTAAAAAAGAAGGGCAGCAGCAAAATCGATGGCAACAACAATAGCAGGCACTTTGAGCAGGCGACTGGAAAAAAAATTGACAGTCACTGGAGTATGTTGAAGCTGTACGTGATTTTGTGTGAGTAATAAACCCTAGCTTGATACCATGTTGATTAGGGTAAAAAGGCTCGTTAATGAGAGGCTGTGAATGCAGTATATTTATATAAAAGAATATTACAATAAGGTCCCTACACTATACAATATGTATAAATAAAAATATAAACTAACAAGAATCTATGAAACACTTGAAAAATATTATAAAAGAAAGTTTAAAAATAACTATATGAAAGTTATAAAAAAAATTGTATGAAAATTAAAATAAATAAATAAAAACTTGTAAGAAAATTTTAAAACATATTCGGTTTAAAAGAACTTGTATTAAAATGATATGAAAGTATATAAAACGTTAAAAAAAATATAAGAAAAGTTTAAAACATTGTATTAGAAAAACCTATAGAAAAAAATATTATAAAAATATTGTAGGAAATTATAAAAAGGCTAAGGAAATTTATAAAAAAAATGTTCATATTTAAACAACTTTCTTTTTTTTGTACACATTTGACCATTTAACTTATTAATTGTGTTCACATATTACCATTATCACCTGCTATAGCAGGTGATGATGATAATATATGAACAAATTTAACAAGTGAAATGGTCAAATGTTAAAAAACATAAAGGTGTCTAAACGTGAACAAGATGAAAAGGTAATTACCCTCGCAAATCATTTTCCTTATAATAAAAGGTATTATGAGCGATACAATTACTAAATTATGTAATTCTTCTTGTTTGTGTAAATTACACGAATCGTCCCTCGTGCAGCTGTTAAAAGGCACGTTCAGTCATTATTTTCAAAAATTAACTCGGATCGTCCCTTAAATCTTAAAGAGTCTCACGTTTAGTCCCTAACGAAAGAAAATAACTATATTCCCCTTTTTCTTATGAATTTTTCAAGTTTTTGATTAATTTTAATTATAATTTTTTTTAATTAAATTTGAGGGTCCTAATTAACTGTCCTCTCTATTTGACTCAAATTCTCATATTTGTAACAATGACCCTTTTCAACATCACCATCTTCCCCACAAGGACTGTCAATCGCTTATCTCCATCTTTAATCCAACTATACAAAACCCCCAGAAAAATCTTCACATGACTTGTGCACAAACATTGCAGACAAGATGGCAATGGAGTTGTCGAACACCGGTCCAGAGGGAATCGATGGAGTTCATATGAAATGCGTACAAAAGTTGAAGCCAGTAAGTGTGTGATTCCAATCTTCGCCTTGATCTCACGGATTCGCACTCATCCCTCATCTCACACCTATATTAGGTGTGTTTAATCATCTATGAACTTTCAATGATGGAAATCACCCCCTTCACTATCTGTTGTAACGTCCCGCAAATTGTAGGGTAATATTTTCATTTTTAATTCAAACATAAACACCATTTGGTATTACCAATCATTCAAAAGTATATTAAGGTAAAAACAATTAGCAGAGTACAATCTCAAAATCATAAAGTTGCAGAAACATGGGTGGATGAAGTCCAGTCACACCAGGCTCTGGCCTTTTGTACCGGAAGTACCTAAAACCATAAACAATCAACCATAAGCACAAATATTAGCAAGTTCCCCAAAATACAACATACGAATCACATATACATATAACAACATGTGGCTATGTCATGCCCGTATCAACCCCATATGACAACATGTAGCTGTTTCGGGTCTGTATCAACCCCCAAGTTCGTATCAACCCTGAGTCCATAATGACTATATATAACAACAAGTATCTGTGTCGGGTCAACTAACCCTAAGTCCGTATCAACCCCGAGTCCATAAAGATTCCATATAACAACACGTAGCTGTGTCAGGTCTGAATCAACCCCCAGGTCCGTATCAACCCATATGACAGCAAGTAGCTATATCGGGTCCGCATCAATCCTACATATATAAAATGTACAGACATATCAACAAGAGTCACAAAGACAACAAGCACATACAAACATATCAGCTAGTGTCATAAGGACAACTATCATCCTTTAACATAATCCAGCAGGCCGATATTGGTGCCTTCGACCCATGAGTATAGTGAAAAGACTCACCTCAAGCTGTTGAATATCTCAGATGAAAGCTCGAACTGCCGATCCAGAAAACCCCTGCGCTAAAATCATCAAATAATACCTAATTAATAATTGGTCCACAACCCATCGCTAGAATCCTAGTCTGATTTTCCAACACTCAGGGAAAAAGTCCGCTTTACCCTTTCCTTACTTGGCCAAAAATCTGAGGCCCAAAATAATAGTGTTAGATTAGTGTCTAAGCCTGTAACTATATTTGGTAAGTACTTGACCCGGTTGTGCATGGTCCTTTTGGGTTCCCTTCACAATAGCAACTTGACAAGGTGATTTATAAAGAGAGAAGAGATATTATTATTAATATATTATGTAAGTAATATATTAAAGGAATAATAATATTATTTGATTGATGTAAGTCATAAATTAATTAAGAATTAATTTGGTGACTTAAAGAGGTTAATTGAATAAACGGGCTTAAACTGTCAAATGTGTGATAGTTATGTTTTTGGGCTATGAATCTTCATGGACATTAGGGTGGACGATTTTTAGGGATTGGATATCTTAAAATCATTCAAGGCTTATATCTAGAAGGATCTTTGGATTGCTTAGGGCCTAAGTTATTCAATTAGGGTTAAGGGTGTAACCCTAGTAGCTCATAGTATAAATAGACTCATGGGTGAGGGAAATCGGCCACTCTAACAAGAAAGAAACCCTAGAGCCGATTTCCTCACCTCTCCTCTCTCTCAAATCATCTTCTTGCTAGTTGGTGTTTGTAAGCCATTAGATGAGTGACAACTGTGACTCTAAGCTCCAGGAACAAGAAGATTCAAGCAAGCAACTTAAGGTATTCTTCTAGATCTGATTTCATATGTTATGATTTAATTGTTTACATTAGATCTAGAATTGTAAGCCTTGGATACATTGCATGTTCAATTAGAGAAACCTAGATCCAAACATTAGGGTTTGTATGTGCACATAGGAAAGTTCTTATGGCTCAAACCCATCAGCGGTATCAGAGATTGATTGATTTCTATTGAATTGATGCTTTGGTTGATTGTTTTTGCTTGAAAAAAATTCGTTTTTGTGACTCTGACTGATGAAATCGGCGAGTTCCATTGTGGACTCAGCGAGTAGCTCCAACTCGGCGAGTTCATAGTGGAACTCGGCTAGTTCTAGCGTCAGTTAGAGCTGATTTCAGGATTTCTTGCTGATTTGCTTGAGGATACTTGCCTTAATTGTTTTGGGTCATTAATATCAGAATTTTATCATATATTTGAGTATATTTTTAACTAAACAAAAGATAATTACCATTTGATTGAATGGTAATTTCCTTATATGATAATAATTGATTATTTGAATTAAATTGGTAAATTGTCTTACAAGTAATATTGACTAGGTCAAATTTAAATAATCATTAAACTAATTAGTTGATTTATATTATTTGCTATTTGATCCTTTATGTTTTGAAAAGTTTAAAACTTGTCCTGAAGTTTTGAAATTTAAGTTTTGTGATTAAAACTTTAATTTGAATAATTTAAATTTCAAACCCTAGAGTTTTACAAGTTTAAAATTCAACACTATACTATTATATTATTACAAGCTTAATATATATATATATATATATATATATATATATATATATGTATGTATGTATGTATGTATGTATGTATGTATGATTTAAAATGCTAGTGAGCGGTGTATTTTCATCGGCTACCCGCAGAAATCCTTTGGATATCTCTTCTATAGATCGAGTTACAATGTTGTTTTCGTTGTGAGGAGAGGGATTTTCCGAGAGAGAGAACTCATAAGCCAAGGGGACAGTGGGAGGCAAATCGATCTTGAAGAGATTCAAGATTCGAGCGATGAAGGAACCTCTAACACTGGCGCTTAACCCGAGGAGGAAACTCTAGCTGAACCAATTGACGAGTCCTTACCTCTTAGACGTTCCGAAAGAGTTAGAGTTCAACCCCAGTTTTATGGCTTTCATATTACTACTGAAGGGGACACGTATATTAGTGATGGTACACTAATAAATCTAGATGAACGTAATAGCCATAAGGAAGCCATGGCAGGCCCAGAGTATGCAAAATGGAAAGAGGCGATGGACAGCGAGATTCAGTCCATGTATGACAACCAAGTTTGGAATTTGGTTGACAATGTGCCTGGATGTAAGACGGTTGGGTGCAAATGGATCTTCAAGAATAAGACCGACATGGATGGGAATGTACACATGTATAAGGTGGGATTGGTTGAGAAGGGCTTTACTCAAACTTCCGGAGTTGACTATGATGAGACCTTCTCGCCAGTTGCTAAAATAAAGTCTATTAGGGTAATGCTAGCCATTGTTGCATTTCATGATTATGAGATATGGCAGATGGATGTCAAGACCGCTTTTCTTAATGGGAAGTTGGCTGAGGATGTTTACATGGCTCAGCCAGAGGGTTTTGTCGATGCGAAGCATCCCAATAGAGTGTGCAAGCTTGAGAAGTCAATTTATGGACTTAAGCAAGCATCTCACAGATGGAATCTTTGCTTTGATGAGAACGTCAAAGAGTTTGGATTTGTACGAAGTGAAGATGAATCATGTGTATATGTAAAAGCTAGTGGGAGTATAGTTAGCTTCCTCGTTTTATATGTCGATAACATACTACTCATAGGAAACGACATCCCGAATCTACAGGAGGTTAAGTCCTGGCTCGGGAAGTGCTTCGCTATGAAGGACCTCGGAGAGGCTTCCTATATTTTGGGAATAAGGATAGTGAGAGAACGAAGTAAGAGACTAATAGGACTTGGTCAGAATACTTACTTGGATAAGGTACTAAAATGTTTTAGTATGGAAAATTCGAAGAAGAGAGAACTACTGATAGAAAGTAATGCCAAATTGAGTAAGACTCAAAGTCCGAGTACAGAAGCCGAGATAGCTGAAATGAGCCGAGTACCTTACGCTTCCACAGTTGGCTCAATCATGTATGCTATGACTTGTACTCGCCCTGATGTGGCCTTTGCTTTGAGCATGGTCAGTAGATATCAAGGGAACCCTGGCAAAGCTCATTGGATCGCAGTCAAGAATATTCTTAAGTACCTTTGGAGGACCAAGGAATGGTTTTTGGTCCTTGGAGGGAGTGATGACTTAAAGGTGTGAGGGTATAGTGATGTCGGCTTCCAGACCAATAGGGACAACTACCGTTCGCAGTCGGGCTGGGTCTTTACCCTTAATGGAGGAGTAATGACTTGGAAAAGTTCCAAGCAGGAAACCGTAGCTGATTCAACGTGCGAATCAGAGTACATTGCAGCGAGCGAAGCGTCAAAGGAGGCGATATGGTTGAAGAACTTCATTGGTGACCTTGGAGTTGTGCCTATCATAAAGGAGCCTATGGAAATTTCCTGTGATAATGAAGGAGCGGTTGCCTTTACCAAGGAACCGAGGGATCATGGTAGATCTCGGCATATCGACATAAAATATCACTTTATTTGACATCGGGTAGAAGAAGGACACCTCGTAGTAAAGAGGGTATCGTCAGAGGATAACCCAGCAGATCCGCTTACAAAGGGACTGAGTAGGGTTAAGCACTTGCAGCACGCTAGGAGCATTGGACTGGAAGACGATATTAGTTTAGATTAGATAGTTTAGAAACATGTAATAGATAAATGTAATTGACATTTGATGATTAAATAAAGGAGTATTATTTATAAGTAAAACTACTGTCTTATGTTAATTGTTTAACTATTGTTTCACTTTGCATGTTTTGACTTCCTGAATAATTGAATTATTAAGAATAATCGAATTATTCGAATGGTCGACAATCGTTCATATGTTGGAAGTAGGTATGAATAAAGATTGTCATGAATTGGTGTGTAGGTTGTCTAAAAGATATTAGACATATCAAAGGTTTGCTGCAATGTTCATGAGTGCTTATGAACAAGTTTTGACCATTGGAATAAACTCGCGCTTGCTGGAATCACTTTATGGAATGTACCGCAAGTGATCGCAAGACAACAACATCATATGGTCTTAAAACCAAGATATATGGTTTATTGTTTACTAATTGGTTGTGCATTGATAATGCGAATCCGCATCAGTAAATTGATGTCATAAAACGCATTGTTGTATATAGTTGATTAGTAAATAGTAAATGCATATAAGTCGAAGTTTATCTGTTACATTTATCCTAAGAGGGTAAAAGCGATATCAGGGCCCCTCGATGATTTAATTTGACTTATGTGTCGGGCCCGGTTAGGAATAAATTGATGTGTTCAATTAAGTTCTATGTCAAATGAATCTGAGATCGAAAAACTAATTGCTGGACAATGAGTATGACAATGTTTCATGAGATTTTCTGCATGATATCAAAACAGAGGACTGTACGATCCCTTATCTAAAGGACAGGATACTGATAAGATCAGATTTTGACAGCATATTTAAGAGTTACGATTGCTAATTGGATTGTGTTTGCATTTATAGTTACTGGACTTATCCAAGTAGGAGACTGTTGGATTATTGTCTAGAGGATATGACGTAGGAACACCACTTCAGTTATGAGATCAAGGAAGCAATGGACTGCTTAAGGTTATTTGGGGTATACCCAGATGGGTTAAATCTGGTTGAGCCAGCAATACGACGTAGGAACGCTACTTCAGTTATGAGATCAAGGAAGCAATGGATTGCTTAAGGTCATTTGGGGTATAAGGCTACCATTGGTCAAGTAGCAATCACATTTAGCCTTGGATTTGATGACGATAGGATTCAACGCGTAGACCCAATCGGTTAGATCAGAAGGTTGTTAGTGCCACAGTGGCAGGATAACTACTGTCAACTAGTTCCAGAGAAGGTTTCGTTCAGAATTCGTGTGAGACGACTAAGTGGGAGTCATTTAGCTCCGCGAACGGGCCGGAACCTGGTGAACAAATTGAGACTAGGGAGGTCTCGGTAGATTTTAGAAAGCAGCCACGTGGCAACATACTGCTTCATGCAGTTCAGTGTTCGGGCAATTTCAGCTTTTGGGCAGTGTTAGTAATTGTGTTTTAGGTTGCAAGTACGGACAAAATAGCTAGTTGATTAGGAAGTGACAAGTCACTCACAACGAGATTAGTTGAGCTGTAACAACGTAAATTTTCAAAACAATTTTTCATTTTTAGAACATAACATATCTCATGAAGTAATCTCAAAACATAAAATGTATCAAAAGTTATCTCAGTAGAAACATATCACAGAATCTCAATTACAATTACATAATACTCTATCAGTGTGTACAAATCATGCTGGCACCTTCCCGCGATCCTTGCTGGTACCTGAAACACATATCACATAAAACGGTAAGCATAAATGCTTCGTGAGCTCCCTAAAATACCACATACAACACATAAGCCACTTGAGGCTATAACTTGGTAAGAACCTCCTGTCAATGTGTCTCAGTGGGACCCTCCAGTCCCGTAGCTCGTTGGACCCTCTAATCCGGTCTAAATCGTTGGACCCTCCAGTTCAGTCTGGTTGAGGACCCTCGGGCTTCGTAAGTCGTTGGACCCTCTGCTCCAGTCTAATACACATAGCATACATAAATCACATAGCACATAATCTCAAGCAAGCACATAACACGTAAGACCCTCCGGTTTGCACATAGATACCACTCTAAGTAATGTATAGTGAGAAGACTCACCTCGTAAGATGTCTAGAAAACTCTCGTGCTTGAATCCCTGCTCTAGCCTTCGCCTATCAAAATGATAACATCTCTAATCAATATACTCCTTAAATCCTCCTCTCTAAGAATGGGTAGAAGAATATTCTACCCCTCCCTGACCTCTCTGATAAATCAGTGGACCAACCCTAAGGTTAACTGAAGTCAACTCAGTCCACGGTCCAACTTTGACCAGACTCGTCGAGTGCACTCGAGTGACTTGATGAGTCCACGCGTGTCCTCTGAATTCTCCTAAGGCCTTACTCGACTCGTCGAGTTAACCTTTCACTTGACGGGTTACCACTGGTCACGAATGGTGGGGCAACCCCATCCGACTCATCGATTCCTCTTATGGACCCGGTGAGTTTCCTCCATGGCAACACTCATTTGACCTTCTAAGGTCAGATCTGATTCTCTAACCTATATATTTGACCTTCTAACACCCAAAAGTCACGTAAAGGTTCAATCTTTATGTCCATGCACCACACATCAAGCTCCACTTGATGAAACAACTCTTAAAATGCAACCTAGATTCAAAACTCCAATGGGACTGCATAAAGTTGGCTGATTGGGACTCTCTGGACCTAGAAGTGTCCAGATCTATAACACAAACTTGCAAAAGGGTTTTGAGGCATCCAAAACCCCAAAAATGAAATTATTCAATCCCTAACCCCAAAAATGGAATCTACACAATAGGGAAGACAAGGGTTCAATTTGGTACCTCAGAATGAAGCTCTTTGCTTGATCAACTTAGAACCACAAACTCCTTTGGTCCTTCTTGTTGGATCTCCTATCCTCTCTTGAAAAATGACACCAAAAAGCTCAATATGGCTCTTCCTCTCACTCCACACAATCAAAATCGTTAGGGTTCTCTCTTTTGGGAAGGTAGTCGCAAATGAAGGCTATAAGTGCCTTTAAATAGGGCTTAGGCCCAAAGATTTAAGGTTTCTGTCAACAACGCGGACTCGTCGAGTCGATTCAACGACTCGTCGAGTCCATTCATTAATTTGAGTCATCAGTCACGATCCTACTCGACCAGTTTAGGCGCCAACTCGTCGAGTCCCCCTTCTTAACTCAAAAGTAACACTTAAATGATGATACCTGGAAATCCGAATGTTACATGAGCCTTGGCTAAGTATAAGTGACCTGCAGGGATAATTAGGCCTGTGATCCTGTTTTATAGTGGGAACCTCGAGCTATTAGAAGTTGAATAGTCAGTTGAGGGATAAATGGACTGGATTCAACGATAATGATTAAGTATGAGTGGTCTGTCAGGGAATCAGACCATCTCAAGATAGCAAATTTTAGACGAAGTAGATGTGATCTTGTTGCGAGGAATCCATTCACCCGCAGATTTTAGGTCTTTGCGAAGAATGGTCACGACTACCCTGGGAAGACTAGGGTGTGCCCAAGATGGTGACCATGTTACTTTAGTGGTTTGGCGTATAAGCAATGGTAAGGAATGATTTCAAGGACGAAATATAATTTAAGTGGGGGTGAGTTGTAACACCCCGTTTATTTAATAAATAAATAAACAAACTAATGAATGAACCATAACCCTAAAATTAATAATTATATAGCAAGGTGTTGGTCTCGATGAGTTAATTGTCATAATTTTAGAAGGCGGGGGTTAAAGTGTAAAATCTAGACTTAATTTGTAAGTAATATTGAAGACGGGGGCTGCTTGGTAACAATTAGGACTCAATATGAAAGGAATTATGGAAGCAAGAGATAAAATGTAAATTATGGATTTATATTGTAAAAATTTATAGAGTCAGGGGCTAAAGTCTTGTCGGGGTGTGTTGCTGCTTGGCGGGGAACCGAAAGAAGCCACCGCCTCCACCTAGAGGTGGTGGCTGCCATTCCAAATCCGTTGATGTCGCTGCCGTGAGCCATCAGGTGGGTGGCTAGAGTGTATACTACAAATTGAAGTGTGTGTTGCGTGTATTTTTTCTAGCCCGAAAATCGAGTATAGCCACCGCCACCACCGTGAGGTGGTGACTGCCACCCTCTAGCACCACTGGCCACCACGGTAGCTGTGGGTGTATGTGTCTATCTTTTAGGGTGTGTTATTTTTGGGATTAAATCTTTGTAGATTGTAATTAGAGATTAGAATAATAAAATGAAACTCAAAACCACCACCATGAGGTGGTGGCTGCCGCTTCCTGCTGCCACCAACCGCCGTGTTGGGTGGCGGTGTGCTTTTTCTTGCATGTAGTTGATTTTTGGATGCTTGGACAAAATGGACTAGAAACCCTAACCACCACCGTGAAGTGGTGGCCGCCGCCGTGAGCCATCGTTGACCACCACTACTCGAGGTGGTAGTGGGTGGTGCCCAAGATGGGGTAATGTAGCTTATTACTTTTGGGCTTTGATTCATAGTTTGACTTTTGGGCCTTTGGATTGGGCCTTGGGCTTGAATAAAGCCAAGATGGGGTAATGTAGCTTATTACTCTAAGAACTTGTGGTTATGTGTTGGGACCCAATTATTAATTGGGTGATGTTTTGATATTGATAGTTTGGAAATCTATCATCCAGTAGCTGGGGTTGTGTCTGTGGGACTTCAGCAGTGTGAGGTGAGTTGCCTTCCAGTAGAAGTGGGTTTAAGGCCACAATGTCGGCCCACTAATAGGAGTTGTTTGTTAAATGATTGTCTTTGTGATAATTATCTGGTATGCCACTATCTGTTATGTTTGTGTGCTAGGATGCTCTGTGATACATGTTATTAGTAGTAGGGGTGAAATAGTCCCCGGATACCGGTTGAAAGATACCGAAGGGGTCGTCAGAACCCATGTATGCCTACTAGTATGTTATGTTATGTTATTATGTGGTAGTGGTAGCGGGTGAAATAGTCCCCGGTTACCGGTTGAAAGATACTGAAGGGGAGGTCAGCTCCCGGATACCGGTTGAAAGATACCGAAGGGGTAGGTCGGGCACCCAGATATGCCTGACAATATATTTATGTATGTTATGCTATGTTATTATGTGGTAATGGTAGGGGTGAAATAGTCCCCGTTATCTGGTTGAAACAGACCGAAGGGGAGGCTAGCACCCAGATATGCTAGGCAGTTATCCGGTTGAAAGAGACCGAATGGGAGGCCAGCACCGAAATATGCTTGGCTATGTATGTTATTGTTGATGGGTTTTGGTCCTAAGACATCCTATGTGCTCATACAAACCCTAAAGCTCGAATCTAGGTTTCACTATTGTACATGCAAGTTATCCAAGACTATAAACCGTAATTCTAGCATTCAAATAATCATATTATCCATAAGAATAAGTTTATAATGTTACCTTGATTGTTATGTAGCAATAACAATCCCAAATCTCCTTGAATTGACTTTGGAAGGCTTAGAGTCACAAGTGTCACTCCTCTAATGGTTCACAAACACCATAAGCAAGAGGATGAAGAGGAGAGAGGTTGGAGGCTACCAAAACCGTGTAGAAACCCTAACAAGAAACTTAGCCACATTTTTGAGCCTTAAGGGGTCTTTATATAGTTGGGCTATTAGGGTTATCTAACAAGGAAACCCTAAATTAGATGTTTAAGCCTTTAGCAATCCATGGACCCTTCTATTTAAGGCCTTGGACGATTTCATATGGGCTTCCCCCATAGAATTGGTCCACCCCTTAATATAAGGCAATCTATGGCCCAAATTATAATTATCTTATAATTACAATTCCAGTCCCTTAAGTTTAATTAATCTCTTTTAGTCACAAAACTAATTACTAATTAATTATTGACTAATATTAATTAAACAATATGATTTCTCCTTTAATATATTATTCTCATAATACATTAATAAATCATATTTAATCCTTTCTCTCCATAATTCATCCTATCAAGTTGCTTTGGTGAAGGCAACCCAAAAAGGACCATGCACCATCGGGTCAAGTATATACCAAAATAGTTATGGACTTAGACACTAGTCCAACAGTCTCCCACTTGGATAAGTCTAATAACTATTATGCGTATGACTTCAGATCCTGATATGCAATCATAGCTTTCCAAAGCCGCTGTCAACTCTGATCCTATCAGATACGCGTGTCCTTAGATAAGGGATCATATATTCCTCCATTCTAGATATCGTATGAGATATGATTTCTAATCATTCTCTTTGTACTATTTCTCGATTCCCGATTTATGACGACTGACTAATTGAACAAATCAAATTAGCCCTAGCTCGGCCGAGCATTTACGTTTGTCATTACTAAATCATCTAGGGGCCCAAAGATATCGTTTTTATCCTTCTTTGGATAACAGGAACGGATAAACTTTGATACAATGCTTGCCTGCACTTACTCACCGAATCACACACAACAATATGTTTTATAACACCAAGTTACTAGTGCGTTTTCATATTATCAATGTGCAACCGATTAGCAAGATACAACTCACACATCTCGGTTTCAAGAATATAAGATGTTATCGTATCACCAATCACTCGTGATACAATTCATGGAGTGATCCAAGTGAGCGTGGTTTAATCCAATGCTCAAATTCATATTCATAAGCACTCATCAATGTTGCAGCAAACATTTGCTTATGTCTAATACTCTTTTAGACAATCCACACATCAATTCACGACAGTCTTCATTCATATCTACTTCCAACATATGAACGACTGTGGCCCGTTTGAATAATTCGATTATTCTTAATAAACTCAATTATTCTGGAAGTCAAAACATGCAAAGTGAAACACAAGAATAATACTAATCCCATATGGCCTAAAAACTTTAAGTATAAATAAAACTCCTTTTATTTATCACCATATCGATTACTCATTATTTGTCGTTTCGGGTAATCAACTTCTTACTTGAATTATTACACTTGTCCCATGCTCTTAGCATGCACACAATGTTTACCTACAGTTCTTACTTTGTGAAATAGATCAAATTGAACACATTTCCAATCATTCTCATTTCACAACTCCAAATCCTTTTTTCATAAGTAAAAGAATATCAAATTCTCGCTACTTATAAAATATGCTAGATTCTAATATTCTATGCAATGACTCTTTCGTAATATCACTAACCAAAGTCACAAAGACTATTGCCAATGAAATTACAAAGTCTTTTATCGGAGATTGTTACAATACAATTCCTTAGATATGATGTCTCTCATTAAAAGTACATTCCTTTGAACATCCTTTTGCACAAAAGTTTCTAATCTAGACATAGATTTTCAATATTCAATTCCTAATATGGAAACGTTTCCATTTTTTCCATATGACAACTCATTCTTAATAGAATCTTATCTATTCATAATAATGTCAATATGGTCCATCCAATACCATGCTTTCAACTACTCACAAGCAACCAATCCTCGTCAAACTTTGGATTGTCCTTTGATAGTTGTTTAATTATTTTAGTCAAAACCAATTCTAGTCCCTTTTTCCTCTAAATGCGCTAGACATTTGGAAAATTTTAGAATGGTCAAATATTAAATCAGTTGCAATCGATCCTTTACCCGAATCGTATGGGACACGATGCATAATGTTTTATTTGCTATGTTCTCAAAATTCGAATTGTGAAAAGGAATGCCGTAATCATAATCGAAATTTTAAGAACACACTATGTACCCTTTGACTAAATTTATCAACATTTCTCAACCTAATCCTTTAGATTTGAAATGAAGCATAATAGTCTCTCCCTTAATTATAGCAAAAGAACTTTACAACCCTTACAACTTTGCAAGGTATAACTCTTGTTTTTCTATAATTAATATTGCCAACTTGCAATACGTGCCTTAATAATCATACAATCATAACATTTATGCTCCCACTATCATGATGATTATTATAAAACATAACACTTATGCTCCCACTAGCTTCGACATGTATTCAGAAACATCTTAACTTTCAGGAAAACAATATTTATTGAATTTCTTAAGTTCATGTTTCTAATACTTAATGCTTTGATAATCTTTTATCAAGGCTTCTCGAACTTATACACCTTTGCCTTAGATATTTCATATGTGTGTCTAAAGACTTAAGACTAATTGCCAAACCTTACAATTCAAATTATGGAAAGGGATACCGTAACCATAATCGAATTCGAGAATGCAATTTTACAATCACTATCTTCTTAAAATATTTCTTAGTGAAAGCATTTCCTCACAATCATTTTCATGAATGAGGAAATCTTATGACACTTAGATTTAAAGCGGTGTATTTGTTCCTATCCATGTGAATTTGTTAAAACCAGAGTTTACGACAAATTCAAACTCATATGGACCGAACTCTTTTAAACTTGATTTCTTGCCTTATGGTAGCACAACTGCCCACCACGTCTTCCAAGTAGTTAAGCAGCTCACCTTTTCCTATCAATGTACCTTTCATTGATTAAGGTGTTTTGCCTTTTATGCGTTCAAAATGAGAACTCATAGGACTCACATGCATAATTAACTCAACTGGAACAGCACATAAACAAAATAATGTCAACACGATACGTTCTTAACCTCAACTCGTGTGCTAGTGATGATCGATAAGGTTTATTTGATTTGTTCTTGAAACCTTTCAAGACCATTAAGACTCCCACTGACTCCTTTACATATAAGATTCTCTTGTCAATAACCATTTCTTGACAAAACAAATATTCAAGAGTTAGTGTAGTTGTTATCAAAACACTTCATAAATTGGTCCTAGTTGGCCTTTGTCTTATCGAAGACATCACAACTTCCCACATTTGATGAATGTTATAAACCTTCTTAATACTTTTCACTCATTGTCACAATCTTAACTTTAAGACTTGTTATTGGAACGAAGTATGATTGACCTTTTGATTTAACCATTTCTTTAATTCTTGATTCCTCTTTTTAAACATACAATTGTACTAAGACTCACTTAGAGGATTAATTGAGATATGGTTCTTAATCATAAATACCTATCATAAAGCATAAAATGTACTTTCCCTTCTTGTTAGAATGGAGAAAC
This sequence comes from Lactuca saligna, assembly GCF_052625555.1. Classification (NCBI taxonomy): domain Eukaryota; kingdom Viridiplantae; phylum Streptophyta; class Magnoliopsida; order Asterales; family Asteraceae; genus Lactuca; species Lactuca saligna. The sequence goes on from NC_136420.1 coordinate 13,508,422, forward strand.
TTTTATCTTTCTGCCTACTTGATTCTTCTGATTCGTGCTGCTATTGATTTAAACATTTTCAATCAATTCATAATTACACTTAATCTTATAAGTATAATCATATTTACTAAACCTTTAGTAAATCATGATGAATATCTTTGTTACTCTTATGGTGGACTAGATCAACACGCAACTATGTGTACTCGATCTCCTAGTCCTTCACTTGACACTTTGTCAACGAATTAGTCTAATTTCCAAATATGAAATTTCTCATACATCATGCAACCAAGTTGCGTGATTCCAAATTTCTGTCCAATTGAAATTTGGGTGATGAGAAACTCTCTCTATTTGATAAATTCTCAACATTTCCATAAATAACAGTTCAATGAATCTCAAAGATCTAAAAGTTTCAAAACCAATTAAAACCTAATTATTATTTCGTTTTTCATGGTGGAAATTGGTGAATCGTCATTCACCTACCTTCAAATATTTTATAGCTTGGATTCTGGCATCCCTCTTCTAAGTTATACAATAGTTTGTTGGGTCCTAGCCTTAATATTTCATATTGGGTGTCATATTAAGGACTTTAAATCAACTATCTTGAATATCTCCCAAAAGATGTCTAGTTTAGACATTTATGATCTTCCCAAATCTCTTGAAACAAGCTTTCCTAATGAAGATGATGTCCCTTGGAAATCATACTTCTTTCACCTCCTCCAATTATTCTCCCTAACCCACAAGTTCTTGAAAAGTTTAAGATCACTCAAGCCCTATTGGCAAGGCAAGGTCTAGGTGTGGTCACATCTTGGAGATGTAGTCACATATTGACAAGCCGGGAGAGTTGGGTGTCAAAGTCTTGAGAAAGTTGGCGGTTCAATCACTTTCTAAGTCACATAGTGAGTTCCTTTGGGACACCTATGAAACAGACTATGACATGACCCATAATGATCTTATCTATTTGTTAAGATCAACTTCCTTAAAACTTGATGGACACTGACAATAGGGACACAGGAAATCCAAAAAAGCATTCTCTTCCCAATGGAAAGGGATCGACCATAGTCAACTCGGTTGACCAAATGGTAAAGAGAAAAGCTAAGTCTGTGATAGTCCCGTGTACCATTATCAAAGGGTCCATATGTTTATATTTCCAAAGGAAGGGGTAGTGGTTGCGAAGTTGCCAAATTTACCTAAGGAGGTTAAAGTCAACAAGTTTGACTCTACTTCAGGTAAAGTCCACTATCTAACTCTGTTAAGTTTCTATTATGAGATTCCTGATACATGATGTGACTGGGTCACATGGTAATGTTTTAAGAATCAAAGAAAAGTGGAGAAACTTAAAGAAAGAATACGCTGAATATGATCGCATAGATGGATTTCTATCGCGTAGTTTGAAGATCGGATTCTTGAGCTACTTCTTAGGAGTTATGAGATATTGCTTAGGAATAGATAACAACAAGTTTTCATATGGATTGTAAGGATAAGTTTTTCCGCATAGTTTCAAAATAAAAGAAAATTTTTGATTTTATTTATTTTAAAATATCCTTACAATGGCATTTGAGGAAAAATTGTTGCTTATATGATTCCATTAATAGCAAGAGTGGAAATATGAAATTGATTCCTTCATTTGTGGTAATGTCTAAATTTACCAAATAAGGAAAGATTCTCATCACCCAAGTCTCAATTAGACCGGAATTTGGAATCATGCAAGTTGTATAGCATGATGAATGAGAACTTTCAAGTATTGGAAAATTAAGACTAATTACTTGTTCACATGGATGTGTGAGTCAAGTAAAGGACTAAGGGGTCGAGTACACATTCTTATGCATTGGTCAAGTCCACCACAAAAGATCAATAAGATTATTCGTCATAATTTACTAAAGTTCAGTAAATATGGTTATACTTACAAGCTTAAGTGTAATTCTGAGACATTGGAAAAAGGTTCCAATGTAAGGCAGAGCGAATAAGAAGAATCAAATTAGGTAGAAGGATAGAAGTTTCTCAAATCTGAAAAGATTTGATCATCTTAATGATTTAGAGACCCTACGGCAATTCATCCTCTAAGTGCTTTCTTATAGCGAAGAAGAGGAACTATGAATTGTTGAAGTGGTTAAATCAAGAAGATGATTCATACTTCTTTCCAAAAACAATTCTTAGAGTCATACTCCAAGATTGTAAGTTGAGTGACATGTCTCAAAGAAGGTTTAAAACACTTGTCAAATGTAAGAGTAAAAGTTTTCTACTTTTGTACATTTGAAATTGGTAAGTTGTGATGTTTTGGATAAAACAAAGACCAACTTAGGCCAATTGTGTGAAGTGTTTGTCTTGGTTAGAATCCACACTATCTCTTGGATGTTTGACAAGGGAGTCTTATAGGTCAAGAGGATAATGGGAGTCTTAAAGGTCTTGAAAGTCTCAAGAACTAATCAAGAATAGAACCTGAAGTTCTTCACTAGCACACAACTTGAGGTTTATAACCTATCGTGTTAACATATTCTGTGCCCATTCCAGTTAAAGTTGGCTTTGCATATGAGTTCTTAGAGTTCTCAATGTGTTGCAAAACAACTTGGAAGCAATGGCAAGCCCTTGAGCTGCCAGGTGGCAAGAAGTTAAGATTGAGTTTAGTCCATATGAGTTTGGATTTTTCGTTATCCTTGTCTTGTGACTATGGTTTTGACAATTCACATGGATAAGAACACATACACCATTAAATCTAAGTGTCATAAGGTTGCTCTTCGATTCATGAAAATGATGGTAAGGAAACTCTTTCACTAAGTAGATTTTGAGTAGATAGCAATTGTGGGAATGACAAAAGGTCTAAACATTATGATTACGGCATCCCTCTTCATAATTGTTTAGACACACATGTGAGCTATCTAAGAGAGGTGTATGATATTGATAAAGTCTTATCAAGGCAATCTAGTATCAGAAATCTGAACTTTGGTAAGAAAGTCAATAAAGTATTGATTTCTAGAAGTTCAGTTGATTTCTGGGTACATGTCAAAGCTAGTGGGAACATAAGTGTTATGCTAATAATCATCATGTTAGTGGGAGCATGATAATTATGATAAGAATTGCAAGTTAGCAATGTTAATTATAGAAAACAAAAGGTTTCAATTGGGAAAAGTTGTTTTGCTATAATTAAGGGAAAGGAAATTATACTTCATCTCAAATCTATAAGCTTAGAACACTACAAGAAAATAGCCCTTTAATGACGCGCAAACAATGACACTCGCTGATAGACAACGTGCATTTGCAAGTGCCCTAAAAGATAATGTCAGTTTTGCAAAATTTTAAAGATAGAGGGCACGCATTTGTGCGCGCCCTAAAATTAGTGTCAGAAAAGAAAAATAAGAAATGCGGAGGGCGCCTTTCATAAAATGTGCGTCATTTAAAGGTGTCGCTTTATAATTTTTAAGTGAAACACGCGTTTTAGGCGGGAAATGAAATCGATGAAAATTACCCCCGCCTATTGAACCCTAAAAATTAATCCCCCCGCCTCTTGTACTTAGCAAGAAAAAGCCCTAGGTCCCTCACCTTCATCTTCAGTATCATCAAACATCTCGTTCATCCTCTGCATTATTTCCATCGTTCTTCCCTCTCCTCACTGATCAATACCCAAAAAACCCTAATATCATAACCACTCGTCTTTTCTCGCACAACAAAATCCCAAAACATCACCAAATACTAAATTCCACAAAATCGTTGTGACCATTTTAGCTAGGGTTTTTTTCAAGAACGAAAACAATCTCGCATCTCTCTTAGCTCTGAAACAATGGATGATTCACCTTGCTTCACCTTTGGTCACTTCTCCTCCAGCGACGTCAGGCCTTCCTCATTACAAATTGACCAACGATAAGCTAATACTTATAACTGAATGGTTTCACTCTCAATTGGGTGTGCGACTCCTCCATCGCACTGATTACTACGAATGTGACTCTTCCACTACACCTGTGATTGCGTCCCGTCTCACCTCCCTGACCGCTACCTTAATAGGTTTATCTATTCAATTAGATTTTTCTTTTCAGTTAGAAATCGATTTCGTCGCCTCCCCAGCTCTTCATCTCTTCACTAAAATCTCTCTTCATCTATCCACTAAAATCTTCACGGTTTCTTTAATTTCACTCCAAGGGTTATTTGATAGCTTTTGTATGGTTTATTCCCTATACTGAATCGCTAGTCAAAACCATTGTGGTGGTTGTGGCGAAATCAAAATGCGGGATTGAACCATTGTAGCAGAGCGATCTTGAAACTTTTGATTAATACTTCTCAAGTCGTCTCCAAGGTAATGTGAACCTCTTGATACTTCTCATGTTGACTCTCTTTTTTTAGTATAGCTATCGTCTTTTAAAATTAGGGCTTCTGTTTGAATCATTTCATTGAACGACAGGTGAATCAGACCATCTTCTCAATTTATTTGACATTGAAGAACAGTGCGTTGAATTTCTTTGTCGTGTCCAATTTATCTCGACCAGATCTCAAGCAGGTTTCAATCTTCATCTCTATTGATGCTCTAACTTTTTTCCTTCAATGGAACTGTGGATTTTTATAAACACTAGCTTCTACATAAACCCCTCTTCTAACCAAGCTTGGAAAGACCACATGACTTTCCACATTTAAGAGTTCTTCCTGAAGATGTTAATTATTATTATTAAATATTACTCTCTTCATAATCAAATCATGCAACAAAATGAAATTCCTTTTATTAATTTTTTTTTCTAATAACAGGGTGTTGCAATGCTTGATATTTCTAATTATGGATGAAGAGTTGATCATCATAGAGATATGCGTATGGATATTGATCATATGTCTTATGAGTATACAAAGATTGGCTTCTTTTTTAGTCAAATTACGAAATTGACCTTTTGTGTATATGCAGGAGCTTCTTGCATTAGGTGAGCAGATTGGGAATGCTGGATCAGGGTTATCAGAGGATTTTATTTCAGGTTATTTGTAAACAAGGGTATTTATGTCTTCTAAGTTGGAAGTTGTTTCATCTGCTGATCAAGAACTTAGTTTCTGCACAATTTGTCAGGTAAGGGCAAATTCGTAAAAAGTTAGGGAAAGAAAGTCTCTGTAACATCCCGGGATCGCAAGAGTAGAGTTGAAGGGCTAAAAGTATAAGTTTTAGAGGATGACTCGGCGAGTCCATGGCTGACTCGGCGAGTCAGGTCGCGGTCATGGTCGCGTGTCAAGTGGCCTACTCGGCGAGTCCCTGGGATGGACTCGGCGAGTAGGTGCTGTATGGAGAAAACCCTAATTTCCGGGGTTGAGCCCTATATAAAGAGCATTATACCCCTCCACAGCCTCCCTTATTCCCCCCTTGAGTTCCAGAAACCCTAAATACGTGGAGAGATCATTTGTGGAGCAAATTAGAGCTTGGAGAGGTGTTGTTTGAAGAGATCTTGAAGGAGAAGTGGCTTGGATCAAAGGGCTTTGCTTGGATTCGAGTTTGGCTGCTATTGAGGCATCCTTTGGAGGTAATATCTTCGTCCTTAGGCTGTGCATTCCTAGTTTCATCATTTTGGGGTTTATGGGGAGGATGTCTTGGTATGTTTTGGAGTTTGGAGGATAGATCTGAGGTTGCTACCTCAGATCTGGAATGTTGAAGCCCTAGAGTGCAGTAAAGTTCCTATGTTTGAGTGTTTAGTGAAGCCACCATGTCCCAAACCTTGGTTTTAAGGTGATTATGGCTTAAATCTCGTTAGATTCACGTAAAGTTTGCCACTTTACGTGATGGATGGATTGTAGGAGGTTGGATCTATGTTTTGGATTAATTGCATGGCCTGAGATGCTTCTGTATGGATTCAAATAGGTGGTACTCGACGAGTCACATGGGTGGACTCGACGAGTTGCTTGAAGATGGTCTAGGACTCGACGAGTTGGAAGAACAACTCGGCGAGTAGGTTGAAGATGGCCTTGGACTCGATGAGTCCATTTGGACTCGGCGAGTCTTGTCGAGGAAGTCCCAATATTTCTGGTTGAGTCGATGAATCGGTGAGTCAAGGGATGACTCGGTGAGTTGGGTGCGAGTGGACTCAGAGTTGTTGGACTCGGCGAGTCTTGGGGTGACTCGGCGAGTTGGGTTGCTAATTGAGGGAAGTTCTGAGCATAAGGACTCGACGAGTCATCGGGATGACTCGGCGAGTAGGGTCAGTCAGGGGTTGACTTTGACTCGTCCAAGGTTGACCAGTTGTCTTCCAGGGGTATTTTGGTAATTAAGGGTATTTATTGAGTTGTATGTTTTGATGTTTAGTGGAGGAGTTCGTGCCAGAGTTCGGAGCAGCGGGATCTTATCTTTTCAGCCGACAGTTTCGAGGTGAGTTATCCTCACTATATCAACAGGGTCTAAGGTACCAAGGTCGGCCCTTTATTGTATTGAGATTCGGTTATGGTTATTATGTTATTGTTTGATGTGTCTGCATCCTGGTAGCTAGGATGGTACATGCTAGGAGGCCTTGCTAAGGTCAGTTTTTCTCGATATACAGAGTGATGCTATGCTAGTGACCGGTTAGGTCGGTAACCCTGTTAGGGTAATGATTTGCCATGTGATCTGCTTGCTCGGTTTGTTGACTATGACTGTTATATGAATGTATGTTTTGTGCACATGGTTGTTTGGACTGGAGATGGGTTGAGGCGGGTCCTGCTTTGTGATGTAGGCCAAGATACCCAGGGCAGACCGGTTGTTCCGAAGGCCCAGCGAGCGGTCCGGATAGGCTGTAGGCCCCACGAGGGCGGACCAGACGCACCGAGGCTCGGAGAGTGGACCAGGCTGACTGAAGGCCCGATGCGGGCGGACCAGTCACTCTGCAGACTCAGAGAGTGGACCAGGTGGGTTGAAGGCCTGATGCGGGCGGACCAACCCCACTGTAGACTCGAAGGACATGACTAGACCCGGAGGATGGATCCGTTGGACTGAAGGTCCGATACGGCGGACCAGTCACACGGTAGACCCGATATGCATGGTTGTTCTATGTTCTGTTATGTTATGTATGTTATATGTTTTGGACCGGAAGGTCGTAGCCTGGAAGGGCGTATGCGTGGTTGGTATTTTGGGGGTGTCTCACTAAGCTTTCGGGCTTACAGTTGTGGTTTAATGTTTTTCAGGTTCTTCAGGAGACTGTGGCAAGGCGAAGGCGCGATCGTACCGCTCCTCATGATTTTGTAGCAATGTGATTCTGGGAATACTCTAATGACTTGTATTGAAAACCTTTTTGTAAACATTTTAATGAAAATCAGGTTGTTTTGAAAAATTTAAATTGGTTGTATTTTTCGGATGTTACAAGTTGGTATCAGAGCCTTGGATTGAGTGAATTGGAGGAACATTTGTGTGACTCCAGTCTCAAATCGAGGAGAGCTTTCAAAAAGAGAATTTAAAATGGTTTTCAAAATAAGTAAAGGAGGACGCGGAGGTACGATCAGCCGGAGCCAGTAAGTAACCCCAAAATACCATACATGACAATTGTTTTACTGAGCTTTGATAGAACAGCATGCTGGAGTTAGGCTAGGGATCTTCAGGATTTATTGATGAGTTGCCCGAGTTATGATGCCTGCTAGCCTAGGGTTCCTTGTGAGAGATTTCTAGTGTTCCTCTAGTTGTGAGGATAGAGCGTTGCTATGTGTGTCGCTAGGGTGTTGTGGGAGTACTTCATACAAATATGGGTTGGTGTGGAAGGTAGTATGGGCCCGTACTACTGAAAGCACGGACTCATACGTGTATTAGGGAAACCATGACCTCTGGGGTTGGGATGAGAGCTGGTTCATGGGTTAGTGGAATGTGTTTGATATTTGGTGTTTTATTTTCAGAATGGAGATTCCAGGGCATGCTGGGAGTGGATCCGGGTCAGGATCAGGAGCCGGAGGGGGGGTTCCGGGTGGGTCTGTACAGCCAGAGGTTGTCAGTCAGATGAGTACGCACGAGTTGGATGCGAGGATTCGTGAGGTCCTGCATGATGAGGTTGCTGCATTGTTTCGGGCTGAGCTGCCAGAGTTGTTTGGGTCGATCAAGACCGCCATGGTGGAGTATTTTGATGAGCGTTATGCGGCTCTCACGGAGACGGCTACCGCGGCGGCTACCGCAGCAGTAGTAGCGGCAGGGGGAGGAGTCAGTAGAGGTTTTCAGTATCGGGACTTCGATAATACGAAGCCTCCCACTTTTGATGGAGTTCAAGATCCGATCGTTGCTATGAGATGGTTATCAGATGTGGAGGGATGTTTCTTCACGTGTTCATGCCCTGCTGATCAGAGGGTGAGGTGTGCCTTGAACCTGTTGAGGCTCGGAGCAAAGGATTGGTGGAGATTGACCACGGGGTCGTACTTGGATGCGCAGAGGGCTGCGATTTCATGGGATCGGTTCAGAGAGATGTTCAACACTCGTTATGTTCCGCAGGTTGAGAGGGAGAGGTTGGCTCAGGAGTTCTTGGAGCTGAAACAGGATTCGGAATCGGTGACGGAAATCACCAGGATGTTTACTGAGAGGGCGATGTTTTGCCCTGAGTTTGCATCGGAACAGGCTCAGATGTCCCGATATCTGAGTATGCTAAAGAGAGACATCAGAAAGTTTGTGTCTACGCAGAGGTGCGAGATTTTGCTGGAGTTGCAGGAGGCCACCAGGTGGCGTGAGTTAGAGATTGAATTACAAATGCGTGAGCTGAGGCAAGCTCCAGTTCAGTCGCAGCCGGCGACGAAACGGTCTAAGACCGTTGATTCCAGGATGGGAGATCAGGGTAGCCACGTCTGTGGAAAGTGTGGAAGGGGCCACGCCGGGGTTTGTCGGTCCAGTGGAGTGTGCCGCAAGTGCGGAAAGGAGGGACACTATGCGAGGGATTGTCGGCAGTCAGTGCCGGTTCGGGATTTGAGGATATGCTATCATTGTCATCAGGTTGGACATTTGAAGGTCAACTGTCCACGACTTGCTACAGGACCGGTGCAGGCTCCAGCACCGGCTACATTGAGGATCACAGGTGGAGATCAGGGTGGAGCTGAGCCCCCAATGGCTTAGGGTCGTGTTTCTCAGCTTGCTGCTGCGGGTATGTTTCTTTCTGATGTTTGATTATTTATGATTGTTGTGGAGTATTGTTATCTGTTGGTTTCGTTAAATTGCGTTTCAGGTCTTCGTGTGGTATCCGTTGTTCCTTGAAGGTTTGGCGAGTTATGATCGAGGTTTCGTTTTAGTATCTTTTGTTCTCTGAATGATCGTTATGGTTATGGGTTTGTACTTTGAGCTATCGTTGATTATCTTTGTGAGGATTGGTGGCGGATGCGGCGTTGGTTTGAAGGACAGTTAGATTCTGTAGTCTGAGGAATTGATAGTTGAAGATTGGGTTCCTTTCGAGCAGGTTGTGCAGCATGGGAGCATGATTGTATGAAAGTTGTTGGTGCTGGAGAAAAACGTTTTGAGTGCATGTGTTGATTCCTGCAAGGTTGCTTGGGGAAATCGGTGATGGCAACCGGTGACTATCTGTCAGTGTCTTAAGTGGGGGAGAATTGGAAATTCTCCGGATGATCGTTGGGCCTGAGAGGTGGTTTAGCTGCTTGGGAAATTCAGCGGTATTTCTATTAGTCGAGAGCAGGCTCGTATGAGTGAGTAACAGGCGTGCGCGGCGGAATACAGACCTAGAGCAGTTGATTGAGGAAGGCATGGGAGCAGGTCAGGATCAAGCATGTATGATGGAGATAGAGTTCGGAACCCCTAGAGGGCTAGAACGGTATGCACGGGAGGATCTCCCGAAGGGATGGTTCGGAGTGATGAATGCTAGTTGAGCGGTCCGGATAGGCTGTAAGCCGGTAGGCGTATTAGTCAGACCGAAGGCTCGGAGGACGGTCCAGTCAGATCGGCTGAAGGTTCTGAGAGTGGTCCAGATTGGCTGAAGGCCTGGGGAGGCGGTCCAGTCATGCTGAAGACTCTGCGAGTATTGTTGGATCGGATTGAGGTTATGGGTTGCGTATGTTGCAGTGTGATTACATTGGGAGGTCTGGCCCCGGGTAGCAATCTAGAGCAGTGAAGGTAGTGCATAGGCTTGAGAGTCCCTGTGATGAGAGTCAGAGTAGTGGTGATGCATGGATGTTGGGCACGCTTTAAAGAGGTAATGTGGCGTGGGATGAGCACCGTGGTGCCTGTCATGGTGACTGGGCGGACGAGTGGTTTCCTTGATAAGGAAAGAGGGAGGAATGGAATTCCGAAAAGGGAGTGCGAATTCACGGAGGTGAAAGCGGCAGTGTAGAGTCATGATTGAAGTGGTCCGTCGATGGTCCTTGAGTAGTGTGTTGCGGCGGTGGAATAAAAGCTCATTCGACTTGATATATTGCTTTGGACGTGGAGGGAATACCGCGATGTAGAGCCAGGGAGAGGGATTCGGAAGGGATACCGAGAAAGAGCCTTGGACTCTCTGCGTGATTCTGATTAGGGTTTTGGCTACGTTTTAGCAGTTCATCCTGGAAGGATGTTCGAGGATATCATCAGTGTATCAATTTTTCCAACCTGAGGGTGCTAGAGCTAGATCAGCACGTGTGTGTGACTGCGAAGGGAGAACTCGGGGGAGTTGCTCCGAAATGGAAGAATGGGTCTTTCGGTCGTCGTGGGATGGATATAGTGGAATTCGGATCGGGGATCCGATGGTTCGAGGCATTATAGCCATATGAGTCAAGTGAAGGATGAGAATTGGAGCAGTAAGGCATCATGGGTAATTCTCGGTTGCTGAGTGTGGTTATCAGAGGGATTCAGCTGGTGCCCGGTTTGAGTGGGTGATGGGGACACCGTATGGGAGGAGAAAGTGAGCTTCTGGTTCTATGGTTGTACCTTGAGGGACTTGGTTCGGTCAAGGTCAAGTGGTGCGTCGTGGGAAGTAATTTGAGGATGAGATGCTGAAGGCTTCGAGGACGAAGCCTAATTTAAGTGGGGGAGAATTGTAACATCCTGGGATCGCAAGAGTAGAGTTGAAGGGCTAAAAGTATAAGTTTTAGAGGATGACTCGGCGAGTCCATGGCTGACTCGGCGAGTCAGGTCGCGGTCATGGTCGCGTGTCAAGTGGCCTACTCGGCGAGTCCCTGGGATGGACTCGGCGAGTAGGTGCTGTATGGAGAAAACCCTAATTTCCGGGGTTGAGCCATATATAAAGAGCATTATACCCCTCCACAGCCTCCCTTATTCCCCCCTTGAGTTCCAGAAACCCTAAATACGTGGAGAGATCATTTGTGGAGCAAATTAGAGCTTGGAGAGGTGTTGTTTGAAGAGATCTTGAAGGAGAAGTGGCTTGGATCAAAGGGCTTTGCTTGGATTTGAGTTTGGCTGCTATTGAGGCATCCTTTGGAGGTAATATCTTCATCCTTAGGCTGTGCATTCCTAGTTTCATCATTTTGGGGTTTATGGGGAGGATGTCTTGGTATGTTTTGGAGTTTGGAGGATATATCTGAGGTTGCTACCTCAGATCTGGAATGTTGAAGGCCTAGAGTGCAGTAAAGTTCCTGTGTTTGAGTGTTTAGTGAAGCCACCATGTCCCAAACCTTGGTTTTAAGGTGATTATGGCTTAAATCTCGTTAGATTCACGTAAAGTTTGCCACTTTACGTGATGGATGGATTGTAGGAGGTTGGATCTATGTTTTGGATCAATTGCATGGCCTGAGATGCTTCTGTATGGATTCAGATAGGTGGTACTCGACGAGTCACATGGGTGGACTCGACGAGTTGCTTGAAGATGGCCTAGGACTCAACGAGTTGGAAGAACAACTCGGCGAGTAGGTTGAAGATGGCCTTAGACTCGACGAGTCCATTTGGACTCGGCGAGTCTTGTCGAGGAAGTCCCAATATTTCTGGTTGAGTCGATGAATCGGTGAGTCAAGGGATGACTCGGTGAGTTGGGTGCGAGTGGACTCAGAGTTGTTGGACTCGGCGAGTCTTGGGGTGACTCGGCGAGTTGGGTTGCTAATTGAGGGAAGTTCTGAGCATAAGGACTCGGCGAGTCATCGGGATGACTCGGCGAGTAGGGTCAGTCAGGGGTTGACTTTGACTCGTCCAAGGTTGACCAGTTGTCTTCCAGGGGTATTTTGGTAATTAAGGGTATTTATTGAGTTGTATGTTTTGATGTTTAGTGGAGGAGTTCGTGCCAGAGTTCGGAGCAGCGGGATCTTATCTTTTCAGCCGACAGTTTCGAGGTGAGTTATCCTCACTATATCAACAGGGTCTAAGGCACCAAGGTCGGCCCTTTATTGTATTGAGATTCGGTTATGGTTATTATGTTATTGTTTGATGTGTCTGCATCCTGGTAGCTAGGATGGTACATGCTAGGAGGCCTTGCTAAGGTCAGTTTTTCTCGATATACAGAGTGATGCTATGCTAGTGACCGGTTAGGTCGGTAACCCTGTTAGGGTAATGATTTGCCATGTGATCTGCTTGCTCGGTTTGTTGACTATGACTGTTATATGAATGTATGTTTTGTGCACATGGTTGTTTGGACTGGAGATGGGTTGAGGCGGGTCCTGCTTTGTGCTGTAGGCCAAGATACCCAGGGCAGACCGGTTGTTCCGAAGGCCCAACGAGCGGTCCGGATAGGCTGTAGGCCCCACGAGGGCGGACCAGACGCGCCGAGGCTCGGAGAGTGGACCAGGCTGACTGAAGGCCCGATGCGGGCGGACCAGTCACTCTGCAGACTCAGAGAGTGGACCAGGTGGGTTGAAGGCCTGATGCGGGCGGACCAACCCCACTGTAGACTCGAAGGACATGACTAGACCCGGAGGATGGATCCGTTGGACTGAAGGTCCGATACGGCGGACCAGTCACACGGTAGACCCGATATGCATGGTTGTTCTATGTTCTGTTATGTTATGTATGTTATATGTTTTGGACCGGAAGGTCGTAGCCTGGAAGGGCGTATGCGTGGTTGGTATTTTGGGGGTGTCTCACTAAGCATTCGGGCTTACAGTTGTGGTTTAATGTTTTTCAGGTTCTTAAGGAGACTGTGGCAAGGCGAAGGCGCGATCGTACCGCTCCTCATGATTTTGTAGCAATGTGATTCTGGGAATACTCTAATGACTTGTATTGAAAACCTTTTTGTAAACATTTTAATGAAAATCAGGTTGTTTTGAAAAATTTAAATTGGTTGTATTTTTCGGATGTTACAAGTTGGTATCAGAGCCTTGGATTGAGTGAATTGGAGGAACATTTGTGTGACTCCAGTCTCAAATCGAGGAGAGCTTTCAAAAAGAGAATTTAAAATGGTTTTCAAAATAAGTAAAGGAGGACGCGGAGGTACGATCAGCCGGAGCCAGTAAGTAACCCCAAAATACCATACATGACAATTGTTTTACTGAGCTTTGATAGAACAGCATGCTGGAGTTAGGCTAGGGATCTTCAGGATTTATTGATGAGTTGCCCGAGTTATGATGCCTGCTAGCCTAGGGTTCCTTGTGAGAGATTTCTAGTGTTCCTCTAGTTGTGAGGATAGAGCGTTGCTATGTGTGTCGCTAGGGTGTTGTGGGAGTACTTCATACAAATATGGGTTGGTGTGGAAGGTAGTATGGGCCCGTACTACTGAAAGCACGGACTCATACGCGTATTAGGGATGGGTTGGTGTGGAAGGTAGTATGGGCCTTGCGTGTAGCTGTGTTTGCTGATGGAGCAGTTGCAGAAGGCTAGAGCTGCAGAATCTAATTTGGTGGCTGGTGAGGATCTTATTGAAGGAATAAAAAAATGGTAACTTGCACTCTCATTAACTCATATCATAATATTCTAGTTTCACTATCATTGAATTCATTAGTTATGATTCTACCGCTCTCATCGGGTAGCATTAACATAAAAGAAACTGACAAGTGCATTGAAATTAATGATTTCTTTTTTTGGAAAACCTACTTGAAGAGTAAAAAGCAAATTTAGAACACTTGACCTTTGATATCGGGTAAATCTATTTTATCCTTGAATTAAGTTTTATCAATTGAAATTAATGATTTGTTGTTTAGCTTGTTATTTTAATGAAATAAGTTTTATTAAAATGAATTTTGTTTATGTCGTGGTCATGATAGATTGGTACACTGAGATGCTGGCCTGGTGGCTTTTGTCTTTCACTGTAAGTGGCTATGTAGTCTTTAAGTTTTACTCTTTCAAGTCCTTTACATGTATAAGGGCTGTTGGAGCTGGTAGACAAAGGCGTAGATACAAGAAACTAATCAACAACAGGTAAATTGTAACTAACTCCAAGTAAAATAATCATCTTAAACTTCAACTCCAGATATGCTAGGTAACCTGGTTGTTTCTGCTGATGAAACAGGTCAAGTTGGTCCTTGTGTTGCATGTCGTTGTCAGGTATTTTTTTTATTTATGATTAAATATATTATTAGATTAGATTTTTTGGTTTTTACATTTCTCAATTGTAGGTTTTAAGGAGTGTGAGTCAATGGTCAGCTGGGACAAGTCAAGTTGAAGAGAGCGTTCACAAAGCTTACATTTCTCTTATTGAAAAAGCTGAACACTTCATCTACATTGAGGTACATCATAACTTAACAAAATATTTTGGTTTTTCGTCATTTTGGGTAATTTTATAAAATACAACTTTTGTTTCCATATTGATCCGGGTAAAAGAAAACCCGTTAGATACGGGGAACCCGATGGATATCCGTTTGGTAAAAAATCCATATTTTTTATAAATTTGAGATATATAAAAAGATATAATAATAATAATCATGATAACTAAAACATTCAACCTTGAGTGTCACTGAAAAAATCATATTACATGGATCAAAATTAAATTACAACAAAAAATGATTACATATATACATTTAAATTACATCCAAAAAGATTCAATGGATGCAATAAAAATTACAAATAAAAAGATTATTATGTAAGTTGAAAATGTCTCCTAATTCCTGAACATATATAATCATAACCGATAAAAAAAACTGAAAATAGATACAATCATAACCGATAAAAAAAAATGAAAATAGATACAATCATTTAATAAGTTACAAATCCAAAATCACTGAAAATAGATACAATCATAACCGATAAAAAAACTGATTTAGTTAGTTTCTACTTTCTAGTAGTGACAACACGTTTCCATGATGGCATGAAAGTGGTATTAAGTATTTGCATTCTTATTATATTATACCCCTCACATTTTCCCAAATTACCCCTTCCTCTACAATGTTTTTTTTTGTTTCTGTTTATTTTGTGCATCAGGTAAAGTTGATGGAAGAAAGGAGTATAAAGCCACTTGATTTAAATCTTGCAGCATTATCAACAACATGCAGTAAAGACTTTGAGTTGAATTTGGCTAAGTCATTATTGAGTGAGATGGGCCAATGTACAACTACTTATCCATATAATCAACTGTTTGGAGCATTAGTCTCAAAGAATTATGAAAGGCAAGATGCAACTTTACTTAGTTGATATACATAGTATATTAGATGCAAATCTATATATTGTAAGAAATATAATTGTATGACATTAAATTTATGCAATGGATTCTATTTTTTGTATATGATATTTTATTTTCTATTATGAAACATTAAATACAAATTTAATTTGAAAATAAGTAAATCTATAAATAATATTTTTTTAAACATTTAAAATTATGATATGCAAAAATGTGTGTCATCTTCATTTATGACATGGCCTTTCTTGACAGGGGCTTTCTTGATACACATTGTGTATCATTAACACACGCGTCGTAAGGTTACGACACGCGAATGCGTGTCGTCTTCCTTTATGACAGGGCCTTCCTTGATACGCATTGCGTGTCGTAAACGCGTGTCGTAATTGCGCGTCGTAAATGAGCGTCGTAAATGCGCGTCGTCTATAGACGACACACAAAAGCGCATCGTCTCTCTTTATGACAGGGACTTTCTTGACGCGCATTTGCGTGTCGTCTGCGCCTTTTACGACGCGCAATGAGCGTCGTAAAAGGCTGTTTTTCTAGTAGTGGA
Source organism: Lactuca saligna (assembly GCF_052625555.1). Taxonomy (NCBI): domain Eukaryota; kingdom Viridiplantae; phylum Streptophyta; class Magnoliopsida; order Asterales; family Asteraceae; genus Lactuca; species Lactuca saligna. The sequence goes on from NC_136420.1 coordinate 13,524,310, forward strand.
TCGTGAGGTTTTAATCATTTAGTCAAGGAAATATATATGAATTTCATGTTGGAATGGGTCAACACAAGGAAATTTTGTATATGGGTCCATTATTTTTGTTCTTAAATTCGATTATGATTACGGCATCCCTTTTCATAATCTGAACTTGGCAAATAGAAATGGAAATGTTATAGCAAAAGACTGGTTTAGTCTTTATGTGAGACATCATGAATCGTGTCCCATATGCTTCGGATATAGGATCGATTACATGTGCTATATTCATCCTTTCTAAAATTTTCCAAATGTCTGGGCATTAAGAAGGGAAAAGGTTTTGAACTGGATATGACTAAAAGGATTAAACAATTATCGAGGACAATCTAAGGTTTACCAAAGATTGGTTACTCAAGGACAGTTGGAAGTATAGTGATAATTCTGGAAGGACTATATTGACATAATCTGTAAGGAGGCAACTCTTGTTCAAAAGTGATAGTCAAAATGGAATCTGGAAATGTTTCAAAGTTAGAATTTTCAATCTGTTTAAGATTAGGAAACTTAATGCAAGAAGGATGTTTCTAAGGAGCTGATCTCCTTTGGAATACTCTGTAATGATTGTTGCCAAGTCTTTCTGACTTTGTGCATAATCATTACAAGAGGATCAATGCATATAAGTTTAGAATCTAATAGATTTCAGTAAATGACATGAATTTGGAATTCTTGCATTTGCAGTAAGGATTTGGGAGTGTGGGAAAAGAATCATTGAAGTTATGTTCAATTGATCTAGTTCACAAAGTAAAGATCATAGACAAACATAGTATGCATACTTGGTGTATGGCATGACTAGTGTTTAGAAAAACATAGTGTACATGCTTGGAGCATGGGACAACTATTGTTTTAAATCCAAGAATAATGTTGATAGCTGAAACAGTATACAATGAATAATGTGTAATCATATGGTGATAAATAAAAGGTGTTTTATTTATATTCATAAGTTTTGATACCATATTGGATTCAATTATTATTGTGTTGCACTTTGCATGTTTTGACTTCCCGAATAAACTAGGTTATTCTTCCGGAATGACTAAGTTATTCAAACCATCCACAGTCGGTCATATGTTGGAAGTAGATATGAATTAAGACTGTCATGGGTTGGCTTGTAGAGGTCTAAGGTGTTGGACAAATGGCTACAACACTCATGAGTGCTCATAAGTTCTGAGTATTGGATTCAACCCGCGCTCATTGGAATCACTTCATGGATTTTATCACGAGTGATCATGAGACGATAATATCTTATATTCTTCAAACCTAGAGATATGAGTTGTTACTATGAGTTGGTTGTACATTGATTGCACGAAACTGCATTTGGTAACTCGGTGCTATAAAACGTGCCTTTGTGAATGATTCAACAAGTAGTAGAACAAGCCATATGAGTCGAAGTTTATCCATTCCTTTTACCTTCGGGATAAAAGCGATATCTGTGGGCCCCTCGATGATTTGATGATGACAAATGGAAGTGCTCGGCCGGGCCAGGACTGATTTGATTTGTTCAATTAGTCAGTCGTCATAAATCGGAAATCGGGAAACAACAAATGGACAAAGAGAATGATTATAATCCATGTCTCAGTCCATATGATATTTAGAATGGAGGAATATATGATCCCTTATCTAATGGACGCATCATTGATTTGTTCAGAGTTCAACAGCGGCTTTAAGAGCTACGATTGCTAGTCGGGTTATGAAGTCGTACTTGCAATAATAGTTTTAGACTTATCCAAGTGGGAGACTGTTGGATTAGATGTCTAAACCCATAACTATTATTGGTATGTACTTGACCCGAGAGTAGCATGGTCCATTTGGGTTGCATATCATCAGGACAATTTGTTAGGATGGACTTTTGAGAGAAGGTTATTTATGGTTTATTAATATATTATAAGTTATAATATATTAATATGAAATCATATGTTTTAATTAGTATCGATCAAGAATTAATTTGGAATTAATTTAGTGATCAAAAATTAAATCTATGGGGACTAATTATGAAAATTAGTTATATTTATATGTGTTGGACTTATGATCCATGTTGGGCCAAGTTTATGTATGGATACATAAAGAGTTGGGCCACATGAACCATGGATCATAAAACCCATGGGTATAGATTATGGGTTATACCCATGACCCTTGGAATCCTACATATAAATAGGTTACTCCATAGCCAAAATCACCACTTCTTTTCTTAGAGAAATATGAAGGTGTTTTGGTGCATGGAATTCTCTCTCAAGAGCCACCTTTGTCCTAGGTGTGTTGTGATTCCATTTGAGGCATTTCATACTATTGGTGCTAAGCTCTTAAGGCCAAATACATCAAGACTTCAAGCCACATAAAAGGTATATTTTCCTAACTAGTATATTATATGGTTTATGTCAAATGCATGCTAGTTATAGGTTTAATGCCTTGGAAACCATTTGCATGTAGAATTAGTGAAAACATAGATCCAAGGTATTTAGGGTTGTATGTGCACCATAGGATGTTGTATTATACCAAAACCCAACACCAAGGTCATAAACTCCATTGCTATACATAAAGCTTGTAGAATGAGGCTCTCTGGACCTCTATGGATCCAAATCCAAAGCCTCAACACAAGAAGGGAACTATTTGGCATCAAATCATCCCATAAATGTCCATAAGAAACCCTAGATCCCATTATTCATCACAAAACAGAAAGAAATCTGAAATCATACCTCTAGATTGATGATCTAAGCTTCAAATCCACAGAATAGCAACCTCCTTTGCTTCCTCTTGCTTAGAATCTTCTCCTTCTTTGCTAAATGACACACACAAGGGTCAAGAATGCTTCCTTTCTCTCTCAAAATATTCAAGCACACAAGGGTTTCTCTCTAAGGGTTGGGTGAGCACAAATGACGGCCATAAGGCCCTTTAAATAGGACGCAAACCTCGGAAATTAGGGTTTCACCACACAGCATGGACTCGCCGAGTCCACTCTTGGACTCGTCGAGTCCGGACGCGAACCCGTGCCCAAATCCGCGATCCTACTCGGCGAGTCTGGGCTCCAACTCGCCGAGTCCACTCACAATTTCCATAAATAAATCGAAAATAAATACCTGAAAATTTCGGGCTGTTACAGACTCGGCGAGTCATCGGGCTGACTCGGCGAGTAGAGCCAGTCAGGAGGTTGACTTTGACTTTGACCTTGACCAAGAGTTGACCAGTTGACTTTCAGGGGGATTTTGGTAATTATTGGTATTTGTTGAGCTCAGTCTTTTGGTGTTATCAGTTGTGGAGCTCGTATCGGAGGTTGGAGCAGCGTGATCTATCTTTTCAGTCAGCAGTTGTGAGGTGAGTTATTCTCACTATATCAACAGGGTCTAAGGCACCAAGGCCGGCCCTTTATCGGATTGAGATTCGAGTATCTGTTGTTATGTTATTGCTATGATATGTTTGCATCCGGGTAGTTAGGATGGTATTCGTTAGAGACATGGTTAAGGTCGGTATCCTGGTATATAGGATGATGCTATGCTAGTGACCAGTTAGATCGGTATCCTGTTAGAGTATGTTGTGTTACGTGATTTGCTAGATCGGTTTGACTGAATATGAATTGTTATGTGATTGTATGTTTATGTGCACATGGTTGTTTGGACTGGAGTTGGGTTGAGGCGGGTCCTACTTCGTGCTGTAGGCCAAGATACCCAGGGCGGACCGGTTGTTCTGAAGGCCCAGCGAGCGGTCCGGATAGGCTGTAGGCCCCACAAGGGCGGACCAGACGTGCCGAGGCTCAGAGAGTGGACCAGGCCGACTGAAGGCCCAATGCGGGCGGACCAGTCATACTGTAGACTCAGAGAGTGGACCAAGTGGGTTGAAGGCCCGGTGCGGGCGGACCAACCACACTGCAAACTCAAGGGACATAACTGGACTCGGAGGGTGGACTAGGTGGACTGAAGGCCTGACACGGCGGACCAATCTCACAGTAGACCCGATATGCATGGTTGTTTTGTGATTCGATATGATATGGCATGTTATGTGTATGGTATATGTGGTTGGTATTTTAGGGTATCTCACTAAGCTTTCGGGCTTATAGTTGTGGTTTAATGTTTTTCAGGTTCTTCAGGAGACTGTGGCAAGACAAAGGCGTAATCGTACCGATCCTCGTGTTTATATTTTACGATATGGACCTGGGAATACTCTGATAATAAATGTATTGAAAACCTTTTTGTAATAACTTAATGAATTGGGATGTTTTTGAAAAGTTTAAATTTTGTTGAAATTTTTGATCGTTACAAAATTGTGGTTTAATCGTTAATATACTGATCATATATTATATAGGGTGATGTCGAAGATATTTAATTAAATATTTTAAATATGTTTTTTTTTTTTTGTAATTGTACCGTTTCAAAAAGATAATTAATTAAAACTCATACATATGTTATACTTTCTGTCTCTCTCTCTCTCTCTCTCTCTCTCTCTCTATATATATATATATATATATATATATATATATATATATATATAATAGTGGTTAAAACACTTCAACCAAAAATCATTTAAAATCTAATATTTCAAATGCTTTATAATAATTATTGTAAAAATTGCAACATGTGTTACTTAATAGATTGATTAATAAAAATATTAATGTTTTGAAACTACTAACTCTTAAACTTATATTATTTGTTAGTTAATTAAAATATTTTTCCTACATAAAGATAAAATTTTTATATTGGTTACTCATATTTGTTTATGTAATTAGAAAACAATGTGTATATAAAATGACTACTTCAATTTCACATAGGAATCGATACCACTAGAAAGGTATGTTGTCTTTAACCGGTAGCAGAAGATCAACATACTCTTTTTAAATTACTTATATTAATGCTTAGTAATATCTATTTTGTATTCCTATTCACCTTAATTTTTTAGGTACAAATTAAGGAAGATGATTCTCGACGCACCAACATAAAGTTAAACGTACGCCTTGCAAATATATAATTAAAATTAAATATCATATTTACCAATCGACTTATTTTAAAACTCTTGATGACATTTATGTCTAATGATATATTTTGTATGACTTCATTCTTAATTTCAGTGTTTAATATTTGAAAGTTCATATACGAAATCTTGTATGTTTTGGTGTAATATAAATAATGTAATACAAAGTTTATTAATTCCATATTGTTTATTAATAGCTCATTCAAAACAACTTATTTCTTATTTTATTTAAAAAAAATATTACCGAACATAAGAAAAGTAGATTATATTAATTTTTTATAAAAACTTATAACATATATTGGATATTATAAAAGTAAAAGTAAAGTTTATAAGGTATGAAGTATATTAGATAGTATCAAAATATAGATGGATTTTTATGTTATTTGATAATTCGGTTAATGCCCAAAACATGACTAAAAACGTAAATTTCAACATATTTCTATTTTTTTTCATAATTATTTTAACCACTTAAATGCATTCTTGCACAACGCGCGAGGTTACGCCTAGTAAAGATATATAATGTCTTTTGTATCATTTTCTTCAAATGTGATATATCGTAGTGTGTAAGAGATGTGCCAGATGCAATGAGTAAAGAGAAAATTTGTGATATAACCAAAAAGAAAGGTTGTTTGAAGAAAATGACCAAGGAAAAATGAATTTTGAAAAATGAACAAAGGATCCGCAGAGCACCTTCTGCGGATCTATTAAGCCATCTGCGGATCCGTTACACCTCTGCGAAATCGCTGTTTTTTTTATTTTTTTTCGTTTTTTTTTTTTATTTTTTTTTCGTTCATTTTCGTTTATTAATATATTTTTTAAAATACACTAATACCTTATGTGATTATATAAATAATTTGACAAAAAAATGTTAAAAATAATGAACTTATGTTCGATATCAGTCCACATAACTGTTTGGGAATACACAGAACCGTTATCAGTGGATCAGTGTACACCTCTGCGGATCAGTGTACACCTCTACAGATCAATGTACACCCTCTGCGGAACCATTAAATGCTCTGCGCATCCTCTACAGCTCTGCGGAATTGCTGTTTTTTTATTTTTCTTTTCGTTTTTTCGTTTTTTTTTCTTTCATTTTCGTTTATTGATATTAATTTTTTTAATACACTAATACCTTATGTTATTATGTAAATAATTTGACAAAAAAAGGTTAAAAATAATAAACTTATGTTTGATATCAGTCCACAGAACTCTTTGGGAATCCACCATCAGCGGATCCATTAAAGCTTGTGCGAATCTACCTACAGCTCTGTGGAATGTTGGTTTTTTAATTTTTTTAATATTTTTTTTGTTTTTTTTGCGTTCATTTTTGTTTATTAATATATATTTTTTTAAATACACTTATACTTTATATGATTATTACGTAAAAATTTTGACAAAAAAAAAGGTTAAAAATAATGAAATGTTTTATGTAATACGTTTGCTGCTAATGTATGTTTTTCATGTATTTTTACTGTTTTGTATTTTATGTTCTATGGAAAAAAGTAAAAGTTAACTCAACTGGTTTTGTAAATACAAACGAAATACATATAAATAACGTAATACAATAATCAGTGCACACATTTGCGGATCAGTGCACACCTTTAAGGATCGGTGTACACCTCTGCGGGTTGTATGTTTATGTTTTTTAAGGTATATTTTCTAACCTATACAAAACATGGAATATTTGTATAATTTTAATTAGGTTATTTATATATGTACCGGTTTGTATTACGTTATTTATATGTATTTTGTTTGTATTATTGTATTTAAAAGAAAAATTAATATAAATAAACTAAAATTAATGCAAAAAAAAAAAAAAAAGGAAAAAAAAACCTTTTTTTTTTGTCAATTTTTTTACATAATAATAACATAATGTATTAGTGTATTTAAAAAAAATAATATTAATAAACTAAAATTAACGCAAAAAAAAATGAAAAAATTAAAAAAAAAAACTACATTCCGCAGAGGTGTAGTAAATCCACAGAGGACTTAATAGATCCGAAGAGGGTGCTCTGCGGATCCTTTGATCAAAAATTAAAAAAATTAAAAAAAAAAAACTACATTCTGCAGAGGTGTAGCAGATCCGCAGAGCGTTTTGTCATTTCTGAAATGTGTTTTTTCCTTGGTTATTTTCTTCAAACCAACTATTGTTTTTAGTTATTTTATGAATTTTCTCATGACTAAATGGTGACTAATAATGACTTTTGTCTTTATTTTATTTATGGGAAAACTGCAATAAAGCCTCTACATATTGACCTCATAATCGATTTAGTATATATATATATATATATATATATATATATATATATATATATATATATATATATATATATATATATATATATATATATATATATATATTCGATTAAGTCCCAAAAACCGGTAATCGTATTCAATTTAACCCCTTGACCCGGTCAACAGGTCATCCAATTTTCGAAAATTACATTTTTGGCCTAGATTTCAAAATTTATTACAAATTTGGTCCAAAATTTACACTTTTGGCCCAGATTTTAATTTTTTTTTACAAATTTGGTTGAAAATATACCCTTTTGGCCCAAATTTTAGAATTTTGTTATGAATTCATCCGAGTATTAGTTATTTTTACAACTTTTTTTTTCTTAAAAAAAATGTACTCGTCTTTATCTTCTATTATTTTTGAAGTGTACTATGAATTTAGGTAGAAAATATAATAATTTACATTAAAACAACAGTTACATAGTGCTAACAATAGGTCATTTATGTTGTGGCATTGTTATCACACAAATAAACATTATTTTCACACAATAAAACGATTTAAATTAGTGAAAAACAACTTTAAGTATCATTTTTTTTGAAATATACTATTAAGTTTAAGAGCCTAAAAAGACTAATAAGCACATTGTTGTTGATAATAAGCCATTTATATCAATGTAGCAGTATAACAATGTAATTTCATCACTATAACACACAAAAAACATTGTTTTTACAGAAAAAAAAAACATACTTAATATCTTATGTTATTGGAAATGTTCTAGAAACCGTCAAAATGTACCATGTCAACAATACATAAAACTCTGTCATTTGTAAACATAGCGACACTATTGATAAACTATGAAACGTTTATAAATATGACCAAATTTTATTTATTGAGCTATTAACTAAGATAACATACTTTAAAAAGTCTACCTAATGATGTTGTGCTTTAATATCTTCGTTGTACTTTAAAAAAAATTGTATTTAGTTTATGGTTAGGTAGGTTGTTCAAAATACAATGCTATAATAAAAATCAATGAAATTAAGCACACAATTATTTCTTGCATTTAACTTTTTCTTTATTTATCATATGTTTTTATGCTGAACATAGAACAAAAAATATATATTGTTTAACATATTAAACAAGTTAAAAAAGAAAATATTAATAAAACTCATTGGTATAAGTTTGAAAGTACTGAACATCTATTTTTAATGTTAAATATAACTAAAAAGATTACAATTTTTTTTATTAATTACTATGCTTCCAAACCCAAAACATTCGAATTCATAAAGAAAAAACATTCAAATTTTTTTGAAGAAAAAAAGTTGTAAAAATAATTAAATTTAGGATGAATTCATAACAAAATTCTAAAATCTGGGACAAAAGGGTATATTGTAGACCAAATTTGTGAAAAAAAATTAAAATCTAGGCTAAAAGTGTAAATTTTGAACCAAATTTGTAATAAATTTTGAAATATGGGATAAAAATGTAATTTTTGAAAGTTGGATGACCTGTTGACCGGGTCAAGGAGTTAAATTGAATACGATTATCGGTTTTTGGCACATACTTGAATAAAAAAATATATATATAAAAACTAAATCGATTATGAAATCAATAGGTAGGAATTTTTATTGAAGTTTTTTTATTTATTTGTTTGAAAATGAACTACTTCTGTTCTTGATTTCGCCCAATACCAATGAATAAATGACCTAATTTTCCCGCCAAACAGAACTTTGATCAATCGCTTGTAAAAGACTAAAAGATGCTTAAGTATCTCTGTCAAACCCTAAAATCATCACCCAGAAACCCCAAATCAATGATTCCAATTTCTCATTTCCAAAACCGCAAGAAAACCCAAATCATCATTCCGGCCATAGATTTCATATTGGATGAATGTGCAGACCTCCCGTCATCAAACCCCATTAAAAAACCAACACAAGATACACCGAAAACCGCAGAACCAGTTGACACTGAAACCTCGAGTATTGTGATTTCACATCACTGGCCGGAATGGGTTGGGTTGATGGAGAAGTTGATGAAAAACGGATACTTCGATGTCGTCGTGAATCCATTTCGAAGTGGAGAGTTGATCCATGGGAAGGGTTGTAATCAAATTCGAACCGCTTGCCTTAACTTTGCTCGTGATCGGCCTGATCTCATGAGGTATATAACATTGTTCTTCATTTGTTTTTAATTTACGATGCTTCTGAGCTGAAGCACACCACCTGTTTGACAATAATCCTCTGTGAAACTTCTCCACCTCTTACTTATCCACTTATCACGCCTTTGTGATTCAGTTACTTCACGAAAGGGGACATACACGTGGTTGCCGGAGCTGGCTGCCCCAGCATAGATCGGAAAGTTGTGAACTCTAGCAAACGGCTAAGGGCACACATGGGTATCGACGAAGGAAATGTACGTGAGAATCTTTGTTTATATTTAACAAAATATACAAAAAATAACAAACGATTTAACAGGTTTGCAGCAGTTGCATTTTGAGGGGAAACTGTGAGAGAGCATATGTGAAGCCACGTGAAGATGAAGGTGGTCGGACTGTTGATGTGATGCGTTTTGTACTCACCTATGGCCTTCATCATCTCTATGATTCACCAGATAATGAACCTTTTATGAACAAAAGGTTCGAGGAAGCAATCAGAAGTTTAATCAGAGATATGGTGAAGTATAGCAAGGAAAAACTTGATTTTGATCCTTCAAAACGTGTTCACAGAAATACAAAAAATAGTTGTCAACTCCATGAAAGACTTGAAACATCAGGAGACAATCCGGATCAGGTTGAGCTGAAAAGGGGAGATTGGCTATGTAAAAGGTATACCAACTTTTGTAATTCTTAGTATTTGATTTAGAGGTAAATCTTGATTTCTAATTTTTGTTTTTAAGCTGATGTTATTCGACAAACAGATGCAAATTTCTAAATTTTGCCAAGAACACAAGATGTTTGCATTGCCATACAAACCCACCAAAGAGACAACTCAATCCAGGGGAATGGGAGTGCGACTCGTGAGTTCTTCCCTAAATGATCACATAGATCTTTATGCCAACAAAGATGATAAATATTTCCCCCATGTTTAAAACAAACTTTTGGTTCTCACATTCGTTTTGCAGATGCAACTACATAAACTTCAGGAGAAACACGGCATGCTTGAAATGTGATCATAAACGCCCAAAAGCATTCAGATAGTTGGATTTGGATCGATCAAAAGATGAAAGTAATTTTTCATATCACAACAAGTATACATAAATGTATCACTGTGTTTTGTTCTATTGTATACAATATGTAAATAATGATATACGAATGCAACAATCCTTATTTTACTATTAAATCAGCCTGTTTTGTTATCGATTCTGTAGAAATTGGTCAACGTCTTTCCGTCAAGCTCCTTCCTGAAAAATCTTCCGATGTAATCTGCATATGTAAAGTCCTTGTAAACCGCCGGTTTCTCGGCTGATATCACCTCCGGGAACGGCCCATACGTGCCCTCTCGGTTGCTTGGATTGAAAAACACGGCAAGAGAGACACGTGCACCTTCAACAGGGTTTGCCAATACTCGATGTTCCACGCTTTTGTATTCATCATTAGACATCATCTATGACATGAATTAATACAATTTTTTTTTTTTTTTATATACGATTCCGATCATGTGTTTCGATTAATTTATTTATAAAACAAACGTACCTGAAGCAGATCGCCGATGTTGATAACAACGGCGCCGGGAACTGCCTCGACGTCAGCCCAATCGTCACCACACTTGACCTGCAACAACCCACCGACCTCGTTCTGCACCAGGACGGTTAGTGCGCCGGGATCGGTGTGGGCGGTGAGCCCCACCGTGAGATCTGGCTGTGGGCACCGGGGATAATAATGGGACGCATTTACCCTTGCTTCCAAAAATGATAATTCCTTTAACCTGTCGCTCTTTACTCCCAATCCTTGGCATAAAATCGACATCAATTCTTCTGCTAACCCCACCGCCGCCTTGTCCCACTCTTTCAGTGCCTCCCTACACATGTCCGGCACCGCATCCCAATCCGGTTCTACGGGCGCCATCCTCACCTGAATAATCATAAGCGTTATAGAAATAGAATCAAGTTGATTACTGTAAGAATCGCTTGGATCTAACCTGAAGCGTGTCTCTCCAGCTCGCAGCTTTTGACTGGTACAAGTCAAAATTTGTAGAATAAGCTGCTCCTTTCCCTGCTTCTCTGTGATAGAATTGCATCTTATACTCCGTCGGTTGCTCAAAGAAACTCTTCAGACCATTAAGAACAGAATCGATTAGTGTTGTTGGAATGCTATGATTGACGATCTGGAAAAACCCTAGTGTGGAAGCTGATCGTCGAATTTCTTCAACAACGGTTGATCTTTCTGCAGATAAGTCGATGACAGGCACGGTTAATTTCGGTCGGTTTTTAGGTTTTGGACCAGGGAGATTCTCCGGTGGTTGGTGGAAGAAGCTGGGGATGGTGGTGACGCCGGAATCTACTAATCCCTTTACGCCGATTTTTGATTCGTCGAATTTTTTCACTTCTGATAGACGATCGTAGCCGTGTTCACTAGTAACTGGCGCCATGGATGCGATGATATGGAAGGGTGGTGATTCGACGGAGATGGCGATGGACTTTGTGGTATTAAGGTTGAAGACGCTACTGGTATGATGAAGTTTGGTTTTACAAGCGTATGTATTGACAATTTGGCATTTTGTAGTTTGATAGGAAAAAGATTTTTCCTTTATCCAAATTATGGTGGTCAAGATTACCTTTTATTTTAAAATCTTATGATACTACAAGGATAAGTGGAATGGAGTAGGAAGGGAACCGAACCCCCAAAACATAATATCGGAGGCGTGGTTTGATGAAAAACTTTTTTTTTTTGGGTTTTACTAACCACAAAATTGCAAAAATAGTCCATATATATATATATATATATATATATATATATATATATATATATATATATATATATATATATATATATATATATATATATATATATATAGAGGTGGGTTCAATTGAAAAAATAAAAAAAGTTGAGAATGATTGCAAAAATAGTCCATATATATATATATATATATATATATATATATATATATATATATATATATATATATATATATATATATATATATATATATATAGGTGGGTTCAATTGAAAAAATAAAAAAAGTTGAGAATGTGGAATCATTCTCAACCACTCATTTAATCTAAACATAAAGAACACGGTGGCAAACTTGTAAATATCGTAATAACCTTCAATCTTAAATACGTAACTATAGAGAATTCGATAACTATTCGTTCATCATCAAAAAAAATTCTCCAACCTTCAATAATCATCCAGATTTCTTCAACTAAACCGGAATTTCTTCGCTGTTCATGAAATTGGAATCCGAGTTCTGGACTCGCAGTCACAGTCGACATTGAGGGACTTAGAATCGGTAATTACAGGTTCTCAATCGGATTTTCGGAAATCAAAATCAAATTGAGAAATCGACCAGAGATAGGATGTCGCATCTGAAGTCGAAATCGGAAGTATATGATGATTTGGAACTGATAACTTGATGTTTTTAACATTTTTAATATAGTTAACTTGTTTGCACTCCAACTGTTTGATGCAATGCATAAACTAAATTATCACGTTATATTCACATATGCATATGTTTTCTCACCTGAATCAGTATATGATTATTAAAAACACAAAACAAATATGCAAGTATGTATGTTATTTATATGTGAATAACATATAAAAATTATATATATTTGTCAAAATACTTTCAATATTCATAAGTAAATATACCTTGTAATATTCATATGTGAATATACTGTGTAATATTCATAAGTGAATATATCATATAATATTCACAAGTGAGTATACTCTGTAATATTCACATGTGATATACCATGTAATACTATGTAATATTCATATATGAAATATAATTTAATACTAATAAGTGAATATACCATCTAATATTCACAAGTGAATATACCATCTAATATTCACAAGTGAATATACTATGTTAATATTCACAAGTGAATTCATCGTCCGATATTAAAATATGAATATACTATGTTTATTATATGCTATATTCATATATGAATGATACTTCAATTATAAAAAAAAAAAAAAAAAAAAAAAAAAAAAAATCATACTTTTTATTCATAAGTGAATAACGAATGTATTGTAATAAAAGCTAATGCATTGTTATTCATTTATGAATAACGATAGCTGAAAATATAAAAAAAATTAATTTTTTATTTTATGTTAAAACTATATCAATATGGATGTCTATTTGTAGAGAATAAAAAATCATGAATTTTGGTATATTTAAAATCATTTTTTGATAAAAACAGCTTATAAAAATTTAAAAAAAAAAACGAAAAAACTACGTTTTTGTATATATTAAGGTAATGATTAGCATAGTTTAAGGAAATATGTTATGTTGGAAAACATATGTGCATTCGTTTCCCATTTCCGCCGGTACGTTGAGGTTTTTGCGGTAAAAATAAATGATTAGCTGAGAATGATTCCCCCATTCTCAATGTTTTTTTTCTCAATTGAACCCTATATATATATATATATATATATATATATATATTTCGAGGTTTAGTTCAAATTTCGATTTTTTTGGTTTTGTGGTCTTTTTGAAGTAGTTTCATTGCGAATTTGATTCCTTAGTAAACTTAAATAACTTTAATACCATTGGGTATTTATTTTCTACTTTTAAATTTATTTTTTTAAAGTTTAATAATTATTTATTCATTTTAATAATTCAAAAATATGAGTGCTCACCTCTCTCTCTCTCTCTCTCTCTCTCTCGTTTTAATACCAAGAAGATACATCATCTTCTTCAAAACCCACCATTAGCTACTCACCATAGTTCTTTTTTCCAGCTATGTTCCTCCTTCGAGCTACCATAAATCAGCGTCCACCTTCATCATTCTCATAGTCGATACCATCTGACAACCTCTATTCTGATAATCTTTTTGTCAAAATCGAAACCCTATCACCATCAAATAAGCTTTGGTGTGTTCAACGATGGTGTCGTTGCCTTTTTCCTACTGGAGCAAACTAAATAAGTTGTGTTTCCCCATCTTTCATTCTCGACAAAATCGACATCCAAGAAACGAGCTGAGAAGGTCCAAAACTGAATCAAGCCCTGAATCTCTTCAATAAACCCCAAAACTGAAAGTTGGTAGAGGTTTCCATAGCAGAAGGTGGTGACGGTGGTTGTTGGGGTTGGTTTAGCGGAGGAGGTGGGTTATAGTGGTCAATTGTAAGGGATAAGGGTGAGACGAGGGAGATGAAGCGGGGTGGAGTAGGGGGGGGGAGGGGGTGACGAATTCGAGATTCTTTTGTGGATTGATTTCTAATTTGATCAATTGTTTATTTTGCCACTGATTTTGTGTAGCCATCATCTCCCATATCTATCCATAGGTTTAATCTTCTCCCCCTTTGTTTTCATCCATGAAAACATTCCCATTAATTACTAGATTTGTTGGTATGGGTTCCTATATGATTTGTTGGTGTTAGTTTAGACATGATTTTATCTTCTAATTTGGTCAATTGCGGGATGTGTTGGGTTGGGTTCATATATGAATTGTTTTTCCATAAATCACTGAATCAATAGATGTGTGTGTTGAAAAAGGTTCGGTCGTGATTTTGTTTTCTCCATCACAATTACCGAAGGTCTTGGTAGCTTTTGAGTGAACTGAGAGCAAAGATTTTTTATTAAATCGATTGTAACATCCAAAATCCAAGTATTTCATTTTAAGCCCTTGATGAATTTTAAGTTGCAAAGTTGGACCCTTTGTACGTTGGGCGTACATGTATGTACGCTTAGCGTACACAAATGGACGCATCGGGTAGCTGAGGTTCGTACGCCCCGCGTACAAGGCCAGAGGCTAAAACCCTAATTCTCAAACTTGAGCACTATTTAAGCTCATTTATGACCTTGGACACTCTTCCTTAGCAACCTCCATTTCTTTCAAACGTCCCTAAAACCCTAGTTCCATTAAAAGTGATTCTTGAGCTTAAAGGTGCCTAAAGTAACCTCTTTTTAGTGTGTTAGCAAGGAGAAGGAAATGGTGAGCAAGTCTTGAACGTGGGAGATCTTGTAGATCCTGCATCTAGATTATCCTGGAGAGCTTTTAGAGTGTGAGATTTTCGGACCCGTAGCCGAGCAGTATATTTTTATCAGTAGTCTGAGGTGAGTCTTCTCACTATAACTTCTGGTCTAAGGCACCAAGGCTAGCCCAATATCCATTTATGTAATATGCTAGTTGTTATATGTTACATGTTGTGATTGGGTTGAAATATATCCAAGGACGGGGCTCGGTATGACATAACGGGTTGAAATATACCCCAGGGCAGGGCCCATAATGATATGAGTGGGTTGAAATATACCCTAGGGTGGGGCCCATACTTTTTTTGGGTTAGGATGAACCCCATGGATGGACCCATTTGTATGATTGGTATGTGTTACTTTGGGAAAACTCACTAAGCATTAGTTTAAAGTTTGTATTGTGATTTCAGGTGTGTCCGGTTCCAAAAGGAAGGGCCCGACTTGATGGCTTAGCATTCACTCTCCACTACTTTCCGCATTCACTGATATTAACACTCTAATATTTTTGTCTGATGAGGATTATGTATTGGAGTTTTGGTATCAAACTTATAGATGTAAACCTTGATTTAAAAATGAAAAATTTTATTTGGATTTTTTGGGTATTACAAGTTGGTATCAGAGCCTTAGTTTGAGGGATTCAGGCACACTCTCGGGTGTGTCAGAACTTAAATTGAGGAAATGGTAAATCTTTTCAAAAGAAACAAAAGTCAAGTTTTTTTGAAAACGGTTTTCTTAAGTAAAAAGAGAGAGTGTAATGCGCGAAATCAGTCGAGTTCAAGTAAGTGTTTCCTAAAATTTAACCATGCTATGAATATATTTTTTGGAATCGATGTCAACTCTGTTATTTGCTAGGAGTATGCTTTCTAAGTTGTATATGTTTAGGATTGCATAGCGCTAGAATGATAGATTCTACCTCATTTCTTGTTCCTTGTTTGGTTGTGATCTTAGGGTAGAAGCTTTATTTCACAGTCTATGTGATTCTATTTATGTACAACTTGCATGCATAGGGCAACCTACGGTATTGATTGAGGTTTCTTGTTCTGTGTGGATTGAGAAATCCTAGAAGAGTCTAGGATTTGCGTATGTGTTGTGTTTTGTAGATTGTGTTTTATCTATGGTTGGGTGAATTAGAGGTATCAGGTATGGCCTTGAGGAAGGTATAGGTAGGCGTGGAAGGTAGTATTGGGTTTGTACTACTGAAAGCACATTACCTATACCCGAGACACGGACAGACCTGGAAGCTCTAGGGAGTCTGGTGGGGAGGAATCCCTTCGAATCTCCTTATCAATTGTTTTCTATGTTGTATTTTCAATTGAGGATGGTGATGGCTACTCGAGGAGGTTCAGGTTCTGGATCAGGTTCAGGCTCTGGTGCAAAGCCGATTGATGAGAGCCTGCACTAGCTTATTGCAACTGAGGTTACTCGCGATATCCTTGACGCTACCCCAATGATTTTCAGTATCGTTAAAGAGTGGATCATGAAGATTATGGAGGAGTGGATCAGGTCTTTTCGAGCCGAGATCGTTGCGGGTCAGATTGGGACTCAAACTCCCTTATTTTGGGAGTTCAAGGCATGTGGTGCGCCTGAGTTCTTTGTGGTTAAGGACCCTCGCTAGTCGCCACTGGATCGTTGACATGGAGCATGCTCAGCGCACGAGCTTTTGCCCTGATGCGAAAAAGGAGGGATTCGCGTCCTATATGCTGAGGGATCGAGCGCGAGAGTGGTGGGAGGAGGTTACCCCCAAACTGATGTCCAGAGCGAGAGGACGATCCAGAAACTAGAGGACATGCTTCAAGCAAGTGTGTTGGATTTTGGAGGTAGTTGGGACACGTACCTCCCACTGGCAAAGTTTTCATACAGTAATAATTATCATGCCAGTATCGAACGAGTTCCATTCGAGATGTTATATGGTCGGAGGTGCAGGACCCCGGTTTGTTGGGACGAGGTTGGGCACCGGGTCGTGGGGAGCACTAAAGTAGTGCTCAAGACTACCAGGCTGATTCACAAGGTGCGCAACCGGTTACGGGTCGCGCAGAGCCGTCAGAAAAGTTATGCTGACTGACGGCGATCAGATCTTGAATTTCAAGTGGGGGGTTTTGTGTTGCTGAAGGTGTCGCCATGGAATGGAATTATCAGGTTTCGGAAGAGGGGCAAGCTGGGGCCTCACTTCATACGCCCATTCAGGATCACGACCCGGGTGAGCAAGGTGACATATCGCTTGGATCTGCCGGAGGAGCTTAGCTAGATTCACAACACCTTCCACGTGTCTCAGCTCCGGAAGTGTGTCACTGACGAGTCCTCCATCATTTCATTGGATGATATTCAGGTGGATGAGGGTCTGAACTACGTCGAGAGGCTGGTTGCCATCTTAGATAGAAAGACAAAGGGCTTCAGAACAAGGAGGTGAAGCTGGTAAAGGTGCAATGACAGCACCGAAGAGGCTCCAAATGGACTTGGGAGCTGGAGGAAGAGATGCGGGAGCATTATCCATGTCTATTCACAACCACAGACTTCGAGGATGAAGTCTAGTTCAAGTGGGGGAGAGTTGTAACACTCCAAATTAGGTATACTTTGAAACCCTTGAAAAAATCAAATTTTAGTATAATAGTCCCTTAAGTACGTTGGGCGTACTTATGAGTACGCTTAGTATACTATACATGGATGATTGCGGAGGGGCAGAACGTATGCTGGGTGTACTAGAAGTACGTTGGGCGTACGTGCCGGATGACCAAACCCTAATATTCAGACTCGATGCCTATTTAAACGTCCTTAAGCCCCTTGGAATAAACCCTAGAGAGCCTCCATAGCCTTAGAACGCCCTTCTACTCCAGAGAGAGCTTGTGAGACCATTTTGAGCTTAGAAGGGGTGTTAGTGGCCATTTTTAGTGACATTCAAGAAGGAGAAGTTGTCAAGGAAGCTTGGAGTGACATTGAGCTTCAAGAATCTGCATCTAGATCACCTTGAGGAGCTTCTGGAGGTATAAATATTGCACCTTTCCACCTTAATCACTAGATCTAGCTAGGGTTTTCTAGTTCTGTCCCCTTTGTTGATTTTGGATCTTCTCTTGTGAGTTGAGCAACTGTGACAACCTGTAATTTATTCCGTCACGGTAAACTATTTACGCTAGTAAAATCGTTTGTATTTAAAATTTTCCGTTAACATTTTTGATTAGGTCATTTAAATTAAGACTTTTATTTTGACCTCGTGAGTGTCCAAACCCATTAGAAACGCGTGAAAATAATCTCGTTATTTATTTGGAAAAGTTTTAATTATAAACGTCGGGTTACAACAACTAAATCGGGTACGACCAAAAGTCCCGTTTAACGTCAGTATCGGATAGATTTCCACCGGGCCACAAACTCAAGCCTCATATAAACGATGAGTGAGCTTCAATTTAGCTTTTTACCACCACCTCATAACTTTCTCTCACAACTCTCTCTCTCTCTCTCTCTCTCTAAAACTCAAAATTGAGCCAAAATCATCCCTTTCAAGCTTCAATTTGGTAAGTAATCTATCCTAGCATGTTTCTAAGCTTGTTTATCATTCAAATTTGTGTTTAAACTACCTAGAACCATCAAGAACATGTGTTTACGTTTTGGGAACCCTCCCAAAACCGTAAACTCCTTTAAAGAGGGTTTTGAAGCCCCAAAACCCCTCCAAATCACTTCCAATGCTTAGTTAAGACCTTTGGACTTGCAAGATTGGAATTAGAACACCAAAATCTTACCATTTAGGGGGTAAACTTGAGTTTACGGCCCAAGAACATGCTTGGACCGTAAACCCTCATTCATGGACCATAAACACCATTTAAGGTGTTAGTTTGCCCCTAAACACCTCCACAAAGCTTCCATGAGAGTATAGAACCTTATAATCCTTCAATAGATGCACCAAAACATACACAAATGGGTCAAACTTGATTTTACAGCCCAAGAACATTCTTGGACTGTAAACACCCCTTCTTAGACCTTAAACTCCTCCAATGGGTGTTAAAGTGCCCTTAACACCTTGTATGGTTTAGAATTGGATCTAGAACTTTGTATGCTTAGCCTTCAACCACCAAATCACATGAATCATGGACAAACATGAGTTTACTGTCATAAAATCATGTGTTTAAGGTAGTAAACTCACCAAGAACACCTTCATAGACCGTAAACTCCTTTTCCAAGGTCAATTCAAGTCCCAATCACTTCCTAAGCCATGGAATCAACCTTAGAACCTTCCTTTGTGCATTGTAATTAACCCAGGGCCCCCAAAACACAATAAGACATGGTACATAAGAGTTTACGGCTGTAAACTCCTAGTTTACTGCTGTAAACTCCTCAAATGGTCCCTATGATGTTCAAATTTCATTCCAATGCCTTAAAACCAAGCCTAGCATTACCCCACATGAGTTATAAGACCATTAAGCAACCAAGAACATCCCCACCATGAGTTTACAGCCATAAACTCATGGGGAGTTGGTCATTTGGGCCGAAAACCCCATAAGTAGTTTACTCTTGAAGAGCAAACTCGATATTCTAGTCATACACACCCTTAGATGCTACCCGGGTCACTCCAAACACTTGAATTGAAGTGTTTTCGTATCTAGAAATGTTTATTCTTATTTAATTATTAGATCAAGGTCTAATTAGCTACAAATTATGTATCTCTTCATATTACATAGGAACATCGCACGCGTTCAAGCCCTGAGCTGTCATTTAGCATCCTAGCCGACACTTTTTCTCGACCGGTGAGTTCATACCCCTACGCTTTTTCCGTAATTTTCAATGTTTTCAGGGGGGGGGGGGGAATACAAGCAAACTATAAATGTTTTCGGAACCTAAAACTAATGTAATTCTATAAATATCTGGCAAAATTTTAGATATCGTTACCCCTTTTGTATCATGCAGAGCATAAGGGATGTTTTACTGAATATAACTAAGTAGATTTCAATTACAGTGTAAGAAACAATCAAAACAATCAAATTATTATGGGAATAATTTGGGATCTTCAGATCTTGTTTTATGAGCACAGATTTAACGCAAAGTTAATAGATAAACTATGTCTGATTTAGTTTATCTCTATTTAATTTAAAGTATCGTGCCAGATAATTTCTTTGTATTCAATTGTTTTTACTGTATTATGTTTTAAAATGATTATTATGTTTGATAACGACCGAGTACACCGTGAATAATTTAATACTAGCTTGTGAGATTTATCTTCATTAAACCCTTCGGGTCATCAGTAAATCCTCCCCGGAAGTATAACCAGAGTCTCCTGGAGGGAGAGCGTGGAATTTGTGAATAGATCTATTCGGGACTGACAATCCCACACCTTAACTGCTATCTACAGTTAGGCAGGCACGCCTAGGGTGACAAATTCTGGATATCGTCTGATGCTTGAAGAACGTCAAGGAGGTCTCGTGTCATATTAGCATATCCGACTCACAATACGTACTAATATAAATTTGGTTCACGAATTTTATATCTTCATTTAATCTATAGTTTTATATATTAAAACTACCTACTTTCATACTGGATGGTATTCCAATGATCTCAACTTATGGTTTTCTTATCGTACTGGTGATAATCAGGGTCTCTCTTATGGAAATCGACAAACATGTTAGAAAATATGGGATTTTCTTGGATAACAAATTTTCAGAAAAAAAAGGGGAAACATGAACTTTTTACTTAAACAAACAGCTTATGAACTCACCAGCTTTATGTTGATTTTTAAACTGCTTGTATTCTCAGGTTCTCCGTAGACAGGTATCCCCTGTTCTTTTGCTGAAGACGGAGCGTATGGAAGTCACGTCTAACTTTTGTTTAAACTTATGTATCTATAAACATGTATTACTTTGCTTTTCTACTTTCAAAAAATGTAATGATTCTACGTAATGTAATGCTTTGTGTTTGCTATGCTTACTATGTACATTGGTTGTGATACTCTACATGACGTCCTCCGCCCCGGAACGTTTCCGCCATCGGTTTCGGTGTGTGACAACAACTCCAAAGGATGGGAATGTTAAATCTGAGGTCCTTTGGTCTGTTTATAACATAAAAATGAAGTATTGGTGGGTGTTTTGACCTCATGCATGGGTTAATAACCTTAAAAAGGTCTTAATAGGGGTGTTGGGAGCATATGAGACTTGCAAAGGCATAAAATTGCTAACTTTACGTTGTGGGTCGTCTTAATAATCTTAGATCTGACTTTTGGACGTGAGGGAATCGAGTATTAAGCACTTATTGGAGAAAGTGCTTAATTTTTTAGTACGTTGGGCGTAACCTAGCGTACGCAGCGCGTAAGCCCCAGAGACTCAGTACGCTGCGCATACCAAGTTGGTACGCTAAGCGTACACACCACATATGGACTTGGATCTGTTTTGGGCCTTTGAACTGTTAGGCTTCAATAGGTCATTGGGCCAGGTTATGATTGGGCCTTATTGGCCATAAGGCCCATTAATGGTTTTTGGACATGGACTATGGGCCCCTTAACAAAGGAAGAATATTTGGGCCTTTGTAGAAGGACTTGGAGTTTGGGTTAATGGGTTTTGAGCATTCTAAGACTCCTAAGTGTACATGCAACCCTAAATACATTGGATCTATGTTTTCTCTATTATACATGTAAATATGAATATTCCAAGGTATTACCCTAACTAGCATACAATCTTTTGATACTTGAATAATAAACTAGATAGAAATACATACCTTGTTGACATAGCTTAACTCCATGAAGCTTGAGAGCCTAGTGCCCCAAGTGTGAAACCTCAACTGGTTCACACAACATCAAATGCACTTGGAATAACTTAGAGAGAAATGATTTACTTCATGAAATCGGCTAGCCCTCACCATTCCTTCATTGTCTCTCATGGTGGCCGATTTTGAACAGAATAAGATGCTTATATAGTGTGTCACAATTAGGGTTACACCATGTAAACCTTAATTGTCATGACCTTTCATTTCCATGATCCATGGGTACAAAAACACCATGGAGCATCCATGGAGCATCCTATGGGTTTTAGCCCAACTTGATAATCCATAGAGCATTAGCCCACTATACAAGTATGGATGATTTACACAATCAACCCATATATTTAATTAGTCTCCTTTTGATCACTTAATTAATTCCAAATTAATTATTGATCAATACTAATTAAATAATCTTATTAATATATTAGAACTTATAATATATTACCAAACCTTAAGTGTTATTTTTCTCATTTTAGTCTATCCAAATGCATGATGCCATGCAACCCAAATGAACCATGCGGAGTCGGGTGAAGTACATACCAAATATAGTTATGAACTTAGACACTAATCCAACAGTCTCCCACTTGGATAAGTCTAAAACTATTATTACGTATGACTTCAAAAACCAGCTGACAATCGTAGCTCTAAAAAGTCGTTGTCAAACTCTGAGCTTGTCGATGAATTGTCCATTAGATAAGGGATCATATATTCCTCCATTCTAGATATCATATGGACTGAGACATGGATTAAAATCATTCACTCTGTCCATTTGTTGTTTTCCGATTTCCAATTTATGACAACTGACTAATTGAACAAATCACATTAGTCCTGGCTTGGCCACGTACTTCGGGGTGTCATCACTAAATCATCGAGGGGCCCACATATATCACTTTTATCCTGAAGGTAAAAGGAATCGATAAACTTCGAGTCATATGGCTTGTTCTACTACTTGTTGAATCATACACAAAGACACTTTTTATAACATCAAGTTACCAATGCGTTTTCATGCAATCAATGTATAACCAACTCATAGTAATAACTCATATCTCTAGGTTTGAAGAATATAAGATATTATTGTCTCATGATCACTCGTGATAAAATCCATGAAGTGATTCCAATGAGCGTGGGTTGAATCCAATACTCAGAACTTATGAGTACTCATGAATGTTGAAGCACCACTTGCTATGTCCCATACCTTGGACATCTACAATCCAGCTTCATGACAGTCTTGATTCATATCTACTTCCAACATATGACCCACTGTGGATGGTTTGAATAACTTAGTTATTCAGGAAGAACGACCTAGTTATTCTAGAAGTAAAAACATGCAAAGTGAAACACAAGAATAATCGAATCTAATATGGTATCAGAACTTATGAATATAAATAACACATCTTTTATTTATCAGCATATTGATTACCCATCATTCATTTCATACTATTTCAAACTATCAACTTTATACTTGAATTAAAACAATAGTTGTCTCATGCTCCAAGCATGTACACTATGTTTTTCTAAACACTAGTCATGTCATACACCATGTAAGGTCCTAATCAGGATCTTTACCAGTAATCAAGCAATAAACAATCATAGAAATGAGAACGAGATGAAAAGAAACCAAGCTTGCACACGATTATATTCAACAAATCGTCAGGTACAACTCGATAAACTGCTTTGTAGACTCAATGGCATCAACAACCACAAAAGAACAACTCCTCCACTATTTATACTTGACTTAGACCACAAACTGTGTTTGCTACTATAAACGTGTTTACGGCCGTAAACACAGTTTACGGTCGTGAACACACAAAATGACCAAAAGACATAAACAACTCATAAACTGTATTACAGACTCTTGCCAAAACTATATACAATGAAAGCCTAGACCAAACCATTAATTGGACTCTTCAATCTCCCCCTTGGTTTGGTGCTAGCTTGGACTCAATTGTTGACCACCAGTACATCAGACTTTCCCATCGCTCCGTTCCATATTTTCTTCTCTATAATTGCAGCCACCATCGAAGTGTATTCTTTTGTAGTAGGCTCAAAAATATCCTCAACCACCACAATCTGATGAGCAGCAAGATGATTTATGTCCCGCTTGCCAAATTGAAGCAAATCCCTTTTGTCATACAAGCGGATGCAATCTTCCTTAAGCTTAATAATAGCAGCATCTGTGGATTCATCATACACCCAATATTGCATGGATGCGAGAGAACCATCTGAGTAATTTTGAAGAACGGGAATGTGCTTAACTTGGGCAGTAGCAGGCCACATCACTGACTAAAGTGGATGACTTGTTTTGGGATCAATAACCTTTTTGTGGACCTTGACAAAAGACTCCGCAGTCTTCATTGAGGGAAAGCCCTTGACCACTTGATCTTCCAAAAAGGATTTGAACTGACTCGCCCTGGGATTGCATGATGGATTTGAGAAAGGAGCATTGGACAGCTCAATGAGATCAATCATAGTAAAAGAGTGAAAGTCGTGAGCATCTTTGTATAGTTCTTTATAACCGATCTTTCTCCTCACCATAAACATGTTCATGGTGTCATGGAATCCCCACGAGATGATTCCTAATCTATCGCCATACATATCTTTGAAATGATGCACGCCCAGATCTGTAACGGTGATCTGTGGACTATCCCAGGGTGCCTTATGATCTACGATCCTTTTAAATAGTAATTAACCTTTGTCAGAAAACTTGTCAGTAGACTTGTTCAATTTGGCGCGTTTCAATGTTGCTGCACTTGGAGCTTGAGTCGGTTCTGTTTCAAAACGGTCTTCGATGATGGTAGTTCTGGTAGGCCGAGGAACAATGGTAACATCTTGGTTAGGAAGATAAATATGTGGCTCATCAACGGATGACTTGAATTCATCGCCAAGTTTATCTTCCAGCATTTTCTTCAGATCGTAGTAGCTGGCAGTCAATAGTCCAAGAATTGAAGTAATCTCTTCTCCTGAGCTATCACCCCCAATAGAAATTCCTTTTCCACGTGGGGGTGGTGTAGAAAATCATCCGTCTGCCAGGAGCCTAGCCAGCCTAATTGAAGCAGCGTTATCCTCTGTCCTAGGAGGAGAGAAACCTGTTGGGAATGAAGAGCCGCTAGCTTCATAGAAGGTACTAGGACCTTCACTGACAGGTTCGGTAGAGACTATGGCAGGTGTAATTGTTGGCGGAGTTGTAGCACTTTGAGTTGCTAGTCTAAGGAAGAGTCTGCGTCTTTTACTTGGAGGAGGAGAGGCTTGAGTAGTGGTGTGATCACTTTCCATTGGCTTAGATGTAGGTAAGACAACATCAAGGGGAGGAATCCCTGATACGGTCACCATAGGAGTTGCTATTTCTACTGATGGATTGGTAGTAGTAGGAGTGGCTTCAAAAACATCTTCCTCCCTTGTCTCTGTTGTCGGATGAGCAACTTCATCGACATTATCAAGCAGCTTGTCAAGGCTTTCTCCGGTCATAAAGTCTTCATTGCTACCGAAGTTTAAGGGAATATCATCATTATCGAATCTGTGAGGTCGAGATCCCCATACAATTAAGTGTCAGCTCCTGACCCCTCATTGTAATCCCCTTGAACCTGTGCCGATTGCAATTCATGTTCCTCAGCGACTTGGGCATTTACAGCAGCAGTTTCATCGGAATCATGATCTGAAATGGTGATGACATCATCAGACACAACCCTTTCAGATGAAGTGGGCTCAGATGATGCTTTATCAGATGCTCCATGAGACTCGGAGGATTCATCAAGTTCAGCAAATTTCCCAAACTTCACCAGGGGATGTAAACCTTGAAAAACAACCTTTCCCTTTCGATTCTGTTTGATGAGACCGACAGTGTAAGGACCCAAGGATTTTATGTCCAGCTTGTCACCCTCCTTGATCATCTCTGGAAATTGATCGTCGATGAACGCTTGAATGAAACTTGGATATAACAAGAATGCATCTCTGGTTCCCCGGGTCATGGCATTAATGTTCACCAAGAACTCATCAAGAATGAACTTCAAGAAATTGAATTTAATGCCAGCAGCCGAAGAGACAATCGCCCCTGTGTTTCTGAGAGAGATCTCGTCAGCTCCTGATCTCCTACCTGAGATGCAACTTACAAACACGTGTGCCAAGAATCGCCGGTAAGGAGGCAAGAGCTTTTTCACCGTGGGAGGGTAGGTACCCTCATATGCCATCCTCTCAAGGATCCGTTGTACATCATCAATTCCAATTTCAGTGGGAAAATTGGATTCGTCATTAACCAGCAAAGTATCTCTGATGTACTGCTTAGTGATTCTGATCTTGCAGCGCTTAACCACAGCTTCGATCAATATCTCTCCATTGACTTTTGACATCTTAGCCATTTGCCAAAATTCCCGAACACAGTTCCAGATACGGGTTCATTTAATGTGACGAGTAGATTCCCATATATATATATATATATATATATATATATATATCTCCCTACTCAATCTATCCAAGTGTCGTATTGTCAGGCTAAATGGATCTAACTAGGTCAAGATTTGTCAAGTCAAAAAATTTCCTAAGTTCAACTCTACCTAGTCATGTCCATTTAGAATCTTTCGTTCCTACCGATGCATCAAACTAGAGCATAGACCCTTCAACTTTGGGTACGTTACATAGACTTAGATTGCCTGTTATCACTTGATAATATCACTTCCCAAAACATCTCCCTCAAGCACATTTCATAACCAACATACATATTTTTTGATTTTCTTATTTTCTAATGTTTTTGGATTTTTTTTTTAAATTTTCTAATTTTTGTCTTGTTTTTATTTCTCCCCCTAAATTTGTGCATGGAAGAGAATGAAATGATTGAAATGCTCAAATTTAAACTAACCTAATTAACAAAAATTAATCCTCAAAACAAATCATTTTCAAAAATCCCACAAGCACATCAAATCGAGCTTTGTTAAAAGGCTTAGTGAACAGATCTGCCACATTATTGGCAGTGGGAACCTGTTCTAGCCTGATGAGTGAATGCTCATAAAAATCTCTGATAAAGTGAATTTTGATGTCAATGTGCTTGGTTTTGGAATGTTGGACCGGATTTTTAGTGATTTGAATAGCAGCCTTATTATCACAATGAATTGGGGTTTCTAGATAATTCAAACCGCAGTCCAACAGCTGATGTTGGATCCAGATAACTTGAGAACAGCAAGATGATGCAGCAACATATTCCGCTTCTACTATTTAGTTAGAGACGATATGCTGTTTCTTGCACTGTCAGGACACCAACCTATCACTAAGGAATTGGCACCCTCCTGATGTGAATTTCCTGTCAAGCTCACAGCCTCCATAATTACTGTCAGCAAAAGCATATAAATCAAATTCAGAATTCTTCGGATACCAAAGACCCAATTTTGGGCTGTCTTTGATATACCGAAAAATCCTTTTGACAGCAATAAGATGTGAAAGTTTAGGATTAGCCTGATAGCAAGCACATTGACACACTACAAACATAATGTCGGGACGGCTTGCAGTGAGATACATCAGGGAACCGATCATCAATCTATAATGAGTTTGATCTACAGATTCGCCATCAATATCTGGATGCAGCAGGGGTCTTTCAGCCATTGGTGTTGATGCAGGCTTTGCATCTTCAAACCCGAACCTCTCAAGAATATCCTCCACATACTTAGCTTGATGTAGCAGGATTCCAGTTGAACTTTGTTTGACCTGAAGCCCCAAAAACATGGTCATTTCACCTAGAGAACTCATCTCGAATCGCTTCTTCATCACGCCTTCAAACTCTTTGCAAAGTTTTGGACAAGTAGACCCGAAGATAATGTCGTCAACATAGATCATAACTAGTATCTGATCATTACCCACATGCTTGATGAATAAATTTTGATCAATAGTACCACGAGAGTATCCATGCTCGAGCAAGTGTTTTGTTAGAGTCGCATACCATGCTCGAGGAGCTTGATGTAACCCATACAATGCCTTGTCCAACTTGTAGACATGATTAGGGAATTTTGAGTTAACAAACCCATTTACAATCGTTTACAATCCTTTATATAGGAAAGGGTAGCGTAATATTTACACTTAAAATATCGATAGACAAAACATGACATTACATAAAGTAGGAAAAGACTACACACCAAATAAAGTAAAGGCACATCTGTAAAAGTCGAAAATAATAATTCTATACGACAACTATAATTTCATAAATGGCCCTTGAACTTGTTATGTCTTGTCATTTTTCTCAAATGGCCCCTAAATTTGTTCAAACTTATCACTTTGTATCCTTTGTTGAAAAAACATCATTTGCTAAAAATCCCGATGAGTACTATCAATAGAAACCGGTGATCCTGGTTCTGTGTCAACCTGTTCTTCACTGTTCATGATATCTTCTAGTTTCAATAGTGTATCTCCTTCGCCGCCGAATGGCAAGAGCATATGCCATTTTTGATGAGACCAAATTTGTAAGTAGTGTCCTTCTGCTAGGAGTTTATAGTTTTCCCAACGAAAGCTTGCAGGTAGTAAAGGTGTTTTTTGAGCTGTGCATATATCTTCGTTTGAAAGATTCTGTAGAGTCCCAAAATCTATTTCTTGTTTGCATGATAACTTTTTAAGATATCCATGTTGTACTGTTCTTTGGGTGATGAAGATCCTTTTTCTAGTAGGTCTGTATGTATGTTCATCTGCTGCTGGAAAAGAAGAAAAATTTTTGCACCCAATAATTGGACTGATGCTGTGAGAGGCGATATTCCCGGCTGTTAAAATAAAATTTTCTCCTAATTTATTAAGAAGACTTTCTGTGCTGCTATTGAGGCAGAATTCTAAGTAATCTATCATTCCATTGTGATAAAAATTAATTATCTGTTCTTCTGGCATATTTGTAGTCTTTAGGTTTATCTGTAACAGGAGTATGGGAGTATCTTCTCCTTCATCATTCAATCTTTGGATTACTGTAACTCCTTTATAATTGATTTCTTGAAAAGCAATCTGTACAATCTTCTACTGTAAGTTATATAGAATTGCTGGAAATTCTATACAAATTTTTTGAGACACCATTTGCTCAAATTCTTTGAACTGATCAAGTACTGGTCTCAACGTTTGTCTCCAAGGGAGATCTAAAATGCGAGCTTTAAAGCATTCATAATTTCTGTATATTGCTGTTTTTAATTTCTCATCTTTTTTCTCATTCCTTTATATAACTTGTACATTTTTTGCTTCAAGAATTTTTATTTTTTGTTTCAAAATATTGTTTTCAATCTGGCTTTGTATATGCTGTGTATCTTTTCCAGATTGGATAAGTTGTTGTTGTAACTTTGCAATAATATCTTCCTGGGCCTTGATCATTTGCTCTGGACTAGTTCTTGCTGTTTTTGAAAATGTTTTCACCTGTTCGGGTTCTATGAAAAAACTGTTTAACCCAAAATGTTCTCGAGCAATATTCATAGCTTCTTGGAAGCTATAACATCCCTTGTAAAGGGGATTTTGACACTGTATATATTTTATGACTGTTGCCCAATTATTAAAAATCCCAACTTTAGTGCCCCTGATGACAACATAATGTGTAAACTTCTTTATTTGTTTTTCAGGAGTCAATGGTGATTGTTTATGAAAGTAAAAACTTAAAGCATTGAGAATTTGAACTTTAAATGATGAAGCCTGTGGAACTATCTGAATATGCCATAAGTTGTCTAACAAACATTGTTGGTCTTCTGTCAAGTTTACCCCGATCATGGGCCTAAACTTTTTACGTTCATCGAAGCAAATTGGTAAAGTACAGTTACCAAATGCAATAGCGGCTTCTCTGTTATGTGTTTATTGTGTATTTTTTGAAGGTCCTGTCCAATATTGTGCATGTTGAATGTTTTGAGATTGTGGTTTAGATCCTTGCAAAAGGTTATTATTATGTGTAATACTCGCTATTTCCATATAAGGAATCGAGTTCTGTTGTGTGGGTTTATGTAGATATTCGGTTTTTATTGCTGAATCCAATAATTTTTCTGTTGATGTTGTGTTTCTATCTTCTTCTGAGGAAATGCTCATGGAAGAGGAAGTCCTTTTTTGTTGTGTAGGCTGTATTAATTTGCTATTTCCTTTTTTTCGACTATCCATCTGCAGAAAATAATTTGTTAATATTTCGGGATAGCATATCAGCTATTCTATTATTTTCTCCTTTTATGTGCTCAAAATTTATCTTATATCCACTTCCTTGTATTGTATTTTGTAAATTAATCCATCGTGTCCTATTTATTTTCTTACTTTGATCATTTTTAATAAAACGAACTATAGATTCACATTCTGTTCTAACTGTAAATTCTTTATGTAGAAATATTTTAAATTTTTCTAAAGCATTTATTAAAGCTTTTATTTCGTAATCTATAGAAGTCCAATTCATTCCTGTCTTATTAAAGCTTCCACTAGCATATGAGCATATTTTTTCTGTATCTTTTGGGCTATATTTATCGGATTTACAAAGGAGAATGGCTCCTCGTCCTTCTTTGTATCCATCAACTTCTATTATTATGTAATTGGTAACTAATGGTAATTCTAATGATTTAATATTTTTAACTGCTTCTTCAATTACTTTAACTAATTTAATGTCTTCTTGGTTAAAATGTCTTTGTCCATTTTTTGTTGTTTTAGTATATAATGGTCCCACTAACTTTGAAAGATTAGGAATAAACTTTCGCGCATAATTAACCAATCCTAAAAAAGTTTGTATCTGTTTTAGATTTTCAAACTTCTTTGGGAATTCTAAAATTTTTGTTAATATATGACTTTGTAATTCAATTTTTCCATTTCCTATATCTAAACCAAGAAACGATATTTTTCTTTTAAACAATTCCATTTTTCTTTTAGAAATAACAATACCATTCCTTTTTATTTCTTCAAATATTTTCTGTAAATGCTTCTCATGTTCCTGTACTGTTTCACTGGCAACCAAAATATCATCAATATATACTAAACAAAAATCATATTTCAGAAAGATACTGTCCATAAACCTTTGAAATATAGATGGGACATTTTTAAGCCCAAAACTTAAAACATTCCATTCATATTGTCCTTCAGAACATGTAAATGTTGTCAATGATTTAAAGTTTTCATCAAGCTGTAACTGATTGTATCCAGATTTTAAATCAAACTTGCTAAAAACTTTTTTCTTTTGTATCAAATTTATTAAAAAGTCTTTATTAGGGATATTGTAACCATCATCTTCTGTATTATTATTTAGTCTTTTATAATTATAAACTATTCGAGCTTTTCCTCTTTTTATTTCAGAATGATTTCTTACTATAAAAGATGCTGATCTATGTGGACTTTCCGATTTTCTAATTCATCCATGTTCTATTATTTCTAGTATTTGTTTTTTAAATTCTTCTTTATCTAAAGGACTATATTCTATGTTTGCTGTTCTTATTGTAATATCATGATTTTTTAATTTAAATTTACAAATATAATTAACTTTTGATTTTGTAATATCTTCTGCTATAAGTCCAATTTTCTCCAAGTGTAAAATTATAGGATGATTCATACTTTTTGTTATATCTTTTCCTTTTTCTAACTCATGTGTTAAAAATTCTGTTAATAACTTAATTGTTTCATTTTCAATGTTTGTCTTAATTTGATTATGTTTTAAAAAGTCTAGTTTACCTTGTCCACCACGCTTTTGCGCAAACTCTGATGTATTGGTATATTTAAGTGTTGGAAAACTATATATATGTTTACTAAGTGTGATAAAATTACGTGTTAATGTGATAGCGCCATTTAAGGCAAAAATAAAATTTAGTCCGAGAATAAAATCATTAGATTTTACATATTCTGGATTGATATTAACCTGTGGGATATCATATTTCATACAATACTTACCTGCAAAGTCTAGAAATTGAATACCTGTTGGTTCTAAGTAATGTGTGATAGTTATTAGTCCGTGTTCGATTGTTCTTGTTATTAATTTATATGATAACTGTTTATGATATGATTTTGGTGCTAGATGATAAGATATAACACTTTTAGTTGCTCCTGTGTCTACTAATGCTATTAATTCTAAAAATTTATTATTATCTAACCATAATCTACATAGTAGGTTTATCATGTTGGGTGATCCATCTGTTTGTATTAATATATGTTCATTTGTTATTTGAGACATTTGGTTTATTTCATTTACTTCGTTTTCTTCAATATTGATCTTTTTCTTTTTATCTAACATCTCCTCTAAAATGTTTACTCTATTTTCTAAAGTTTATATTTTTAATTTATGTAATTCAGCTATTATTTCTAATTTTTCTATCTTTTCTGATTGTAATCCGATTTTTACTTCTTTATTTTCTTGTTTTTGTTTTTTCTTTATTTATTTCCAAATTATATAGCTTTTTAAGGCATATGTAACAGATTTCTGTAAAACATATATTACATTGTGATCTTTTTTCTATACTAGGGTAATATCCACAATTATAACATTTTATATAGTTATTTCCTTGTTTGTTTATCCAATTATGTTGACATTCTTCTTGTTCTGTATTTACGTATGTATATGTTATTTTGGTTAAATGTTTATCATTATCACTATCACTATATAAACTGTATATTGATTCATTATCAGAATTGTCAGAACTTAGAGGTTCTATATTATATTCTCCTATTTGTTCTATTAAATTGTTTTTTTCTATATTTTTATTTTTGTTTGGGCATTTATTAGCTAAATGTTTAATATCACCACAAATAAAACATTTACAATTTCTTGTTTGTGGTCTTTTTACATATTTATTTTTATAGTATGGTTTATTTCCTTTTTTATATGATGTGCTTTTTCGTAATTTCTTTTTTCTTTCATAATGTCCATATGTTTGAGGTGTATAAATTGCAGATTTACAAAAGGCATAAGCATTTTTCTTTAATTGTTCTTGTAAAGATACTTCTTTACATTTATCTTCTAATACAGCGAATGTATATGTAATCCTAGGTCCTATTCCTAGATTTTTCTGTTCTCCATAATGTTGTTTCCATGTTTCATGTATATATCTTCCTAGATCTCCTGGAAGTTTTATAAAATATTTATCACATAAATTATCATCCATAGCTTGCCCAGTTTGTGATAATAATCTAATAAAATCTCATGTGAATTCATTAATATATTTCATATATGCTATACTTAATTGTTCAAGATTTCTAATAGCTGTATCTTGTATTAATGTATTATTTTTTGCAGGGTTTACTACTAAAATTAATGTTCTTATTTAACTAGTAAAATTATATGGGTTATCACCTAAGGCTTTTAATTTATTAATTTCATCTGGGTCTTGTGCTTTTTTACTTTGGCAGATACCCAAAGCTATTGGGCCTAATGTTATTTCTAAATAAGCAAACATGTCCATACTATCTTTTTTATTTGTTTCCCACATTCTAACAACTACTTGTTCTGATGACAAAATTTCATCCATCCAAAGTTGTGGTTTTTGTTTTTCTAATAATAACATGCTTCCACTATATATATTTCAAATTGGTAATCGGCTACCTTTTCCTTTATAACTAGATTCTCCGGTATATGTATGTGACATCCCCAAAATCTCGGCCAGAAAAGACCGATTTCATTTATGCTTTTTAAAATAATTTCAGAGTAAATCCTTTTGATTTAAAAGTGTTGCGGAATTTGTTCCCAAAACAAAACATGATAAAATAATATTTATCAAAGCATTTCATCAAGAGATGCATTTTCATTATATAATTAAAACTCGAGGTGTCATGTTCTGATACAGACCATAAAGCATAAACGATAACATTACAAGTCATTCAACAAATATATACATATACAGACTTGTAAACAAAACAACTCGATGATTCATCCATCTTACGCCCTTGCACCACTTCCTGTAATACAAATAAAACTGAGTGGGTCAGGCTTGGGAGCCTGGTGAGCATATAGGGTTTTCAACCCATAATAAATAAATTATATTTAATTTCACCAACCAATCACTATCCCGATTACCCATTTCTGTTATCCTCACTTTACGTCCCTAAAACAACATCTATCTCAAGGGACCTAATCTAGGATTTTCATCGGGACAGACATTACTGCTAAGGGTTTCCTCAACAATAGATATCCTAAAGGCAACCATGAGGGGGATAGAGTACACCGGTGAACACATCGTTCACAACACCTACAGGTTATGAACCTGCTAGCATTCCACGAGACTTTCTAGAAGGAGTCTGTGGTCGTTATCCATACTCTGCTGAATAACTAGGTCAACAACAACAACATCGAGGCCTCTCATCTGTTTATTACACACCAACTATCTACCCATGTTCTACCCAACATATTAGTAGATAAAAATATATATTTTTATACATAGTTTAAAACCTATATAGCATTTTCATCCAATACATATTTCACATAACAGATGAGGCATACCCACATAACACGTATTTCATAGAAAACAAATCAGATCTATGAGATTGAAGAGAGTGAATATACATTCACGTACATAACAACAAAACTATACACATAACACGTATTTCGTATAAAATACTTCATAATTATGCGTTAGAAGAAAGTAACTACACACTCACTTGATCAGAAGATGATCGGACAGCACTACGGCTTACAGAAGTAGTAATCCTCAGCAGATCTGGAAGATCTCTACAAAAATCGAACTCCTCGCGGGCAGAGCTTCGGCTCGGAAACCGCACTTCTCGGGATCTTCGGGATCTCGGGACTTGCTTCGGGACTCGGGAATGATACCGGGGCTTTGGGGTATTTCTGGAACGCAAATCGAGGCAGAACGGGAGAGAGAATGGAGAAAAATAGCAAACAAGCCGGCTGCCCTCGCATCCTATTTATAGGAGGCTGATGCCTCGCAGTACGCGGGGCGTACTGCTCCGAAATCGTAAGCGCATGCATCATCCGAAGTCCTCCAGTGCGAGTGTCGACATCTTCGCTGTACGCGGGGCGTACTCCGGATGAGTCCGGTGACTCGCCTCCGGATAATACCGAGGTTTAATAATTAATTTTAATTATTAAATCATTTAATAAACTTCGGAAATTCATATCTTCTTCATACGAACTCTGTTTTCGACATTCTTTATATCCACGCGAAGGTGAGACTACGCTCTAAAACTTTCGTTTAGACTCCATCGGCTAATTTTGAATTTATTTTTATTATTTATTTTTAATAGGCCGGGACAGAAAATTTCGTTATAAATTCATAACTTCTTCGTTTGACGTCCGTTCTTGCCTAACTTTTTATCGCTTTGATACTAACAACGAGATCTTTGATTATCGTTTAGATCCTAAGGCTAAATATCGCTCTAACGTAAATTTCACTTTTTACGTTATTCAGTGGTGCCGATTCTGTCGCGAAACTTCGACAGGTCATAACTTCTTCGTTATAACTCGGATTTCGGCATTCTTTATATCTTCGGAAACCTTGTTTCAACTACTACAACATTATCTAAAGATATCAAGTTTATTTTACACTTAAATTTTGATGCTTATTTTTATTCTTAATTAATCAAACCACATAATTAAGCAATTAAGCACAAAACACATAATACTCAAATAATACACTTCTATTATTTCAAAACGGGTTACAAAGGTTAACCTAGACTATTACATTGCTAAAAATGGCAAGCCCAGAAACATAGGCGTTACAATTCTCCCCACCTTAGTATGATTCCGTCCCCGGAATCACACCTCAACAAACAAATGCGGATAGCGACCCATCATGTCACTCTCCGTTTCCTAGGTGAGATTCGGCCTATTCGTGTGTTTCCATCGGACAAGCACTAACTCGACCATCTTGCGTCGCAACTTCTTAGTCTTTCGGTCAACAATTGCCTCTGGTTCTTCAACCAACCTTTTGTTCTCATCGATTCTCAACTCCGAAAGTGGAATCATGTCGGGAACTTCCCCTGTGAACTTCCGTAAATAACACACATGAAAAGTGTTATGAATTCCATTCAGTTCTTCTGGTAGTTCGAGCTTGTAAGCTTGGTTCCCAATCCTCTGAAGAACTTTAAACGGTCCAATAAACCTTGGACTCAACTTTCCCCTTTTACCAAATCTTATAAGTCCCTTCCACGGCGAGACTTTAAGCAAAACCGAATCCCCAACTTCAAAAGTCATCGGTCTTCGCTTTTTTTCAGCATAACTCTTTTGACGATCTTGAGCTGCTAACATTCTTTCCCTAATTATTTTCAACTTTTCAGCAGTTTGATGAACCATCTCCAGTCCCATAAACTGCTTTTCTCCAGCCTCAAGCCAACAAGACGACGTACAACACTTTTGTCCATACAAGGCTTGGTAAGGTGCCATCTTAATGCTTGAGTGAAAACTATTGTTATAGGAAAATTCTACTAATGGTAAATGTTCATCCCAATTACCTAGGAATTCCAAGGTACATGCTCTCAGCATATCTTCAAGTGTTTGTATCGTTCTTTTACTTTGACCATCAGTCTGCGGATAGTAAGCTGTACTTAAACATAACTTGGTACCCATTTCCTATTGTAGACTTTTCCAAAACCTTGAGGTGAAACGGCTATCACGATCCGATACAATCGTTAGCGGAACACCGTGAAGTCTCACAATTTCCTTCACATAAGAATTCGCAAGCTTTTCCATACACCATTTCTCCCTGGCTGCTATGAAATGCGCACTCTTAGTGAATCGATCAACGACCACCCAAATCATGTCGTGACCATTCTTTGTTCTGGGCAGTTTAGTGATAAAATCCATAGCAATGTCTTCCCACTTACCCATAGGCACAGGCAATGGTTCTAAACTCCCGTACGGTTTCTGATGTTGTGTCTTGACTCTTGCACAAGTCACACACTCAGCCACATACTTTGCAACATCAAGCTTCATCGTCGGCCACCAGTAGTAGGGTTTCAGGTCCATATACATTTTAGTGCTACCGGGATGAATCGAGTACATGGTCTTGTGAGCTTCTTCCATCAGAAGATCTCTTATTCCTCCTGTCTTAGGTATCCAAATCCGATCTTGGAACACCTTTAGTCCATGACTGTTTACACCGAACACCAACGTTTTGCCCAAACGTTCCTCCTTTCGGTATTCTTCTCAGAATCTTCGCTTTGAGCTTTCTTTATACTTTCTAAAATAGTCGAGACAACTTCAATTCTCAACGCTCTTGGCCTTTTCCTTTCAAGATTGACTTTCCGACTGAGAGCATCAGCAACAACATTTATCCTTACCGGGATGGTAAAGTATCTCACAGTCGTAGTCCTTGAGTAATTCCAGCTAGCGTCGTTGCCTCATATTTAACTCTTTCTGATTGAAGAGATATTGGAGACTCTGATGATCAGTGAAAAGTTTGCACTTCGTGCCATCGAGGTAATGCCTCCATATTTTCAGAGCGAAAACTACCGCTGCCAACTCCAAATCATGAGTCGGGTAGTTCTTTTCATGCTCTTTTAGTTGTCGAGACGCATATGCTATCACCTTTTCTCTTTGGGTCAAAACAAAACCCAATCCAACCCCAGACGCATCACTATAAACAGCGAAGTCTTCGACTCCATCGGGTAGAGAAAGTATCGGTGCCTCGCATAGCTTCTTCTTTAGCTTCTCGAATGCTTCTTTATGCTTATCACTCCAAGCATAAGTATCTCCTTTGTGGGTCAAAGCTGTCAACGGAGTAGCAATCGAAGAAAAGCCTTGGATAAACCTTCGGTAATATCCGGCTAATCCTAAAAAGCTTCGAATCTCCGTGGGACTTTTCGGTTGTTCCCACTTCATCACAGCTTCGATCTTCGCTGGATCAACCATTATCCCTTCTTGGTTAACCACGTGACCCAAGAATTGGACTTCACGAATCCAAAAATCACATTTGGAGAACTTAACATACAGCTTCTCCTTCTTCAAGACTTCTAACACTTCTCGCAAGTGTCTGCCATGCTCCTCCTGGCTTTTCGAGTAAATCAGAATGTCATCTATGAACACTATCACAGATTTATCATGGAACGGATTACAAACTCTGTTCATTAAATCCATGAATGCTGCCGGAGCATTGGTTAGTCCAAACGACATAACCAAGAACTCGTAGTGTCCATATCTAGTTCTGAATGCAGTCTTTTCTATATCCTGCTCTCGTACTTTCAGCTGATGATATCCTGACCTTAGGTCGATCTTCGAGAAATAGCTCGAACCTTGTAGTTGATCGAATAGGTCATCAATCCTCGGCAACGGATATCTATTCTTTATTGTTGCCTTATTCAGCTCTCGGTAATCAATGCACATCCTCATGCTTCCATCTTTCTTCTTCAAGAATAACACCGGAGCTCCCCAGGGTGATGAACTAGGTCTAATGAAACCTTTGTCCAATAACTCCTGAAGTTGCATCATCAGCTCCTTCATCTCCGTCGGTGCTAATCGATAAGGTGCTTTTGCAATTGGCGTTGTTCCTGGTAACAAGTCTATTCTGAACTCTACTTGTCTATCAGGTGGTAATCCAGGAAGATCTTCGGGAAATACTTTCGGATAATCACACACCACGGGAATACTCTGCATCACCTTCTTCTCCTTCTTAGCATCAATCACGAATGCTAAATATGATGTACATCCCTTGGTCAAACATTTTCTGGCTTTCATTAGAGAAATGATTCCAAAATTTACTCTACGTTTATCTCCATACACCATAAACGATTCCTTCCCTGGCGGGTTTACCTTCATTATCTTCTTCTTGCACAAAATTTCGGCATCATTGGCGCTAAGCCAATCCATTCCCAACACGATGTCGAAACCATTAAGTTCGATAGGCAATAATTCCTCGTGGAACTTATTCCCATTAAGGTCGATTAAGATGTTTTTCATACGATAGCTAACATGTACAAACTTGCCACTAGCAACTTCGACTAATAAGGCATTATCTAGTCTACCAACAGGCAAAACTAGTTTTCTACCAAATTCATGCGATATAAAGGAGTAGTTGGCTCTAGAATCAAATAAAATTTTTGCAGGCAAATTGTTAACGAGAAAGGTACCTGAAGCGACATCAGCTTCATCTTTAGCAGCTTCCAGTGTCATCTGGAATGCTCTCACCTTTGGCTTTGGCGGAATGTTGGGTCTAGCTACCTCCTTCTTCTTCAGGCAGTCCCTCGACATGTGTCCCTCCTCACCACAACCATAACAAACTTTCTTAGTGAGGGTACATTCATTGGCATAGTGACCTGGCTTTCCATACTCGTAGCATGTGGCCACTACCTCACATTTTCCATGATGCTTCTTCTTACATTTGTCGCACCATTTCGCTTCGCCCCCACTTCCCCTTGAACCAGACTTCGAGAACTTGTTTTTCTTATTGGACCCTGAAGTTCCATCGAACTTCCTCTTTTCACCAACTTCTATCCTTTCCAAACCCTTTTCGTTCTGCTGGGCCTCCACATTTTTAGCTGCACGAACAGCCATTTTCAGAGTAGTTGCCATCTTGACTGTCGGACCAAATTTGGCAGGCAGTCCATTAGCAAACCTCTCAATCTTGGAGAGTTCCATGGGCACTAGGTACGGAAATAATTTCAATTTCTCAGTGAATGCCGTAGCATAGTCGTCTACGCTCATCCTCCCCTTCTTCAAGTTTTGGAACTCATTGTTCAGATCAATCACATCTATCTCTGAACAATATTGCACCCTTAATTGTTCCAAGAATTCTTCCCATGACATTTTCAGGGCTTCTCCTCGTGGAAAAGTATCTGCCAACAACTTCCACCAACTTAACACTCCAGTCTTCAGTTGTCTGACTGCAAAGACAATCTTCTGTTTGTTGCTACAGTCGCAACTTTCAAATACCATCTCCATTTCGGAGATCCAATCCATTATTTCAACAGGCTTTGGGCTCCCAGAAAGACTTGGCGGTTTGGTGCCCAAGAAATTCTTGTACATTCGCCCATCGTTGTTGTTTCTCCTTTCTGGATTGTGCCTTCGTTCTTCTTGAGTTCCAACTTGACTCATAATGCGACTATTGTTCCCTTCCTCCGATTGCTCGAGAATCAATTCAGGTTCCTCAATAGGTATGATAGGTTCGTCCCTATTATTATGCAACATTTGTCGCATCTCCTCCCTTTGTTCGGCTAACATAGCCCGAATCATGGCTTGCACTCCAGCCATGTTGATCTGTTCTAGTGCTGCTGCTACAACAGGTATTTGCTCAATCACTTGTGGTTGATTCCTGTTTTTATCCGCGTTTCCAACGCCACTCCTTGTTCTCACCATTTTTGATCTACACACCGAATAAGGTGAAATTAGATCCTCATTCGAGATAGATATTCAAATCATCCTTATCACTCCGAAACGTTTACATGCTAGTTCTAATATCGTAGATGTACGCTTAGAATCCTACAATCATCCTTACCACTGATGGGTTTTGGTCATAAGACATCCTATGTGCTCATACAAATCCTAATGCTTGGATCTAGGTTTCTCTATTGTACATGCTTTGAATCCAAGACTATAAACCCTAATTCTAACATATAGGAATCGATATTAACATATAATTAGGTTTAAGATGTTACCTTGATTGTTATGTAGTAATAACAATCCCAAATCTCCTTGTATTGACTTTGGAATGCTTAGAGTCACAAGTGTCACTCCTCTAATGACTTACAAACACCAAGAGAAAATGGAGAAGGTATAAAGAGAGAGGAGAGAGGTTAGAATTCCTCCTTATGACTTCTTGGGAACAAGTAAACGAATTCATAAGCCTTGTGGTCTTTATATAGGTGTAGAGATAGGGTTTTAGTCATTATCCTATCTAGTTGCTTATCCACAAAGCAACCATAAGATAAGCCTTGAAAACCCTTATCCTTGATCCTTTGGACGATTTCAAGGATCCTTATCTCCTTGAATTCGTTCAACCCATATTTAGGATAACCATTACCATATTTAGTAACTATCACATAATTACAATTCAGCCCCTCTAGTTTAATTAATTACACTTGATCACAAAATTAATTCCTAATTAATTATTGACCAATATTAATTAAGCAAATATGATTTATCCTTTAATATATTATTCTTATAACATATTAATAAATCATAATTACCTCTCTCTCTTTATTTATTTCTCCAATCAAGTTGCTTTGGTGAAGGCAACCCAAAAGGACCATGCACCATTGGGTCAAGTACATACCAAAATAGTTATGGACTTAGACACTAATCCAACAGTCCCCCACTTGGATAAGTCTAATAACTATTATGCGTATGACTTCAGATCCTGATCTGCAATCGTAGCTTTACAAAGCCGCTGTCAACTCTGATCCTATCAGATACGCGTGTCCTTAAATAAGGGATCATATATTCCTCCATTCTAGATATCGTATGAGATATGATTTCAAATCATTCTCTTTGTACTACTTCTCGATTTCCGATTTATGACGACTGCCCAATTGAACAAATCAAATTAGCCCTAGCCCGGCCGAGCATTTACGTTTGTCATCACTAAACCATCGAGGGGCCCAAAGATATCTCTTTTATTCTTTGAATAAAAGGAATAGATAAACTTTGATACAATGCTTGCTTGCACTCACTCACCGAATTACACACAACAATATGTTTTATAACACCAAGTTACTAGTGCGTTTACATATTATCAATGTGCAACCGATTCGCAAGATACAACTCACACATCTCGGTTTCAAGAATATAAGATGTTATCGTCTCACTAATTACTCGTGATACAATTCATGGAGTAATCCAAGTGAGCGTGGGTTTAATCCAATGCTCAAATCATATTCATAAGCACTCATGAACGTTGCAGCAAACATTTGCTTATGTCTAATACTCTTCTAGACAATCCACACGCCAATTCACAACAGTCTTCATTCATATCTACTTCGAACATATGAATGACTGTGGCCCGTTCGAATAATTCGATTATTCTTAATAAACTCAATTATTCTGGAAGTCAAAACATGCAAAGTGAAACACAAGAATAATACTAATCCCATATGGCCTCAACCCTTTGAGTATAAATAAAACTCCTTTTATTTATCACCATATCGATTACTCATTATTTGTCGTTTCGGGTAATCAACTTCTTACTTGAATTCCAACACTTGTCCCATGCTCCTAGCATGCACACAATGTTTACATATGGTTCTTACTTTTGTGAAATAGACAAATTGAGCACATTTCCAATCATTCTCATTTTACAACTCCAAATCCTTTTTCATAAGTGTAAGAATATCAAATTCTTGCTACTTATAGAATATGCTAGATTCTAACACTTTATGCAACGATCCTTTCGTAATGTCACTGCACCAAAGTCACAAAGACTATTGCTAATGATGTTACAAAATCTTCTATCGGAGATTGTTACAAGACAATTCCTTAGATATGATGTCTCTCACTCAAAGTACATTCCTTTCAACATC
This sequence comes from Lactuca saligna, assembly GCF_052625555.1. Taxonomy (NCBI): domain Eukaryota; kingdom Viridiplantae; phylum Streptophyta; class Magnoliopsida; order Asterales; family Asteraceae; genus Lactuca; species Lactuca saligna. The sequence continues at coordinate 13,566,727 of NC_136420.1, forward strand.
CTTTTGCATAAAAGTTTCTAATATAGTCATAGATTTTCAATATTTACTTCCCAATATGGACATGCTTCCATATTTTCCATATGACAACTTATTCTTAATAGAATCTTATCTATTCATAATAATGTCAATATGGTCCATCCAATACCATGCTTCCAACTACTCACAAGCAACCAATCCTCATCGAACTCTGGATTGTTCTTTGATAGTTGTTTAATTATTTTAGTCAAAACCGATTCTAGTCCCTTTTCACTCTAAATGCGCTATACATTTGGAAAATTTAAGAATGGTCAAACATTAAAGCATTTGCAATCGATCATATACCCGAAGCGTATGTGACACGATGCACAATGTTTTATTTGCTATGTTCTCAAAATTTAAATTGTGAAAAGGAATGCCGTAATCATAATCAAAATTTTAAGAACACACTATGTACCTTTGACCAAATCTATTAACGTTTCACAACCTAATCCTTTAGAATTGAAATGAAGCATAATATTCTCTCCCTTAATTATAGCAAAACAACTTTACAACCCTTACGACTTTGGAAGGTATAACTCTTGTTTTTCTATAATTAATATTGCCAACTTGCAATACTTTCCATAATAATCATACAATCATAACTTTTATGCTCCCACTATCATGATGATTACTATAAAACATAACACTTATGCTCCCACTAGCTTCGACATGTATTCATAAACATCTTAACTTTCAGAAAGACAATACCTATTGAATTTCTTAAGTCCATGTTTCTAATACTTAGTGCTTTGATAATCTTTTATCAAGGCTTCTTGAACTTATACACCTTTGCCTTAGATAGTTCATATGTGTGTCTTAAACAATTAAGACTAATTGCCAAACCTCACAATTCAAATCATGGAAAGGGATACCGTAACCATAATTGAATTCGAGAATGCAACTTTACAATCACTATCTTCTTAAAATCTTTCTTAGTGAAAACATTTCCTCACAATCATTTTCATGAAGGAGGAAATCTTATGACACTTAGATTTAAAGCGGTGTATTCGTTCCTATCCATGTGAATTTGTTAAAAACAGAGTTTACGACAAATTCAAACTCATATGGATCGAACTTTCTTAATCTTGATTTCTTGCCTTATGGTAGCACAGCTGCCCATCACGTCTTCCAAGTAGTTAAGCATCTCACCTTTTTCCTATCAATGTACCTTTCATTGATCAAGGTGCCTTGCCTTTTATGCGTTCAAAATGAGAACTCATAGAACTTACATGCATAATTAACTTAATTGGAATGGCATAGAAACAAAATAACATCAACACGATAGGTTGTAAACCTCAACTCGTGTGCTAGTGATGATAAATAAGGTTTATTTGATTTGTTCTTGAAACTTTTCGAGACCATTAAGACTCCCACTGACTCCTTGATATAAGATTCTTTTGTCAATAAACATTTCTTGACAAACAAATTTTCAAGAGTTTGTGTAGCTTGTACCAAAACACTTCATAAATTGTTCCTAGTTGGTCTTTGTCTCCAAGACATCACAACTTTCCACATTTGATGAATGTTATAAACCTTTAATACTTTTTACTCATTGTCACAATCTTTAACTTTAAGACTTGTTATTGGAACGAAGTATGATAGACTTCTTGATTTAACCATTTCTTCAATCCTTGATTCCTCTTCTTAAACATACAATTGTACTAAGACTCACTTAGAGGATCAATTGAGATATGGTTCTTAATCATTAAGAGTCATTATAAAGCATAAAAGCTACTCTCCCTTCTTCTTAGAATGGAGAAACTTTTATCTTTCTGCCTACTTGATTCTTCTTATTTGTTCTACTATTGATCTAAACCCTTTAATCAATTCAGAATTACACTTAATCTTGTAAGTGTAATCATATTTACTAAGCCTTTAGTAAATCATGACGAATATCTTTGTTACTCTTATGGTGAACTTGATCAACACACAACTTTGTGTACTCGATCTCCTAGTCCTTCACTTGACACTTTGTCAACGAATTTGTCTAATTTTCAAATATGAAATTTATCATTCATCATGCAACCAAGTTGCGTGATTCCAAATTTCAGTCCAATTGAAACTTTGGGCGATGAGAAACTCTCCCTATTTGGTAAATTCTTGACATTCTTATAAATAACATAACTAAGAATCATATCCATTTGTTGTATAAATATGCAAACATCAATTTTCATAACGATTTCATTGCAAGGAAGTAAACAAATAAATATGTCAAAATTTATTTTATTTATAAAAGAAGCGGAAAAACATTTGTCCTTACAATGCAAAATCTATTGAAAACTATGTAAAAAGAAAATTTCTAACAACTCTATCATAACTATCTAAGCTCAAAATCCAATCTTCAAGTCCATGCGATCAAGATCCATCTCTTGTGATTAGATTCATCTTGCTCTCTTATCAAGCTTCCTTTCTTTTCACCGATCCTTCAAAACATTCAAATGCAATCTTATCACATCATGTATTAAGAATCAATGAATAGGAACTTAACGGAGTTAGATAGTGGATTTTACCTCAAGCGTAGTCAGACTTTTGACTCTCCCATCTCTTAGATCTCTTAGGTAAATAGGGCAACTTCATCTCCAATGCCCCTTCTCTTGGCAATAAAAGCAAATTGACTCCTTTTGGAACAACACATGGAACTACTTCAGACATCGCCTTTCTCTTATGATCAAACTTTTTGATCATTGCATGTCTTTCATTGCCATTGTCTATATCCATAGAGGTCTTAAAGGCATATTCACCAATCAACTTTGCTTTTCTATTGCGCCAAACCATTGCTGATTCAACATCAATAAGCATATAGGTGAGATCTATAAGGGTCACGTCGCAGTTCATCATATAGTACTCTCTTACGAACTCACTATATGAGTTAGGAAGTGACTGAAGAACCCAATCAACAGCCATTTCCTCGGATCCCAACATTCTTAACCTATCAATGTGTGACTTCATCCCTAGGACGTGTGCACACACCGACTTTCCTTCTTTATGTTCACTTGCCAAAAGGGCTTGAGTGATCTTGAACTTTTCAAGCCTTTGAACTTGTGGGTTAGGGAGAATAATTGGAGGAGGAGGAGGAGGAAGTGAAGCATGATTTCTTGTTCCTTGATCGAATCGTGGAATTTCATCTTCATGTGGAATGCTTGTTCCATGGGATTTGGGAAGACCATAGTTGTCGAACTTTGACATCTATAAAACGGGAGAAAACGAATTCAAGTTAGTTGATTGATTGAGTCCTTAGTGAATCACCCAAATGAGATACTAAGGCTAGGACCCAACACAATATGCTACAACCTAGAAGAGGGATGCCGTAATCTATTTGCAGAATATTTAAAGGTAAGTGAATGACGATTCACTAATTTCCACCATGAAAAACGAAAAAGAAATTTAAGTTTTAAATCTATGAAAACTCCTAGATCCTTTGAGATTCATTGAACTTTCAATGGCATGTTTAAATCTCGATATGCCCCTCTTGTTTGTGATTGGGATGTCGAGGATCACAAAGCGGGTGTGAATAACCATGCAAACTTACACGGTGCCCTCACATGTTACAGTCACCTATTCGATGTGCCGGTAAACCACACACGCTCCACCGAACTATGACAAACATTGAGTCACCCTTTGCTACCTTTGCTTAGAACCATTTAGTGTGCCAGTAAACCACACACGCTCCACTAACGTCTTCGCAAGGGCACAAAGTGTAATTTCATGGAATTGCATCAATTCACTTTTGCCTAAGTAACTAAGATTGGGAATTAGAAAAACATTTAGTTACTTTGTATTTCATTATACTTATAATGGAAGGTTTCATCCTATCCTACCCGTTCGGCTAACGACCCTCCACTAGTCAAGAGTGCGTTGGGTAAGAGTGGATACCCATTCAATCGCCATTTTATAGGCAATTTCCTTAAACACCCCTTATAGACCAGCTTCGTGAATGAGGCCTACTAACGGTAAGACTGACTTTTACTCATACATATATATAATGTTAGACTTTTAATGTTATATATATAGTATAGGGTGCATTTTATACTTTTAAAATACTATGTGGTTAACTTTAACAATTACACTTTTAATTCAATTAAATGGTTAACCTAAACTTTTATGGATTTATTAAATCTCTTTTAATTATACTCCTTAATTAATTAATAAAACCATAAGGGTGTATTTGAACTTTTCAAAATATTACTAGGGTTTTGGAATTTAACATTCCTAATTAACTTTTAATCAACTTTTAAATTCCAAAACTTGAGGGCAAGATTTGAAACATTTCAAAACATTAGGGTTTTAACTATTTAAATTTCAAAACTTCAAAACTTTTGGGTTCAAATTTAAACTATAAAACCTAAAGGGGAAAATATGAAACTTTTCATAACAACGAGGATCAAATAACAAATAATTTTAAATTAACATTTAATCACATAATTATCCATATTTGATTTATTTAATGATTTCTTGCAAAACAATTTATCAATTTACTCAAAATAATTAATCAATTATCTTATAAGGAAACAATTATCTTATTAATTGATAAATATCTTCATTTAGATCAAAAATATAGTCAAATATATCATATAATCGGATTAATATTGATCTAACATGATAAGGTAACTATCCTAATACAAAAACAGCAAGAAATCTCGAGATAAGCACTATCTGCCGAGTTGACTCGTCGAGTCAAGCCAAGACTCGTCGAGTCACCCTGGACTCGGCGAGTCCAGCCTCTAGAACACCAAAAATCGAATTTTGCAATGCATCAATACAATTGAAACCATCCTAGGCTCTGATACCACTGATGGGTTTTGGTCATAAGACATCCTATGTGCTCATACAAATCCTAATGCTTGGATTTAGGTTTCTCTATTGTACATGCTTTGAATCCAAGACTATAAACCCTAATTCTAGCATATGGGAATCGATATTAACATATAATTAGGTTTAAGATGTTACCTTGATTGTTATGTAGTAATAACAATCCCAAATCTCCTTGTATTGACTTTGGAATGCTTAGAGTCACAAGTGTCACTCCTCTAATGGCTTACAAACACCAAGAGCAAATGGAGAAGGTATAAAGAGAGAGGAGAGAGGTTGGAATTCGTCCTTAGGACTTCTTGGGAACAAGTACACGAATTCATAAGCCTTGGGGTCTTTATATAGGTGTAGAGATAGGGTTTCAGTTATTATCCTTATCTAGTTGCTTATCCACAAAGCAACCATAAGATAAGCCTTGAAAACCCTTATCCTTTATCCTTTGGACGATTTCAAGGATCCTTATCTCCTTGAATTCGTTCAACCCATATTTAGGATAACCATTACCATATTTTGTAACTATCACATAATTACAATTCAGCCCCTCTAGTTTAATTAATTACACTTGATCACAAAATTAATTCCTAATTAATTATTGACCAATATTAATTAAGCAAATATGATTTATCCTTTAATATATTATTCTTATAACATATTAATAAATCATAATTACCTCTCTCTCTTTATTTATTTCTCCAATCAAGTTGCTTTGGTGAAGGCAACCCAAAAGGACCATGCACCATCGGGTCAAGTACATACCAAAATAGTTATGGACTTAGACACTAATCCAACAAAAACAACATCTATCTCAAGGGACCTAATCTAGGATTTTCATCGGGACGGACATTACTGCTAAGGGGTTTCCTCAACAATAGATATCCTAAAGGCAACCATAAGAGGGATATAGTACACCGGTGAACACATCGTTCACAACACCTACAGGTTATGAACCTGCTAGCGTTCCACGAGACTGTCTAGAAGGAGTCTGTGGTCGTTATCCATACTCCGCTGAATAACTAGGTCAAAAACAACAACATCGAGGCCTCTCATCTGTTTATTACACACTAACTATCTACCCATGTTCTACCCAACATATTAGTAGATAAAAAAATATATTTTTATACATAGTTTAAAACCTGTATAGCATTTTCATCCAATACATATTTCACATAACAGATGAGGCATACCCACATAACACGTATTTCATAGAAAACAAATCAGATCTATGAGAGTGAAGAGAGTGAATATACATTCACGTACATAACAACAAAACTATACACATAACACGTATTTCGTATAAAATACTTCATAATTATGCGTTAGAAGAAAGTAACTACACACTCACTTGATCAGAAGATGATCGGACAGAACTACGGCTTGCAGAAGTAGTAATCCTCAGCAGATCTGGAAGATCTCTACAAAAATCGAACTCCTCGCGGGTAGAGCTTCGGCTCGGAAACCGCACTTCTCGGGATCTTCGGGATCTCAGGACTTGCTTCGGGACTCGGGAATGATACCGGGGCTTCGGGGTATTTTTGGCAGGCAAATCGAGGCAAAACGGGAGAGAGAATGGAGAAAAATAGCAAAGAAGCCAGCTGCCCTCGCATCCTATTTATAGGAGGCTGATGCCTCGCAGTACGCGGGGCGTATTGCTCCGAAATCATAAACGCATGCGTCATCCGAAGTCCTCGAGTGCGAGTGTCGACATCTTCGCTGTACGCGGGGCGTACTCCGGATGAGTCCGGTGACTCGCCTCCGGATAATACTGAGGTTTAATAATTAATTTTAATTATTAATTATTTAATAAACTTCGTAAATTCATATCTTCTTCATACGAACTCCGTTTTCGACGTTCTTTATATCCACGCGAAGGTGAGACTACGCTCTACAACTTTCGTTTAGACTCCGTCGGCTAATTTTGATTTTATTTTTATTATTTATTTTTAATAGGCCGGGACAGAAAATTGCGTTATAAATTCATAACTTCTTCGTTTAACGTCCGTTCTTGCCTAACTTTTTTTCGCTTTGATACTAACAACGAGATCTTTGATTCTCGTTTAGATCACTAAGGCTAAATATCGCTCTAACGTAAATTTCACTTTTTACGTTATTCAGCGGTGCCGGTTCTGTCGCGAAACTTCGACAGGTCATAACTTCTTCGTTATAACTCGGATTTCGATATTCTTTATATCTTTGGAAACCTTGTTTCAACTACTACAACATTATTTAAATATATCAAGCTTATTTTACACTTAAATTTTGTCGCTTATTTTTATTCTTAATTAATCAAACCACATAATTAAGCAATTAAGCACAAAACATATAATACTCAAATAATACACTTCTATTATTTCAAAATGGGTTACAAAGGTCAACCTAGACTATTACATTGCTAAAAATGGCAAGCCCAGAAACACAGACGTTACAATGTAACTGTTGGTTGTGACCGTATTTCTCGTCCTATACTATCTTCTGTACTAGTGTCTTGTTCACTCCATTCCATTTTAGGTCTTTTTCTAATATTTGTCATATATGTATCGTTATTCATAAAGACTTGTTCTTTTTTTATAAAAATCTGATAACATAGTCTTCCCTTGTAATATATTTTCTACTAGTGGTAAATTATAATATTCTTGTAATTTATTATAACTTTCTTCGTATGTTAATCCTAAATCAGTTATTCATTCTATAATTATATCATCTACTTCGTCTTGTATATTTAATTGTGTAAATTTTCTATTGATAATTTGTTCAATAGTTTTATTAATTTCTTCTGTTTTGAAGCTTGTATATGTTTCTTTTTCTATATAATCTATATTACTTAAATCATAATCTATGTGTTATTCTTTTTCAAATTCACTAAATCCTAATTCCATCGGTTCGCTTTCTTTTTCATTATCCGTATCATATATTGGTTTGGTATCGTATTCTATATTCATAAAGCTATACTCTGTATTCTCTTCTTCGTCACTTTGTTTTACTTTTTCTTTTTTAAAGTTTAAAAATATAAGACTTTTTATACCATCACTTCCTTTATATATATAACTTTTCTTTGGAATTAATACTTCATTTTCTTGTTCTTTTAAATCATTTAACCACCATTCTAATCCTGCTAAATCTTCTGGATCTATTTTTATAGGATCTATCATTTTTATGGATTTTGATGTTATTGTATTTACTATACCTTCTATATTAACTTTATATTTCATTCCTGATCTATTACTTGCTTTTCCTAAAACTCCTATACTTATTACTATATTGTTGCCTTCATAGTTTTCATATCCTTTAGTTTGTAATGCTATTTTAATATTATGTAAATATTTTATATCTTTTAATATTCCAGGTGTACAATAAAATAATGCAGTGTTTTGACTCAAGTCTACCTCCATTCCTGAGATTATTGCCTTTTTTAAATCTGTTTTCCATGATTTATCTAATAATAATGCTAAT